>NC_143146.1:32785500-33097250 GCF_059928025.1 Delphinapterus leucas | reverse complement strand
AGAGTTGTAGTTTGAAGAGAATCCCTTAAAATCTTAATGCAAAACCCTAGATAGTATAGTTCTCCTAAAAAATAGCACTTCTTAACTTAGAGTTTATCTTTAAACATACATTATGCTGTACACACACACAGAAGGACTGCGGGGATAAATCTAGTAAACAGTACAAAAAGAAATTGATTGGAAAAATAAATTAGTCAAAAAAAAGCAAGAGATATCCTCAGATATTCTACTGAGTAGACACAAATCCAACAGATAAATCAAGAATCAGGCAAAAATATCAAACAGGGCCTCCAAAGCCCCATTACTCTCAAGTTGACATGGGTTTCCGTTACTTGAGTCAGCACCAGACCTCAGCAGTGTCCGAATCCACCCACACCGTGGTATGGGGACCAGGCCCAACATTTCAGAGGCAGTATGGTCAAGTCAGGCTCTAGAAATGTGGTCCACTGAGTATCTATCTGCCTCAGGACAAAAAAGAGAGTATGTATGTTTTCCCTTCAGCTACAAAAACTTTTCTTCATTAAACAACTCCTTCCAAAACCACAGTCAGAAGACACCATCAGCTAGTGCTATGGACCAAATGCTCACGTCCCCTCAAAATTCATATGCTGAAATGTTAATCCACAATGAGATGGTACTTAGAGACGGGCCCTCATGATGGGACTACTGACCTTATACAAAGAGACAGAGAAAGCGTACTCATTCTCTCTCTCTGCCATGTGTGGACCTAGCAAGAAGGTGGTTGCCTGAAAGCCAGGAAGAGAGCCCTCACCAGAAGTTGATCATGCTGGCTCCCTGCTCTCAGATTTCCAGGGTTCAGGTCTGTGGGAAATAAATATTTGTTGTTTAAGCTACCCAGTCCATGGCCTTCTTGCTCAAGCAGCCCTAACTGACAAAGACACCCAGTTTGATACACCCAGTGATGGGCTAATTCCTCATGTATCGACAATATCCCCCTCTACCAAAGATTTTTCAAATCTTAGCTGAAACCTCCCTCCTCACAGCTGCCAGGCATGTGAGGCTTCTGGCATTCGTGTTATAGAAGGCTGAGAATCACAGTTTGCCCTTCTCTTCTTTAGACTCAAGGCTGGGCTTGCTCTGAGTAATCCCAAGACTACAACTCCACAGGGTGGTACATCTCAGCCATTCCTCTGAAACAACTCTACCTTCCTGCTGTGGACCTAGCAGACCTGAAAAGCTCCTGGCCTAACCCTTGCCATGGGAGAGGGGTAAATACATCTCTGCAGTGTTTGCTTTTGATGCTGATTCCAGTGCAATCTCACACTTTCTCAGCTCCCTGTTTGTCCTCTCTTATCCTGATTCACCTCAAGAAGCCAGAATCCTAATAGCCCAGCCTTCTTTATGCCCAGTCAAGGGGGTTCACTGCCTCAATGGCCGTGGCAAGTAGAGCAGCTCAGCAGGACCTGCATATGCGAAGTCCTCCCTCTTCCTTCTTCTGGCTATTAAACTCTTCAGCTATGATATTTGCCAACCCATTTTCAATAAGGACAAGACCCTCTCCATGCTATCTGTGGAGTGCCAGGTCCCTTAGGCTTTCTCCTCCAGACCCTTAAACTCTCCTCCTGAACTACATTTTTGGATGATCTCCAGAGCTCCCAGACTCCCCTGATCATCTAACACAAGAAACAGACACACACACTTAGATTTCATAGACTTCATAGCTTTGGGGTACACAAAATAACTTCTTGTTTCCTTCCAATACTAACTTAGTTATCAGATTGCACATTTTTACAAAGAAATTTTAATCAGTTAATTATCCAAAATGTTCTTACTTATAAAAATGTCCAGTGGGGGGGGGGAATCATTAAAATTTTAAAGGAGCCTAGTTCTAAACAGTTTATAACCTATTTGAAAACTTACACACAACAACACACAAAACAGTAACTACACTAGTGACTAGAATCTGTAATCAGTGTTGATAATCTCTTAAACTCGGCTGTGTATTAACTTCCCAAAAGACTATTACACGAAGAACTGCATCTTCGTGATCCTCACATAGGAGGCACTGGCTTACATATCTTGCCTTTCAGAGTTTCTGATTAAATGTTTTAATTTAAATGGAAAATAATATTTAATGTAATATCTAGCCTAAAGTGTCCCCGAAGCTTCAATTGCAAACAATCATAATAAAGAATGTTCTTGTTTAATCTACAAAATAAGTACATTTGATTTTAATTACTTGGATAATGACTAAGCAAGTACATCAGGCACATCCCTTCCAAGAGATAATGAAAGACACAGAGGAGCAAACAATATTCCTGCGAACAGACCATCACATTCTGACTCTGAGGACGAATCCACTAATGAAAACCTGTCTTTGCAAATGACTCATCTTCTGAAGATAGCTCTGAAGATGTTGGAAATCAGAATGATGCATGTGAAAATGAAATTAATCAATATGAAGATGGGGTACAGCAGTCTATCACAGAAGGGCTGTTTGATAATAATGAAATTGAGGAAACAGTCAGTGGTAGAGAAACAAATGAAAGCACAGGAAATGTCAATGATAATAATGAATAAGTAACTAATTCTTGAAATTCAAGAGGGAGAGTTAGCAAACAAAGACAAATTATCATCCAGAGAAACGACAGAGACATGAAACTACAATTATCCAAATTTCTAAAGATATGAAAACACTAATATGGTAATAAATTTAACAGCAAGGGGGGATCTGAAATTTTCAGAACTTCACAGCAATAGTAAAGCTATAAGTTTTACTGCCTAGTTTGGTTGGAACAATGAAGCAAGCATAAAAGGGTAGGAGTAGAAGAAAAGACTAAAAAGTTCTACTGGACTTCCAGGAGGCATTTGGAAGTGCCATATAAATCTTTTTTACTTGACTTTGCCTGTTTTGTAATCACATTGTTCTAAGTCCACAATCCTACCCTAGTCCACTTTGTCACAGCAATTGGCTCAGCCTCTGTTTTCAACTGTTCTAGGTTCAGTCCTTAAGGCATGGATTTTTTGTCTCAATTTCATACTGTTTATCAATTCCATTTCCCTCAAAAATGCTATAATCTGTAGTATCAGTGGTGAATTCACGCATCCATAGAATGGCATCTGGAGAAGTTGTGGTTACTTGTGCATCTAAAAGGCAAATTCCTTCTGCTTTGTTTTGAATGCTGTCTGGAAGGATCTTTGCTACTGTGCAAGTAATCTGTTTTCTATACCATAAGTAGTCCCTTTTCTCACTACCAAACTCCCAAAAGAATCATTTAAAACTGAGGCTGAGGGCTTCCCTGGTGGCGCAGTGGCTGGGAGTCCGCCTGCCGATGCGAGGGACACAGGTTTGTGCCCCGGTCCAGGAGGGTCCCGCATGCCATGGAGCAGCTGGGCCCATGGACCGTGGCCTCTGGGCCTGCGCGTCCAGAACCTGTGCTCCGCAGTGGGAGAGGCCACAGCGGTGAGAGGCTCGTGTACCGAAAAAAAAAAAAAAAAAACTGAGGCTGAGTTTAGCCCAGTGAAGCTATTATTTAACTCAGTCAAGTCCTAAAATACTAGGTACACTTGCAAATAGTTCATATTTGTTCATTCTTTCCAGATTTCACATAAAGCTTAAGTTTCTCTTTATTTGTTCTGGATTTTTTTACAAACTCAACACATTACATTTGGATGTTATTTCTTCTTGTCTTATAACTTGCCAGCAATGTTTTCCTCAGACTGGACCTTAATCAACTTATCCTGGCATTTAATCAAGTGTTAAAATGTTAAGGAAATCACTCTGAATACCAAGCCTGAAATCTACATACAAATTGTATGTACAGCTCAGAAAAATGTTTTGCTCTATCGCTACGCACTTTAAATATCAACAAATCAAAAGGATACTGGACTATTAGAGAAAAAAATACTATTGCTTCATCTAAATCAGCATGCTTTCTTGACATGTAGCAGACACGACACATTAAGTAACAAATATACAAATTGATCGGTATGTCAAAGAAAAGACAAGAGATGAGAGAATGTTAAGGATAAAACAATAAACACTATCAAATTCTGTAAAGAGGCCAGAAATGATGAAACTAAGAAAAAGCCAGTGGATTTAAAGGTCATTCGTGATGATTAGTGATCTTTGTGAAAGTAAAGATGGTTTCTGCTTTTGATTCCCTCCCCCCGAAATTTCAGGGAGAATTAAAGATTGATGGGTATATTGACCTGCAAAATTTTAGAAAAATATCAAATCTAACCTTTCAAGTTATAAAGGAGAATATAGCAGCAGAGCAAGGCACACACATGAAACTTCTCAATTTTGGGGGATCAGAGTAGATCCAATAGAGGGATGAAGTGGATGCGATTATATCATGGACACATAATCCTTGGTAACAGAGTTCTGTGCATCTTGAGAACTGACATTGCAATGCAATGAAATAAAATTAAGTGACATGACAGATTTAACATTCATGTTTATTTTAAGTTCTTCCCAAACCACTATAAAAATGATGTTAAAAAAATTTTAATGTAAAAATACAAGGTAAAAGATAATGGGAAAAGAGAAAAACTTGACAAAGGATGCCCACAAATTTGAGAATAATAGAAAATTAATTGGGACAGTGAGATTCTATTACACACATGTTTTGGCAAAAATTTAAAGTCTGATGGATGAATATGCATGTACCCTTAGCTTAAAACTTCCCGTTTTTCTGTTCAGGGAGACACTGCTTTGGGAAAGACCCCTGGTGTTGTCCTTACTTGCTGGAAGTAATAAATCCTTCCTTCTCTTGCTTAAAAAAAATATCTGGTAATACCTAGCATTGGTGAGGATAAGAAATGAGAATTCTTAACCTGCTGTTAGAGGTGAAAACTGGTCCAACCACCAATATCTACTAAAGTTGAGGTTGTTCATACAAACAAAGAAAAACTAGTCTCACATGTGTACAAGCAGACATACGTAGATGTCCATTGTGCCCAATGTGTCATAGCAAAAGTAAAAGCATATATGTCAGGGATTAGGAAGCAGAAGGGAAACTAAGAGAATATTAATATATTACAAAGTAGGATTAACTGTTGTGAATGGAATAATAAGTAGAAGTGTAAGTAAATTACTTCAACTTACACAGGTAACAACAAAAGAACCAAAAGTTGTAATATAACCCAAAGTAGCCATATAACTATTTTGATAGAAATATAAAGAGGAATTGGAAAATGGAACATATCCATATGTCATGGAGAAATTTAGTTGATTTTATATATATATATATATATATATATATATATTTTTTTTTTTTTTTTTTAATAAGAACATCAGGCAGTTTGGGTTAGGGTACACAATTCAGTATATAACACGATTTTTTTTCCTTACAAACATCTTTATTACAAGTGTTCTTTTTTTTTTTTAATGATAACTTTCTTTCTTTCTTTTTGGCTGTGTCGGGTCTTCGTTGCTGCACGCGGGCTTTCTCTAGTTGCGGCGAGCAGGGGCTACTCTTCGTTACAGTGAACTGGCTTCTCACTGTGGTGGCTTTTCTTGTTGCAGAGCACCGGCTTTAGGCACGCGGGCTTCAGTAGTTGTGGCACGTGTGCTCAGTGGTTGTGGCACACGGGCTTAGTTGCTCCGTGGCATGTGGGATCTTCCCGAACCAGGTATCGAACCCGTGTCCCCTGCATTGGCAGGCGGATATTTAACCACTGCACCACCAGGGAAGTCCTGATTATATTTTTAATTATGCAACAAGATATATCAGTCTACTCATGTACACTGATGCAGAAATTACCGCTGGAAGAAATTGTTGAAAATTTTTAAGTAAGTCCTGTTTTGGGAAAAGGAATTGAGATGAGGGTGGGGGAGGGTGTGAGGAAGAGGGTAGAAAACTGTTATACCATGTGCAAATATTACTTTAATTCAATTTTTAAAAATACATCAGAGGTGTTATTGAATAAGAACTGAAACATTGCAATTGGGTTTGGCATTAGATCACTTGCCAGGTCTTCTAGGTCATTTCTGTGAAGTTCTGAAAGCATAAACCAGGTAGCAGTCTATCAAAAATTGAATATATAAAACTGAATGAGAAGTGAGGAAGTAGGGACAGCAAGTGTGGGCAATTCTTTCAAGACATTTGAGGGCATGGCAGAGGAGAAGCTAAAACTGTCTAGAGGATCAGGTGAGGACTTTAGGCAGAAAGGGCAAGTACTGAGTATGTATAGAGGCTGATGGGATAAAGTAAACAGACAAATATCAAAGATAAAAGGGAGTGTAGGAACAATTGATGGAGCACTTCTTCTGCTCAGTCCCTGTGACAGGCACTGGGTATTCCAAATGAATCAGACCCTACCTGCCTTTGAGGAACCCATGCGTTGAGAGAGGAGACAGATAAGACAATTCTCTACAAGGTGTTAGAAGAGCATGGAGGGAATTAGGACTGTCAAGAGTATTTAAAGGTTCACAAAAGAAGTTTAACCAGTGTAGAAAAGTGAATGAAAATTCCAGGCAAAGAAAATAGCAAGCTGTACACTTAAAAATGGTTAAGATAGTAAATTTTCTGTTATGTGTATTTGACTGGAAGGAAGGAAGGAAGAAAAAAGAAAGAAAGAAAGAAAGAAAGGGAGAGGGAGAGAAAGGTGGGGGGAGGAGGAAGAAAGAAAGAAATGCAAATCAAAACTACAATGAGGTATCACTTCACACTGGTCAGACTGGCCATCAACAAAAAATCTACAAACAATAAATGCTGGAGAGGGTGTGGAGAAAAGGGAACCCTCTTGCACTGTTGGTGGGAATGTAGGTTGATACAGCCACTATGGAGAACAGTATGGAGGCTCCTTAAAAAACTAAAAATAGAACTATCATACGACCCAGCAATCCCACTACTGGGCATATACCCTGAGAAAACCATAATTCTAAAAGAGTCATGTACCACAGTGTTCACTGCAGCTCTATTTACAATAGCCAGGACATGGAAGCAACCTAAGTGTCCATCGACAGATGAATGGATAAAGAAGACGTGGCACATATATACAACGGAATATTGCTCAGCCATAAAAAGAAACAAAATTGACTTATTTTTAGTGAGGTGGATGGACCTAGAGCCTGTCATACAGAATGAAGTAAGCCAGAAAGAGAAAAACAAATACTGTATACTAACACATATATATGGAATCTAAAAAAAAAAAAAAAAAATGGCTCTTATGAGCCTAGGGCCAGGACAGGAATAAAGACGCAGATATAGACAATGGACTTGAGGACACAGGGAGGGGGAAGGGTAAGCTGGGATGAAGTGAGAGAGTAGCATTGACATATATACACTACCAAATGTGAAATAGATAGCTAGTGGGAAGCAGCCACATAGCACAGGGAGATCAGCTCGGTGCTTTGTGACCACCTAGAGGGGTGGGATAGGGATGGTGGGAGGGAGATGCAAGAGGGAGGGGATATGGGGATGTATATATACACATATAGCTGATTCACTTTGTTATACAGCAGGAACTAACACAACGTTGTAAAGCAATTATAGTCCGATAAAGATGTTAAAAAAAAGAAGGAAAGAAAGAAAGAGAGAGAGAGAGAGAGAGAAAGAAAGAAAGAAAGAAGGAAAGAAAGAAAGAAAGAAAGAAAGAAAGAAAGAAAGAAAGAAAGAAAGAAAGAAAGAAAGAAAGAAAAAAAGAAAGAAAGAAAAGAAGGAAGGGAGAAAGAAAGGGAAAAAAAAGAAAGAAAGTAGCAAGCAAAAGGCCCAGTGGTATGAAAGTATTTGGGAATGTGTTTAATAGCAAATAACCTATGTGTGTAAATGCTGGAAAATGGTCTGAAAAGATAAACTGGATTCAGATAGTAAGAGATCTTGTACACCATTCCAGAGAGTTTAAAATTTGTCTTGCATTCATTTATTCCTGAAACATTTTGAGAAGGGGCATTTTCACTTTCCATTTTATTCAGCTTTGTGTTATTTTAATACTTACATTGACAGTGAAGTATTTATTTAATAAAAGAGCTTAAAGAAAAATAAAATGAAAACTATTTATTGAATGCCAGGCCTTGGGGGAAAATATAAACAGAATGAAATCTGTACTTTCCAGAAATAGACAATACGAAGGAAAGATAGGCAGGACCAAATGACCTGCTTTAGCCAATGGATTTGCGTAAGTGGAAATGGCACATGACTTGTGTCCAGAGGGAAAAAATTAATTGCTGGTGCTTCACTGTCCAGTCTACTCTTTCCCCGCCATAGAAACTGTGGGAGAATATTTAAACAGGGAAGAGTCAAAATGTCAAACCATTCTGAAATGTTACGCCAAATCTTGTAAGACAGCACACTTTGTATAAGTGAGAAAGAAGCTATAGTGGAGCAAACCACAGAGATTTAGGGTTTGTTATTGAAGCATAATATAACTTATCTTGACTGATGCACCAGACAGCATCCAAATTTCAGAAGTAATTGCCCAGTAATGTTGACATCAAGCTTGTTACATGCTTCATTGGTTTTCACCAGTCATATGGTACTCTGAATTTTTGGCAAACAAAATTTTGAAACCAATAATTTTTATTACATAAACCCTGACTTAATTCACATAGGAGCTTATTTTTTTCAGACATACTGACTTACAAATATTGTCAGAATGGACACTATTATAAGGTGATCCAGGGAACATGCACCTTAACACCATCACAATCCTTAAACTTTCCTCTAACCTCATTCCTCACAACACTCTATCACAAACCCTATGCTCCAAGAAACTAAACAAGTAGATTTTTGTCCCTCATTCGATTTCCTGTCTCTAATTTCTTAAGATACTCTATGTCCTTTGCCTGGAATGTATTTTACCCACAATCTTCTAATAACTAAATCCAGGAGACCACTTTTTATAAAGTATTTCATTGCTTATATATATATATATATATATATATATATATATATATATACATATACACACATACAAAATCACACACCTGCAATACACAAAAAGTAATCCTTCCAACTAGTGAAAGGAAAGGAGCTAAATTTTATTGAATACCCTACTATGTGCCTGGCATTGATGTTGTACATTGTTTGTCCATGAACTCACAGAGTACTTTATCAGCTTCTCTGTTATGATATCTAAAACTCTATACCTTATTTTGCTCTGTGTGTGTGTGTGTGTGTGTGTGTGTGTGTGTGTGTGTGTACCTTTATTACCTTTAAGGACAAAATCAATATCATTTTCAGAGTCCAGCCTGGGGTCTGGCATGTAGTAGACTCTCAATAAATATTTTTTTAATGAACAAACACCTTCAAAATCTTCTGAATGCCTTCAACATACATTTGTATTCAAAATAGTTGTGAAGGAAAAAAAAATAAGATTAGAAATTAACATTATCTTTTGCCTCTACTATTGTGCCTGATATCCTAGCCTACATTCCAATGCCAGGCTGCAGGATCGATTTAAAACCTCGTCGTCTTTCTCTTTCTGATTTACTTCACCCTGTATGACAGACTCTAGGTCCATCCACCTCACTACAAATAACTCAATTTCGTTTCTTTTTATGGCTGAGTAATATTCCATTGTATATATGTGCCACATCTTCTTTATCCATTTATCCAATGATGGACACTTAGGTTGTATGCTAACACATATATATGGAATCTAAGAAAAAAAAATGTCATGAAGAACCTAGGGGTAAGACAGGAATAAAGACACAGACCTACTAGAGAATGGACTTGAGGATATGGGGAGGGGGAAGGGTAAGCTGTGACAAAGGGAGAGAGTGGCATGGACATATATACACTACCAAACGTAAAATAGATAGCTAGTGGGAAGCAGCCGCATAGCACAGGGAGATCAGCTCAGTGCTTTGTGACCACCTAGAGGGGTGGGATAGGGAAGGTGGGAGGGAGGGAGACGCAAGAGGGAGGAGATATGGGGATATAAGTATATGTATAACTGATTCACTTTGTTATAAAGCATAAACTAACACACCATTGTAAAGCAATTATACTCCAATAAAGATGTAAAAAATAAATAAATAAAAAATAAAACCTCAACGTTTCCGAAAAGAGGGACAGGGAGCTGAGATTCACTGAAGGGACGTTCCTTGTAAAGGCATTTAGGGTTTTGAGCTGAGACACATATCTCATGAACATTAGTACTTAACTCATAAAGTACGACTCACAGTAACCACTGACCAATCAGAAGACACAAGTAAAATTATGGGAAGAAGCCCAGAAAAACAGGAAAACAGCTTTAGGCTTCACAGGACACTAATTAATCATTTTGGCTAGAAAGCCCCTCTCCCCATGGAGCTTAATGGCATCCAAGGCAGGTTTGGATGAAATATTTCACCAGATGGATCCAGTAACTACGTTAAGACTCTGCCACCCACATCCCTATGTATTCATTTATCTCCCCATAAAATATTTGACACTATTTGAGTCTGTGCTAACAATGGACTAAAGAAAATGTAATCACCTCTAATTTTTCATAGGTAAGTGTAAACAAAATGGAGAGCCATAATTAAAATTATGTCTTCAAAAACTTAATATTTCAATTTTATGCTTTTTGACTAACATACCAGGGTGGCAGGATGATAGTATCATGCTAATTCTGCAAAAAATCAGAGCCTGTTTTGCACTGAATTATTCACACGTAAAGAGATAAAATGTCTAATTGACCTGAAAACCACATGGTAGCAATAAGTATATACTGTACAGCACAAGGATACATAGCCATTATTTTGTAATAACTTTAAATAGCATATAATCCGTAAAAATGTTGACTCACTATGTTGTACACCTGAAACTAATATAATACTGTAAATCAAGTGTACTTCAATTAAAAAAAACACATGGCAAAAAAAAATCTTTAAAGTACATTTTCCCTTTAGCCACTGTATTTAGATTGTAGGTTACGTAACCAGTGTGGCTATTTTTTGAGCACCTACAAGACAGGTGTCATTATTCCATTGTACAGATGAAGAAGGTGAAGCTTAGAGAGGTTAAATTACCGAAAGTTATTTGATTTGTAATGAGCAGAGCCAGTATTCAAACCTAGGTCTTCTATACTCAAAGCCCAAGCTCCTTCCAGAATTATACTTCATTATATAGCACAACACTTTATCAGAGCTTTTGTTTAAAAGTTATATGCATATATAAATATGTAAGAAACAGGTTGGACTTGCAAAGAAGACACACAAGAGAAAAGCATTTCAAGAACTTAACCTTCTGCTAGGAACAGACTGTGATAAAAGAACTCAGGCACAAAATATTAGTTTTGTTTTTACCTAAAAATTAATAATGATCAGCTTTATTTGCAAGGCTTTATAGCAAAGGTTAAAATAAATGTTGATAAATTAAGACTATTAACACAGACTGGTAATAGTATAAATAGCAATTTACTAACATTGCCATCTTACACTTAATGAAATGAAAATGTGAATTGATTGGATAAGGAAAGAATCTCTTGTTTATTCTAATCTTAATATTATGGTTGATAATTTCACCAGCAGTCCTGATGAAAATATACCTGATATAACAACGCCGCAGGAAACTAATGATCATAATGAATCTACTTGTCGCTGAAGTACAAAGATAGAGACTCATAAATCTCTTGAAAATTACTAAAAGCCAACAAGTGATCAGGACAAACAAATTATTGTTTTATCATTGTTTATATGTTTTCTACTTTAAATTTATTATCTTCTTTTCTGGGGAAAATGTCAAAATATCTTCTAAATTTTTGCATTTTACTTTAACCTGTACTATCTTTACTCCACAGAAGCTCCTGAGGACTGGATTTCAGCAACCTTTGTATAATTATCATTATGAGATGGCTATTTAATATTTTCTTTTTCAACAGATAATCAACTGATAAATAATATTAGCATTCACGTCTTAATACAACATTTTGCCTATTTTTAGGACTTTACAACTTGATCATAAATTATTTTCAAACTCAGAGTATGTGTAAATGGCCATGCTTTTAAAAATCTTTTTTCCAATATTGTGCCTAAAAATCACAAAATATATTTTATTACTTATTTTATTACTTTAAATCAGTAATCCATAAATGAAATGAAAAGTTCAATAAATTACCCAGAAAGTTCTATCGCTCCCATCTCCATTAAAGAAAACAAACTAACCAAAATAAAACAGAAACTTTACTCAAAGATAATTGCATCATTTAGATAACTGCCTCCATCATAAACTTTCTACTTTTATTAATGGATAGTCCAAACATGACCAATTTGTCATGAGCAGAAACTAAATTCAGGCACCCTCATCCTGAGTCTAAATGAATAGGAGGAGGAGGTCATCAATCTACTTTTAAATGAAAATCGGAATATTTTTGAATATTTGATTACAATATTCACTCTTGTTATAAGAATTTAACTTTTCCAAAATCTTAGACACTGTCATGTTCATGACCATTACTTACATGATAACAAGCTTTGCAGTATGCACAGAGCCTTCTCTAGTTAATTCGACCTTGATCCGGAATGAACTAGAATTTCTTAGGTTGCGTTAGAAAATGATGATATGAAGGAATTCCCTGGTGGTCCAGTGGTTAGAACTCTGTGCTTTCACTTCTGAGGGCCCAGTTTCAATCCCTGGTTGCGGAACTAAGATCCTGAAAAATGTGTGGCACAGCTGAAAAAGAAACATAGACTTTATTAAGAAAGAAAGGAAGGAAGGATGGGATAGAAGGAAAGAAGGAAGGAAGGATTCATAGAAGGAAGGATGCATAGAAGGAAGGAAGGAAGGAAGAAAGAAAGGAAGGAAGGAAGAAAAAAGAAAATAATAATATGAGAACAGTCATAAGCACAGGTTTGGGGTAAGGGATATATACCTTACCAACATAAAATAACTTTAAAATTTGAGTTCTGGTGTCAAATAGACTTAGGTTTGAAACAGAAATAGACTCACAGACATAGAGAACAGACTTGTGGTTGCCAAGGGGGAGGAGAGAGCGGAGGGAAGGATTGGGAGTTTGGGATTAGCAGACGAAAACTAGCACATGTAAAATGGTTAAACAAGGTCCTACTGTATAGCAGAGGCAACTATATTCAATATCCTGTGATAAACCACAGTGGAAAAGAATATGAAAAAATATATATATATGTATAACTGAAGCACTTTGCTATACAGCAGAAATTAACACAACTTTGTAAATCAACTATACTTCAATAAAATTATTTCTTATAAAGGGCAGAGGAGTGCTGTAAAATAGATTAGCAGCAAAACACATGTGCAAAGACACAGATATTGGTATGGTTTCAAAACCATATTCAGTGATTGAAATGGTTATTATTATATATCTATGTATATATAACACATTCAAGCAATGTTAAAAAAAAAATCTTGGGTTTGATTTTTGGCCATGCCAGTTATTAGCATGTTAAGTGACCCTGATTAAGTCACTTAACCTCTTTATGCCTCAGCTTCCTGGTCTGTACAATGGGAATATTATGAGCATCAGTTTCAGAAGTGTGTTGTGAAGATTAAAGGAGTTAAGACACGTCAGCGGTTAGTGCAGAGCCTAGTACATATGAAACACCCAATACGTATTAGTACTATTGTTATTCTTGTCCCTAAACACACAGCCATGTGTGTACACACACTGAGGATTCCGAACAAGTTAGAGCCTGCTCACATTTTCCTAATCTTAATTATCCTCTCCTTGGTCCATCAGCTGAACTATTTGAGTGTCCTTCTATCTGGTTGTGCAGACTGCAGTCTTGTTCAGCTCTGGTCTCTTCCACATTTCTGACCTGGAGTCTCAGTTTCCTCCTCTCAAAAACGAATTCTAAATCTAGTCACTCACAAGATTATTGGGATGATGTCATGAGCTGATTACAAAAATCTCTTGAAAGTATAAAATTCTTCAAATATTACTGTTAGGAGGAATTCTGATATTAACCAGGAGTGATTTTATTTATATACCAAAAACGTATCGATGCTTATTAGGTATGCGCAAAATAGTATGCAAAGGGCTAGTGACAAAGACATCAGTGAAACGTGGTCTCTAGCCTTGAAGGAGCACAAAATCGATGTCATAGAAATCCTTTGAAGTGTCTGTCCAGCCCCGGCACTGGCTGTCCCTGCCCTGAGGGCTGTTCTCACTCGCAGGGTGGGCCTGTACAGTCACGGGTCATGTGGCTCCATTTCCCTGGACACAGTGGAGTAGGCGGAATGGATACGTAAATGAAGGTTGAACCCCCAGGTGCACATCTCCAGAGAATTTGAAACTGAGGTTCAGGGACAGCTAGTTTGTCTCTGTTGGTGATTAGAATTGCAACTCATGTCAATTTTGAGTCACCATGTGTCTCAGTGAGAAGAGGGAAGCAGAGAAGCTGGTCTGTAGAATAAGAAAAATGAAGCTGACAAGGAAAAAGCCACCTGGATTCCTGAGGACTGTTTATTACTTATTTCAAGTCACCACCTGAGCTCAGGTACATTTCCAACTCTTGGGGTCCGTGACGCCATCTCTCTTCATCCCAGTAGACTTTAAATCGCCTTTTCTCCTTAATGCTACCCTCTGTGGTTTCCATACCTCAAACCAAAAGAACATTTAAAAAATACAATGTTCATATATTTAATAGTAGGATAAGACAATGACTATTATAATAAAGGCATGTAGGACAAGCTTTGGAAGCTGAGAAGTGTCTGCAGATAACTGACTTTGAGATTGCTCTACAGCATAGATGACATTTGGGTTTGTATCCATTGCTAGATCTTCTAGAATACCTGGTACTCCCAACCAAAAAGCCTTTCTCCGGCACCTGGGCTCTGCTTGGGTCCCACCCTAGTGAAAAGTTCCAAGCCCAGTCCTAGCATACCTGTCACACTTAACTGGACCAGACCAGCTTGAACTCCAACATGCAACACTTTTTTAAGCAGGAGAACTAGTTCATCAGTTCTGTGTTTCAGTGATGTGCCCAAGCTTTTAAGAGGTTTGACCCAAGAATTCTGATTCCAAATACTAGGATTTTTCTACGATCCTGGGGTGCTGACTACCTCTCGTGGGGGAGTTAGGTAGCTATGAGGACCCAGATTGAGAAATTCTGCAGAGCCCTATTGTCTACAGGCTCAAGTCCAAACTGTTTGGAATGGCATTCAAACCCTTCCGCAACCTGGTTTCAGCTGATCATTCCTAGGTATCTCCCCACAGATCACCACACAGCAGGCTTCGAACAACCCCCAAATGCATCACCCACTTTCACACTTCTCTTCTTATTACTCTCTGGTAAGCATGGCCTTCCAACCATTTCTACCCTCCATCAAGCCTTCTCCATTTCTACACAGCAGATTTCATCACTCTCTCCTCTGCCTGACTTAACACTTCAGTCATCCTCCTAAAATAGTAGCTAATGGGAAGTTCTCAAACCTCATTAGGCTGTGAGTGTTGACCCAATTAACGTTTCTACAGAATCGCAGTTAGACATATCTACCTGGAAACAGGTAAGGGCAGAGATGGGCTTAGAGAGAAAGAAAGTGGAAACGATCTGTGGTGGAGCTAAAGACCCTGCCAATAGCAAAATATATTTCCCATTCAAGTACCACAGTGCCCCAAATCACCTTGTTAGAGATTTGCTTCTTTGAGTCTAGCATTCCCTGGTCTTTTATTGGTACAAAAATATTAAAGTAACCTAAGTGTAAATTAATTGGGGATATATTCCCTCTGTGACAAGGGGAACTAAGGCAGGAAAGAAACAGGTGTCTGAGAAATGAGGTATAGAAAAGAGAAGAAAGGTCAGAGAAGGGGACATCAGATAGCAAAGTATAAACTTGGCAGTCCTTAAGAATCATGCATTTAATTGATTAAAATAGCAGCGAACGACAACCCTGTCACTGATACCACTCAGATCGCGTTTCATTCTCTCAGAGAATTTGCTGCATCTGAAGGATGAAATGTGATTTTAATTGATTTTTAACACATGACAACTTACATTTCCTTTTGCCATCTTGCTGTTGCAATTTAGAAGGCACTGGCTAAAGCACTAATAGATGAGAAAGTCCAATATACCCATTTTATAAAAGTGATTTGATAATGTAGTAGAAGTCAACTCAGGTTTTGGTTGGTTGGTACAAGAGATGCTAAATACCGAGAACTTAGTTCCCATTGGTACAAACTGCCTGATGTTCTCTTTTATAGCAGCACCATGAAAAGTCATGAAGCTTGCAAGATCCAGGGAAGAAAGTAGCTCAATCCCATTTTTGCTTTGCCGCTAAGCCTAGAACGTAATATACATCCTATTGTGTAACCTGCATATGGGTTGCTTCATCTGTAAAATTAGGATAATAATGCTGTTCCTCGTCAAACAGCAGAAGTTGAGAAATAATTATTTCAGCACATTAAAAATAGAAATTGACCAATTTTATGATAAACAAGGTGAACCAAATACATCCTTGGTTGCAAAACTGCCACTTGATGAAAATTATTTCATAAACAAATATGTATGATCATCTTTAATTTCCTAAACCTTTAAGACATATCAAAAACAATTTTAAAAGCAAACACACTTCATGACCTCATATGTAAAATAAACATTTGTTTTCATTTTACCTTCATTTGGAATCCACGCTGCAGATTATGGTTTTAACAGTTGTAATTAATAGTCAACCAGCAGTAATTATGTTTTCTGAATGTAAAAATCTGGTCTCATTACAGCAACAACAATAATAGTAATAACCTCAGGGGATAAAAGGAGCACTTTCCTTGCATGATCTCATTTAATTCACGCACTTAACTTTACAGGTGAGGAAACTGGGAGTTGGAGAGTTTAAATAACGTGGTGACAGTCCCACAGCCTGTAGAATGGCAAAATTCAATGCTCCGGTATGTTCAGCTTTGCCACAGTGTTTCTGGCATTGGTGGACGCTCCTTTTGTTCTGGGGTTATTAGGGAACACGTATCCTGCTATGGTCTGAAGGTTTGTTTCCCCCAAAATTCATATGTTGAAATCCTAATACTCAATGTGATGTTATTAGGAGATGGGACTTTCGGAAGTGCTTAAGCCATGAGGGTGGAGCCCTCATCAATGAGATTAGTGTTCTTATAAAAGTGGCTCCAGGGATCTCCCTACCCCCTTCTACCATGTCAGGACACAGCAAGAAGGCACCAGGTAGGAGCCAGAAAGAGAGCCTTCGTGGTGCCTTGATCTTGTACTTCCCAGCCTCCAGAACTGTGAGAGATAAATTTCTGTTTATAAGCTACCCAGTCTGTGTATTCTGTTACAGCAGCCTAAACGGACTAAGACACATCCCAACTAGGCTTCTTGGAGCAAGTTCTAAGAAGCATGCAACCAATGCATCACACCACATCCACACCAGCCTGCATTGCACAACTGTGTTTTGTTGTTTTCAATTCTCCAGCGGGCCCTTGACTCATATTATGAACATTGTAGTTCTTAGTTTTGGGGCACTATTTCTTTGACATCTCTTTCAGGCCTTTGTATTGTTAAAAAAAAACAAAAACAAAAAAACAACTGCTGGCTGTTTGTAAATGGGACTTAAAAAGACAAGATTACAGGTATGGCTATCAAACAGAATAGAATCCCATGTGAAATACACTTTTAAAGGAAAATATGCACATATTAACCATCTATTCAAAATCACAGCCTTCTTCTCTTGCACTCTGTTGGCTACTATAATTGACCAACTATATTGCAACAGCATTTAAATGCTATAACATTCCAAGAACAATCCTCCTTTCCTTTTAGGTCCCTCTAATTTTTTGTTTCTGCCAGCACACTCCACGTTGGTGAACAACTACACTCTTTACATAATTCTAAAATATTGAACTGTGTGCTAAATAAGCAAAATATTTTAAGATAATGTCCCGAGGGAATAGTATTTCATATTATAACTCAATATGCCCTAAGGTAATTATTCAGATATCAATATGCAAAAGAGCAGTATGTTGTAGTACCCTATATTTCTTTTTATTTCGCTTCTTTGTAGCAAGCAATAAATTTAAAGGTGCAAAGAAAAAAATATTAAAGGAAAAGTTTGTAGTTGATTTTCTTAACAGCTTGTTTGCCCAGGGAGAGAGGAATTTCACTGGGTCCTTTCCTAATTATTCATGTAAATTAAATTCTACAAGTGAAGAAAGATTCATTAAAGTCATACTTACTCATCTGAGAGGGAGATATGGCATATGAATGGGGCCCATAACCTCAGAAGGTGAAATGTAGAAAATATCAGAAGCAACTCCCACATTAAGTTAAGTGAACCAAAGAAAAAAGGGGGAGATTCTTGGTGTGAAGGAGACTTCAAGGATATCCTCCCTAATTGCCTGTTAATAGTCTCAAATCTCTGACACAGGAAACAAATCAAGAATTCAGAGAACATGGAATTATTAATCACTTATATTTGATACCAAATGTAAGCACTACTAGGCCCATTTTAAATTTTAAAAACCTTTTAAATGTAACATTTTTAAAAGCACAGAACACAATTTACATTTTTAAGACATTAGTATGTGGCACATCCTAGGAAAACTTAATTGTACATTCTTTGAATTTTTCTGAAACCCACACTTTTTTCCTCCTAAATAGAATACATGTTAGGATGAAATTTAACAATAAATGACTACAGATTTGTAGGCTGACTAATGTGCCATGGTCAAAGAGAACTCAAACCATTCAGCAAATATTTACTGACTGTTTCTTGTGTGCAAGACATGATGCAAAACAACACAATAGCACGTCTCACCTCGAGTATAAACAGTTGAATCAATCCTTTCACAAAAGACTTAATCATTAAACAGAAAGTATGTCCACCAAACATGAGAATGTCTTAGTTTGCATCTCCTCACGATAAAGTTTAAAACTGTAAAGGAAGGATAAACCAGAGCTGGAGACTAGTTGATATGGAGGATGAAGCTGGGGAAAATAAAGATAATTCATAGATAAAGCAAAGATAAAGACCAAGATAGTGACAGAAATTGAGAGAGAATTGGTGAGACCAGGGTGACAATCTAAAAGGCATACAGTTGACCCCTAAACAATGCGGGTTTGTCCCACTTACACATAGATTTTTTCCAGTAATAAATACTACAGTCTACTTGATACATGGTGTTGAATCTGAGAATGAGAAACCACAGATACAGAGGGCTGGTTATAAGTTATACATGGATTTTTGATTAAACAGAGCGTTGATATGCCTAACCACCCTCCCTTGTTGTTCAAAGTCAACTGTTATATGTTGATTGAGAAGTAACAGTAACAGTACTGGAAGTTACTGGAAGTCAGCTGGAAGTAACCAAAGACAATGTATTAGAGGCAGCTGAAGGTTTTTGACCAGAACTCGAGAGCTCGAATAGATTGTCTTAAAATATACAGTGAGAAAGAAAGTACCAGGAGTGGAACCATATGACCGTAGTTTTGGTCACTCACATCTAGTAAAAATAACAAAGAAGATACAGGCAAAAGAGTAATTGTTGAGGAGATTATAAGTACCTGCAGCACCAAAGCACTGAGAGATGATACTGAGTTAAGGAAAAAGTACTGATGCACAAATAAATAGCAACAGGTTCAAGAAGGCTAGCAGCTGAGAGATACCACCGAATCTGACTAGGACAGTGCTAGTGGCTTTAATGACAAATTATCCAAAAAGATGTACAAATGGCCAATAAGGACATGAAAGATGCTCAAGACGAGTAATCATTAGGGAAATGCAAATGAAAACACGAGCTACCACTTCACATCTATTAAATTAAAAAAAAGGAAGAAGAAGAAGAAGGAGAAGAAGAAGGAGGAGGGGGAGGGGGAGAGGTAGAAGAAAAGGGAAGGGAAGGGAAGGGAAGGGAAAGGAAGGGAAGGGAAGGACAAGTATTGGAGAGGATGTGGAGAAAATGGCACCCTTGTGCATTGCTGGTAGGAATGTAAAATGGTGTGGTCGCTGTGGAAAACAGATAAACATACAATTACCATATGATCCAATAATTCCATTACCGGATATATACACAAAAGAATTGAAAGCAGGGATTTGAACAAGTATTTGTGCACCAGTGTTCAGAGCAACATTACTCACAATAGCCAAAAGGTGGAAACAGCACAAATGTCCATTGACAGAGGAATCAATAAACAGAATATAGTACATATATACATACAATGGCATATTATTCAGCCTTAGAAGGGAATGAAATTCTGACCCATGCTACACGTGGATAAACACTGAGGACATTCTGCTAACTGAAATAAGCCAGACACATTTGTCCTTTCGGATAAATATTGTTTGATCCAACTTACGTGAGATAGAATAGGCAAATTCATAGAGACAGACAGTGGAATAGAGATTGCCAGGGTCTGGGGGCAGGGGTGAGGCAGGAGTTGGGGAGGAGAATAGGGAATGTTTAACTGGTACAGAGTTCTGCTGGGGATGATGAAAAAGTTCTGGAGATGGATGGGGTTGGAGGTTGCACAACAGAGTGAATGTACTTAAAGCCATTAAGTACGTTGAATTGTACACTTTCAAATGTTTTAAATGGTAAATTTTATGTTACATATATATCTTATAACATTACAAATAGGAGGGAGAGAACAGATAAGCAGAGCTGTGAGAGAAGAAACCAGACCACGGGGATAATGAAGGGAGTGTCCAGGTTGCAATGCAGTTGACACGTGGCCCTCACTTCAGACGCTGGTATACCCACTGAACATGATGGACAAGGTACAAACATTTGCTCATAGGCAGCAAGCCATAAATAATATTCTTTGAAAATAGAAAATGAGACACTTCCTGTCAGCTGAGTCACTCCTTTTCAACACTTGTGGAGCTGAGACTCTACCAAGACCTGCAGATACAGACAATAATTTGTGGTCTCTGCATTGAAGGGTTCACTACCAGTTGAAGAATCCTGAAGTTGGGGACAATTTTATTAATTCATCAAACCAATTAGCATTTATTGAGCACCCCTGTACATCAAACTCAGAGCTAGTCACCAGAGTTGCTGGAGGTTACATACAAAGCAGGCAGCTATCAACAAGGCAAGACTTCAGGAGGAAATAATCCCCCCTTCTCCTTACCCAACTCTCACCAAAAAATACCCAACCCCAACAAGGCCATTAAACCTCTTACCTCCATAATCATAATAAAATTTCAAACTTCATATTTGACTCAGAGAAGTAGTACACTAACTCCTGAGTTTCAAACGTCAGATATCAGGCTTCTTGAAAAAAGGATTCAGGAAGACTCTACTTTTCACTTTCACCTAAGGCTGGCAAAATGATTCAACAACGTTTAAAGAATCCAAAATTGAAATTGCTGTGAAATTGACTGTGCTAAATACTTTCTACATAATAACTCCTTTGATCCCTACAACAATCCTGATGTAGATTATGTCAAATTTTCTAAATATCAAATTCAACACAATAATAATCAGCAACAGATCCTAAAACATGCCTGTTTTTCTTTGAAGAGGCTTCAGCCATTTCAAGGACCAGAAGGGAAGCGTAATCTCAACTCTATAGTTTTAGTGTGCCAATGGTTCCTTTTGTACTCTACTGGCTACTTGTTTTAAAAAAATCAATTGATTTGTTTTAAAAACTTTCCTCTTAGGTAAAAATGTGAGGGAATTATATCTCTTTTTACTTTTTTTAATCCCATGTTTGTATGATTCCTTATGATTTTAGTGGTAGACATTACCTCCTATTCCTGTGTTCATTCATTTGTTTCTGAACAATTATTATTTATATACTCACAAAGCTATCATTTCTTGAGCATATACCTTATGCCAAGCACTGTACTTGGTGCCCCATAAGAGGGAATTGGGGAGGGGGGGCATGGGGGCAGGGTGGAAGAAGGGGAAGAATGAAAACAAAAAGAAAAGAAAAAGTCTCAGTCTTTTTTCTCTCAAGGAACACCCAGTATAGTAGGAGAACTAGCTGTATACAACTAGTTATAATACAATGTGAGATGAGCTGTAATACACATATGTGAGGGACCATAGGAGCCCAGGGAGAAAATAACTAATTATCTCTCTGAGTACTGCATTGGACTAGATATCGAGGGCTTCCAAGGATACAAAGGGATATGTCCCTGCCTTCCAAAGGCTTATAATTCTGTAATAAAAGTAAATATATACAAAAATAACTCTATACTGAGGTAGTAGTTACAAGTGCTATTAGAGTGAATCAAAAATTTACATTCTTAAGGTTGCCCTCACATTTGGCTAGAAGAGACAGTAATACTGCCCCTTATGGAATATTTTCCAAGAGTCAGGCACCTTTCAGAAGTATTCACATACATAATTTTCAAACTTGCAGGTTGAGAACTGTAGCCTCTTGGATAGCCTGTATTCTACTTCATAATGATTTACTCCCCCCCCATTACCCAAAAGAAGATTATATATTCCTGTCCCTTGGCATGTCACTTGCCCAAGCCTCCAGTGACAGGAGTATACATCCTCCCTTGGATGTGAATGGACAATAAAATGTGAGTGTTGGGGGCCTCTGTTACATCTAAACAGGTACTTTAAGAGGCATCGCAAGTTTCCATGAGTTTTCTCTTCATTTCCACCTGCCACATCCCAAACTGGGGCTGCCCCTTCCCCTGGGTTCTGACAAGTAGGGATAGACAAGTAACCCAATGAATCTGAGAAAAGAGAGCCAGAGGAGTGCCAATCAACCCACAACTAACCATATGTTATGTGAGTAAAAAATAGTTACTTTAAGTGACTGCTACTTTTGAGTTAGTTGTTACTGCAGCAAGGCTGACTAATGCACCAATAGAAAACCCATGAAAACCTTCAAGAAAGCAGTTTTTCTAGATTGGTTACACTAAAGGCAGATTTCAAAGGATTAAGAAATTAGGAAGGAAGAGCAGTTTCTCTCCCACTTAGGGTGTAGAAAGCCTCACAACATGTCACTACCTTAACAATGAGAAAATTCAGACCAATATACAGAAGTCATAACCTTTGTGGAGTCCACCAGAGAGTCACAGGGCAACCAAGTAAACTACAGTCATAAGGTTGACAAGCTCCTCCAATAAGAGTTGTGACACAGAAACTGTTTTATATTTGACAGAGCATAGGAAGAAGGATGGTGGCCACAGAAGTGGGTAAGAAGTGGGTGGAAAAGAATAGGAGAGGTGGAAGTAATGAGCTTACCCAATTAACAATGGTAAGAAAAAAGCAAATCCTAAGATTAGGAAAGCAATTGAAGAGAGACCCTTACTGCTCTGCCAAGTTCAAGTTCCTGGTTTAAACAAATTATAGTCAAGGTTATTGAGAGAACTTGCAAAAGGGATTTTCTAATCTTTGACAGTAACCTTTGAATAATCAGAGAAAATGGAAAAGAGAATGTTCAAAGAACAGAGATGGGGTGGGGGAGTGGGGGGATGAGTTACAATTACCAAAAAGGGGAGATAGATTCTGCAAACTCCAGGCCAAGATTCTTGACAACAAATCTTAGTAAGAATCCATAGCAAGTGACTAAAGGGGTATTTGGGAGCCCCTAGAAGACAATGAGTTAACCAAGAAGAATTCACCTCATTGCTTTCTTGTATAAGATATCAGTAGGTCAGAAAAATCCACTGGCATTGTATGTGTGAACTTCAAGCAAGGCATGTGACAGTCTTTCATGATATTCATGTACACAAGATGGATATATATACACTCAAGTAAGTAGAGAGTAAGCACTTCAAGAAACAAGGACTATAGAAATTTGAAAGCATGGTCCTTATTATAAAAAGATTCTAGGGAAACTACTTTGTATGCAAAGAAGCTATTCCATTAGGGTAGGAAATTGGTGCAATCTAATTTTAATCTGACGCTAATAATCTAATCTTAATCTAATAATCCAAGTTTATTGGAATAAGCTTAATAATAATAGTAATGATTTACTTAGCACTTACTACATGCCAAGAATGGGACTGGACACTTTTCATGAATTAGCTTTTTTAGTCCTCATCACAAGTCTTCTTAGATAGATATTATTTGCCCCTTTTACAAACAAGAAAACTGAGGCTCAGAGAGGTTACGTGACCTGGCCAAAGGAATACAGCTAACAGGTGATAGAAGGGAGATTAGAAACTGGAACTGAGTCTAAGGGCCATGCTCTTAAAAACTATGCTGTACTTGGGATAATATGGGGCATTTTTTCAAAATAAGACAGAGCAGCCCCAAGCAATGTGGAGAGACCAATGCAGACCTGATCTGAATAGGAAGGAGCCTGGGGAAGAAAGAAGCAGTAGTAAGCCAGATGTGTTTTAGGCAGAAGGATGATGAGAGGAATGAAAGGAACCAGGGCACAGAAGATAAGTTAGAGGGACTTGTTGGTTGTGGAGATGCAGAGAGAACAGGTGGATTGAACTGTGGTTAATGAAGCAAACTAGAGTGATGACGTGACTTAAATTTTCTTCTGATAAAGACATTAGAAACTGCATCTTCATGAATGTTGTGTTCAATCCATTTGGAACGCTCAGTATTGCTGGTGGGAAATAAATATCCTGGCTGACAGAGATTCTTGAAGTGCTGATATAATAGATATTTTTGCAGTCCTCTTCTTTAATTACTCTTAATAACTTTATTACTCTTGACAACATCCTAATGAAAATATTTGGTTTTCCTCACAAATCTCACATTTTGATCAAAGAAGGAAAAATATCATATACAGTTTAATATTTTTTAAATGTGTACTCCATCAATTTTACTTCTTTCATCTTCACCAATGCCATATATAACTAAAGGCAATTTATTTATATAAACTTTTAAACAGTAAATGACAATGCTATTATATGTTACTGTCAAATAGCACAGTGAACTAAGCATCGTAATTGTTCCAAACTTAATGTATAGCAATATCTGTTATTTAAATAACAAATCTGAAATTTGGGGATGCAATTCAAGTTTATGAGTAAATAAGTAAAAGTTCAAAAGCAACAGAATTTTTAAAGTTCTTGTGGTAAATACACACAGATACTAATACAGCTAAATAATCCAAAGGTAACACTATAAATTGGTAGCTAACATTATAATGCTTGTACACATTATAATGTGTGTGTACTTTATAAATTTGGGATTCAAACAATGCAAAGGAAATGCTGTTTTTATCTAAACTTGTGAAAACGGTTGGTCACCCTCTGAATCCAAGGAGAATCTAAAGTTTTCTGTCGTTTATAAGCGGTCTCCTGCCTTAAATATAAAATCATTGGGTTACGCAATGAATCATTTATAAATCTCTCACAAGATTTTAAACCAATCAGTCAAGCTTAGAATGCAGTGATTTGGAGAATCATAGTTCTGAAGCTTTGGGGCCTCACTGTGCAAGGGTAATAAATGTAAACGATTTTGTAACTTGTAGAAACATAGGTTAGTTCGCTCTTTACCTCCCAAGGGCAACTGGGTTTGACTAAGGAGGTTTATTGTGATCCTAGGAAAAAAAAAACAAACTATTATGTCATTTTCTTTCTTGAATCCTGGGAGAAAGAATAACATAAAAAGCAGTTAATCTGTTAAGCACACAAAACCTACTACATAGAAAACTGCCCCTCAGAAAACCTAGATTCCTTATGTAATTTGTAGCATACCCAGTGAGAAAGGAGTCTTTCTAAAGCAACATTCTCTATGTGGTGTCATTTACCCAGTTTTCCCTGCTCTGGGCAAAAAAAAAATCTTAATAACAACAATCAGAGAATATTCATTGGGTAACACTGCCATTCTCAAAAAAAAAAAAAAACCCTTTTGGAATCTTTAGGAAATAAGTCTAATATTTGAAAATAAATCCTCTGCAGAGTTCAAATGATCTTTTTTAATTTGAAACAATTTCATGAAGACAGCAAAAGGATTTACTAAGAATGGTGACAACATTTTAAAATAAAATTTTTGTATAGGTTTATAATCATGCAATTAATTGAAGCATAATTATATACATTTAACTGATAAATGATACAAAGTGAAATTCTGATTGTACTTATAATTTCTCCTCACTTGAGACCTGGTAAAATCTCTTAACCCCACATGGTTAATAAAATATAACCACTTTGTCTGATCTGGATTTTTTTTTTTTTTTTTTTTAGGTACGCGGGCCTCTCACTGTTGTGGCCTCTCCCGTTGCGGAACACAGGCTCCGGACGCGCAGGCTCAGCGGCCATGGCTCATGGGCCCAGCCGCTCCGCGGCATGTGGGATCTTCCCGGACCGGGGCACGAACCCGTGTCCCCTGCATCGGCAGGCGGACTCTCAACCACTGCGCCACCAGGGAAGCCGTGATCTGGATTTGAAACCTTGTATTCTGTTAGTTTTATTGATGGTCTTTATGTTCATGCTGTTTTTGTCCTAACGTCATCTGCAAGGTCATGTCCTGACAGTGTCAGAACACTTACTATTTTGTTTTTGTTTCCTTTCTCAATGTTCAGGTTTTAAATAAACAAATTTCTTAAGCAGGCTTTGCCAAATCCCATGTCCTCGTCACCTCTGCTTTCTCGAGCCTACCTGAGCCCTTGTGTCCCCACCTGTGCCTTCTGCACTCTTCACCTTAATGCAATGCTGGAGCAAAGAAGGCAGTTTTAATGTCCTTTTAGCAGTACTCCTAACTAATGTTCAAACTGGGAAAAAAAAAAAAGTCTGGATTACCACAACGGACGATGAAGAAATGCAGATATCATGAAGCATTCCAATATAAAATATTTTCCCACCACCCAATACTCTCTTTACTGCCCCTGCTACAACTGTTTGCGGGATGTTACTATTTAACCATTTCGTACCCAATATAATGTAAGCAAAACTTTCAAATGCTAAAGGCTAAAAACTGTATATTGCTTCATTTAAGCAATGATTTCTGCCTTAACACTCTTTTTTGGAGGTCAAATTTCCCATTTTACAAACATATTCTCTTATAAATTTAGATTGAAATATTAAACAGGCTTAGAAATAGTATCATTCCTATACACCTGTGAACCAAAGATAATTTTTGCCCTCTAATTATTGAAGTCTTTTTCTTCACCCTGGCTTTTACCCTTATTAATCCCTCTGTCTCTACTGCATTTTCTACTCCCTGCCATATCTATTCAAATCATCTAATATCCAGCTAACATATCATCTTCTTCATATAATCATTCATAACTATTCCAGCTTTTATTTATAAATTTCTTCTGTCCTATTCAAAAATACTGCATTAAACCACAAAACACACAAATATTGCTTATTTGCTAATTTTGTGCATATGTTAGCATTATCACCCCCAGTTAGACTGTATCTCTCTTATATTTGTATATTCGCCACAGTATTGTGACACCTATGAGTAATCAATAAATAAAGATGGATTGGTTTGCTTGATGGATTAAAAAACATTAAAATGTATTGAACATTAAGAAGAAAGGAAAATGCATTATGAAATGTTGGTTTAAAATTTGAAATATTTTAGATAGATACATAATGAGTGGATTATGATCCAGATTTATTTTTTAAATTACTAAAATGCTAAAATGAGGGAACTCAAAACTTAGAGAGGTGCATTTAAGACAAATAAAAGTAAGTTCTCCCCGCAGCAGAGCCTGAACTCTGAAATCTTACATCAAAAGGTGGTACAAAATAAAAACAAATGAGGTTCATGAGGAGCTGAGATAACTTAATTCATGAAAGAACCATAAATAGCTAACATTCAGGCAGTTCTCATCACATGCCAGTGACGGGGTCAACCAGACTGTTATCTCATTTAATCCTCACAAAAAGCCAGATCTGTTTTCATCCCTATTTTATAGATGAGGAAACCAACATATACAAAAGAGGTTAAGGAACTTGTTCAAGGTAATCCAAAATATACTGAATTCCTATTTTTACAAAAGCACTAGGCTACAGACACAGAAAAACAAAACATTGTGAGCAGCGTAATGTTAAAAGCGACTTGGGAGCCCCAGGAAAGGAATGTGACCCAGATGGGGGAATCAGAGGCAACTTCCAAGGGAAGCTCAAACATTTTGAAGGATGCGGCTATGTTAACCAGCAAAGAAGCAAGAGAAGATTGTCTACAAGAACATGAACACAGGCATGGTGGTCCAAGGAGGCCTAGCTTGGTCTGATAACCACAAGCAGCTGATGGGACTAAAAGCTAAGTAGCATGAAATGAAGCTCAAATATACCAGGGTCCCATAATGATGTACACATGAATTTATGTATGTATACAAAGGAGTATTACATCGTGAAGTCAAGGTCTTTGAAAAATTTTTGTTCAACAATGTTTATACTGGTTTGGAAACTAAAACAAAAGAAACAACCAGAGAACAAAATCTAATGTATAATCATATAATCTAATTTATTGAGAGTGCTCAAGATCACTAACCATCAGGGAAATACAAATCAAAACCACAATGAGACATCATCTCACACTTGCTAGAATGGCTATCATCGAAAAGACAGGAGAGGGCTTCCTTGGTGGCGCAGTGGTTGAGCATCCGCCTGCCGATGCAGGGGACACTGGTTCATGCCTCGGTCCGGGAAGATCCCACATGCCGCGGAGCGGCTAGGCCCGTGAGCAATGGCTGCTGAGCCTGTGCGTCTGGAGCCTGTGCTCCGCAACTGGAGAGACCACAGCAGTGAGAGGGCTGTGTACTGCCAAAAAAAAAAAGACAGGAGATATTTAGGTCTTCTGCCCATTTTTGGATTAGGTTGTTTGTTTTTTTGTTATTGAGCTGCATGAGCTGCTTGTAAATTTTGGAGATTAATCCTTTGTCAGTTGCTTCATTTGCAAATATTTTCTCCCATTCTGAGGGTTCTCTTTTGGTCTTGTATATGGTTTCCTTTGCTGTGCAAAAGCTTTTAAGTTCCATTAGGTCCCATTTGTTTATTTCTGTTTTTATTTCCATTTCTCTAGAAGATGGGTCTAAAAGGATCTTGCTGTGATTTATGTCATAGAGTGTTCTGCCTATGTTTTCCTCTAAGAGTTTGATAGTGTCTGGCCTTACATTTAGGTCTTTAATCCATTTTGAGTTTATTTTTGTTTATGGTGTTAGGGAGTGTTCTAATTTCATTCTTTTACATGTAGCTGTCCAGTTTTCCCAGCACCACTTATTGTAGAGGCTGTCTTTTCTCCACTGTATATTCTTGCCTCCTTTATCAAAAATAAGGTGACCATATGTGCGTGGGTTTAAATCTGGGCTTTCTATCCTGTTCCATTGATCTATATTTCTGTTTTTGTGCCAGTACCATACTGTCTTGATTACTGTAGCTTTGTAGTATAGTCTGAAGTCAGGGAGCCTGATTCCTCCAGCTCCAGTTTTTGTTCTCAAGATTACTTTGGCTATTCGGGGTCTTTTGTGTTTCCATACAAATTGTGAAATATTTTGTTCTAGTTCTGTGAAAAATGCCAGTGGTAGTTTGTTAGGGATTGCATTGAATCTGTAGATTGTTTTGGGTAGTAGAGTCATTTTCACAATGTTGATTCTTCCAATCCAAGAACATGGTATATCTCTCCATCTGTTTGTGTCATTTTCAATTTCTTTCATCAGTGTCCTATAATTTTCTCCAAAGAAGATATACAGATTGCTAACAAACACATGAAAGAATGCTCAACATCATTAATCATTAGAGAAACTCAAATCAAAACTACAATGAGATATCATCTCACACCAGTCAGAATCGCCATCATCAAAAAATCTAGAAACAATAAATGCTGGAGAGGGTGTGGAGAAAAGGGAACACTCTAGCACTGTTGGTGGAAATGTAAATTGATACAGCCACTATGGAGAACAGTATGGAGGTTCCTTAAAAAACTAAAAACAGAATTACCATACGACCCAGCAATACCACTACTGGGCATATACCCTGAGAAAACCATAATTCAAAAAGAGTCATGTACCAAAATGTTCATTACAGCTCTATTTACAATAGCCAGGACATGGAATCAACCTAAGTGTCCATCAACAGACGAATGGATAAAGAAGATGTGGCACATATATACAATGGAATATTACTCAACCATAAAAAGAAACGAATTTGAGTTACTTGTGGTGAGGTGGATGGACCTAGAGGCTGTCATACAGAGTGAAGTAAGTCAGAAAGAGAAATACAAATACCGTATGCTAAGACATATATATGGAATCTAAGAAAAAAAAAAAGATCATGAAGAACCTAGAGGTAAGACAGGAATAAGGACACAGACCTACTAGAGAATTGACTGGAGGATATGCGGAGGGGGAAGGGTAAGCTGGGATGAAGTGAGAGAGTAGCATTGACATATATACACTACCAAACGTAAAATAGATAGCTAGTGGCAAGCAGCCACATAGCACAGGGAGATCAGCTCGGTGCTTTGTGACCACCTAGAGGGGTGGGATAGGGAGGGTGGGAGGGAGGGAGACGCAAGAGGGAAGAGATACGGGAACATATGTATGTGTATAACTGATTCACTTTGTTATAAAGCAGAAACTAACACACCATTGTAAAACAATTATACTTCAATAAAGATGTTAAAAAAAAAAAAAGACAGGAGATAACAGTGTTGGGCAGAATGTGGAAAAAAGGACCCTTGTGTACCATTAATGGGAATGTAAATTGATGTAACCACTATGGAAAACAGTATAGAGATTCCTCAAAAAATTAAAAATAGTACTACCATAGCTCCAGCAACCCCACTTCTGGGTATTTATCCAAAGGAAATGAAATCACTATTTCAAGGAGGTAATGCACCCCCATGTTTTTGAAGCATTATTTCTAATAGGCAAGACACGGGAACAACTTAGATGTGCATCAATGGATGAACGGATAAAGAAAATGTGATATATATATATATATATATATATATATATATATATATACATACTACAGTAAACACTACTGGATTGTATGGTTGAAAATTGCTGAGAGTAAATCTTAAAAGTTCTCATCACAAAAAATAAATTGTAACTATGCTAGGTTATGGATGCTAACTAAAGTGGTGACCATTTTGCAATATATACATATAACAAATCATTATGTTGTACACCTGAAACTAATACAATGTTATATGTCAATTATGTCTCAGTAAAACTGAGGGGGAAGGCCAAAGGGAGCTGTAAGAGTGGGATATGATCCATCTGGTGGGAGAATTTTTGGAGAAGGTAGGTTTGGAATCAGCTGAAAAGGGCCATTTTAAGACAGTGTATTAATGACATTTAAAGATAGACATGTATGGTTGGGGTATATGACTATACACCATTTTCTCTAATGAATAAATTTGTCTTGATTTGCTTTTAACACTATAATGAAACTTAACATGATCAAGGCAGAGAATCTATAAATGTCATTTCTGTAAAAGAATCTTCATTTCTGTAGAAGAATCAATACCCCCCATATCAAAACAGGTATTTTTCTTTGAAAATTTGAAATAATGATTGCTTAAAACTGATTATTAACAGAATACAATTAATTTAAAGCAAATCAACTGAAAATTGGATCAAAAACAACTTAGTAGAGCAAGAAAATTTATGAATAAGGTTACACTTATTCTGAATAGTCTTACTACTTTGACCTCATTTCCCTTTTTTCTTCCAACATGAAATACAAAAAAACACATTATATATTAGTAAAATATATTTAATGATGTGTGAGTAGTCATGAATTTCATTGTTCATATAACCTTTAAATTTTGAAAGATGTTTTCTTAAATTATATAAATTATCATATAAAATATTGTGATATAATAAAATTAATAACATCAGGTACTGAAAAGTCTATCAGCTCTGCTCTGTCTAATATACATCAAGAGAAAATGAGCTCAATTAAGCTCTTATGAAAAGTTATTGTTAAATATAAACAAAAAGTGTTGGCACAATGAAGTATAAGGGGATAAGTTTATGAGACTATGAAATTCCTTTTCTGGAAATATTCCGCCAAAATCATTATTTATATATTTTTAAAAATTGAAAAATTACTTTTATGAAATTATGATTTCATATGATTGTTCCAAGATCCCTTACTGTTCACGTTTTTTATTTTTATTTATTTATATTTATTTTTGGCTGTGTTGGGTCTTTGTTTCTGCGTGAGGGCTTTCTCTAGTTGCGGCGAGCAGGGGCTACTCTTGATCGTGGTGTGTGGGCCTCTCACTGTCGCGGCCTCTCTTGTTGTGGAGCACAGGCTCCAGACGCTCAGGCTCAGTAGTTGTGGCTCACAGGCCTAGTTGCTCCGCGGCATGTGGGATCTTCCCAGACCAGGGCTCAAACCCGTGTCCCCTGCATTGGCAGGCAGATTCTCAACCACTGCGCCACCAGGGAAGCCCCACGGTTTTGTTTTTATGTGTTTGTGTGTTTGTGTTTGTGTGTGTGTGTGTGTGTGTGTGTGTGTGTGTAGACATGGACCAAGTGAATCATAGTATTTTTCAATACTTATTACTAAACGTGATATATGTACTAAATATCCTACTAAGATTTTATTTCTATGAATTGAGCGTTAAATTTCTTGGTCAAGCTTCCAACTGTGATTATGCACAATGATCCAATTACATAGTTTAAGAGTTAATTTATTAACATTAATTATTGTTAATGTAAAGCTAGAAAATGGGATCTTGAAAAAACTAAGTTAAATATAAAATCACAGAACCAATATTTCACCAGCAACATGAAACAGGTAATAAATAGCTCCCTTTGATCATTGCTTTTAAAGCCTCTTGAACCATGCTTTGATTAGTTCTATTTAATATTTAACATCTGGTTAGTCAATTTCAATCTGCAAAAAACACTGCTGGAAAAATTCTATGCTGACTAAATACATTTATAATACTACAAAGCTGACATGTAATTGATTTTAGTTCTCATAAAAAGATTATGTTAACTTTCCTTAATCTATATATTTGTATTTTATGCAGTCTAGTGACTTCACACCAGAGATGCTAAATTTTTATTTCTTATCAATATTTTATGTAAAATTGATAGGACTATAGTTTACTCTAAGTACCTCTTACCAATTTTTCCCTTGAAAAGAAAATAACATACTAAAAAATATGACTGCACAGCCATAGCACTAATACAGTGGAGGCTGCCTGGCTGGCTGTGGTACTTCTAATCATTGAAAGGCATAGGTTAGTGAAACATTTTCTATTGGCTAGCAGGCCCCAGAGAGATTTTTAGATTTAAAAAATAAATAAATAAAGTTTTTATTTCCTACAGCTCTGGGTTTACTTTTTTTTTTTTTTAGGTATTGGCTAATTTAGGAAATCACGGATTTTCTCATCATTAAATAAAAGGTGCCAATATTTGTAAAGTATTTTCTTATTAGTCATTTAATATCATTTCATATTATTGCATATTAAAATATATAAGTATACCAAATCTATAATAATCATTTCCAAGTAGGCTATAAATTTTATAAGAAAAGAATTTTAGTTTTATCTCTACAACACTGTCTCAATTTCCCTGGTGGTTTAGTGGTTAAGATTCGGTGCTCTCAACTGACAGAGAAGTTAATTATTTTAGATGGATAAAACGTACTTTTTCTATTTGATTTCAAATACCCACTATGTTGAACTGGTGGGTTTTCTTTTAATTTTAGGATTTACATTCTTCTTTAAGAGTGTAATTACAAAGTGATATAAAAATTATGAAGACACTGTCCAGATTTCAACTCTTTCCCTCATCTCCTCTACATATGATCTATATTACAATTGTAACAAGTTAGAAAGGCAATACACTAAGGAAAGAAGAAATATTTAAAGCAAAACTAAGAGTAATAAAGCTTTTCTTTCTAAAGAAAAAGTCACCAAAGATTTCAATCTCTGGCAGTAAGTAAACTAAAGGAAATAAAGATCTTTCTGTAATTACAGTGGTTGGCTGTCCCAACTCTACCCAGGTTTAACAAAGGTCTGCAGTAAACCATGTCTTCTACATACACTTGGGTACTCATAGTGCTTGGACAAATACTGAGCCCTCCTTGGTAAATAAATATTAATAAATAAAGATTGTGCTTGATAAAAAAATATGAATGAATAAAGTGCAATGAAAGCTTGTATATGGGGGTAATTCTTTTTTTAAATGCACATAGTAAGAGCTAATTTAAAGAAGGTTAACAAGTATTTTTTGTCTAAATTCAGTATTTTCTTTCTTCTAATATAATTATAGTATGTTGCTAAAATAAAACTGGTTATGTTGCTGAAATAAAACTGATTTTTGTTGTAAGAGCTTCAGCTTTATTTTGAGTGAAATGGGAAGCACTGAGAGTTTTGAGTCTAGTAATGACATAAGATGGTAAATATTTTTCCCGGTGACTGCTGCATTGAGAAAAGACAAAAAGAGACGAATGTGGAAGTAGAAAGACAAGTTAGGAGGCTAATAGAATGATCGAGCCAAAGATGATGGTGACTTGGACCAGGGATGGAGTGAAGAAATTAAAAAGTGGTTGGGTTCTGCACACATATTTTGAAAGTAGCACTGAAATATTTGCTCATAGAGAAGATGTAGTTAAAAAAGAGAAGGGAGTTGAAAATTACTCCAAGGACTTTGATCTGAGCACATGGGAAAGTTGAGTTTGAGATGCTTGTTAGACATCAAGTAGAGACCAAGAAGGAATTTGGCCATATGGGTCTGGAACTTAAGGAGCCACTAGCAACTATGAAGATTATTGGACCAAAAGGTCTGTGAAGTCTTACTCTTCTCAATTTTACCACCATGCTTGGGGCAAATGTCATTTGATATGATCAGAAGGCTTACAACTGTTCACAATTTGGAGATTTGGAAGGATACTATATTTGCCTTAAACCATAATGGCTTTGTCAATTTCCACCATAGTTCAACTGTCACCTAATACACTGGTGCTCAGGAACCTCCAAAGAAGAGAGCAAAAGAGAGCAGGCATTTTCATAGAGTTATTTTTTTTTTCTGACATCTTGTGAGATTTTCTGGAAGTGTGTAAAATGGCAAATACATTCCATTTCATTTTAACAATATTTATTGAGCATTTGTGATGGGATGGTTGCCAAGGGACTTGCAAATTAAATATAAATCCCATAAATTTTGCAAAAATATAAAATATTATGGTTCTCAAGATACCTATAGTCTAAAGGGGAAATATACACAAAATAGGGGACACACTTCAAAGGCAGTGGTTCTTAAACTTCAGTGTGCACAAGAATTTCTGTACTCAACCCCAGGGATTTTTTGATAAATCTGGAGAGAGGCCTAGTATTCTAACAAAATTCCATGGTATTCTATTGAAGATAATCTGTGGCTCTAAATGATGAAAATTACAAATGTACCCAATAAAATTTATACTTATTCGTTTATAACATTATGTGTCTAACCCAGAAATGAGGCGGGGTCAACCGGTCCCCAGTAAAATCAGTAGAATAGATTTTACTAAAGTTTTGAGGGAAAGAATTGAGACAGAAAAGTGTAGACACTGTAAAATAGTATTAACTTCAAATTCAGCACTAGACATCACATGCCTACTCTCATTCACAAGTCAGAAATCTTCTGGACTCTAAGCTTTGCTAAAATCACATGATACAATATATTTAAAGAAGAAACGAATGTTATTTAAAATTAGATATTTGTGGAGACATTGAAATATCAGATCGTTCTCCAGAATTATCCTCTATTAAGTTAACAGAAACAGAGTCTACCGTGATTTCTTGGTCTTGAAAAATAGATAACATGTTATGACCTTTCTATGCCCAGGCTTCTATGATTCTATGAGTAGTTATTACTGTTTGCTTAGAATTTTTCTCTAAGGTTCCCTAAAACAATGTATTTACATATGATATCTGCTCAGCTTGAAACTTGCAGTAGTAAGCAGTTCATTTAAAATTTGGGAATCCAAGAGACTAAACAGGAAGCCAGAGAAGCCGTATGCTCTGGAACTGCACAATCAACAAAGGATACTTTTAGAAGTCTGTCAGAGAACTCTGTACATAAAAGACCCATTTCCATCTAATTTATAGTACCCATGGCAAGAAAGAAAAAGTCTCCAGACTCCTCACTATGGTATGGGTAATGTCTCACCCTGATTCAAAGAGCAATATAAGACCTTCAAGATGGTGGAAAAGTAAGACGTGGAGATCACCTTCTGCCCCACAAATACATCAGAGATACATCTACACGTGGAACAACTCCTACAGAACACCTACTGAATGCTGGCAGAAAACCTCAAACCTCCCAAAAGGCAAGAAACTCCCCACGTACCTGGGTAGGGCAAAAGAAAAAAGAAAAAATAGGGGCAAAAGATAGGGACGGGACCTGAACCTCTGGGAGGGAGCTGTGAAGGAGGAAAGGTTTCCACACACTAGGAAGCCCCTTCACGGGCGGAGATGGCGGGTGGCCCGGGGGAATCTTCAGAGCCCTGGAGGACAGCGCAGCAACAGGAGTGCAGAGGGCAAGGCAGAGAGGTTACCGCACAGAGGATCGGTGCCGACCAGCACTCACCAGCCCGAGAGGCTTGTCTGCTCACCCACCGGGGTGGGCGGGGGCTGGGAGCTGAGGCTCGGGCTTTGGAGGTCGGATCCCAGGGAGAGGACTGGGGTTGGCGGCGTGATCACAGCCTGAAGGGGGCTAGTGCGCCACGGCTAGCTGGGAGGGAGTCCGGGAAAAAGTCTGGACCTCCCTAAGAGGCAAGAGACCATTGTTTCGGGGTGTACAAGGGGAGGGTATTCAGAGCACCACCTAAATTAGCTGCAGAGACGGGCGTGAGCCATGGCTATCAGTGTGGACACCAGAGACCAGCACGAGATGCTAAGGCTGCTGCTGCCGCCACCAAGAAGCCTGTGTGCAAGCACAGGTCACTATCCACACGCCCCTTCCAGGGAGCCTGTGCAGCCCGCCACTGCCAGAGTCCCGTGATCCAGGAACAACTTCCTGGGAGAACGCACGGCGCGCCTCAGGCTGGTGCAATGTCACGCCAGCCTCTGCCGCCGCAGGCTCGCTCCACATCCGTACCCCTCCCTCCCCGCGGCCTGAGTGAGCCAGAGCCCCCGAATCAGTGGCTCCTTTAACTCCGTCCTGTCTAAGCGAAGAACAGACGCCCTCAGGCGACCTACACACAGAGGTGGGTCCAAATCCAAAGCTGAACCCCAGGAGCTGTGCGAACAAAGAAGAGAAAGGGAAATTTCTCCCAGCAGCCTCAGGAACAGCGAATTAAATCTCCACCATCACCTCAATGTACCCTGCATCTGTGGAATACCTGAATAGACAATGAGTCATCCCAAAATTGAGACGGTGGACTTTGGGAACAACAATATATATATTTTTTTCCTTTTTCTCTTTTTGTCAGTGTGTATGTGTATGCTTCTTTGTGTGAATTTGTCTGTATAGCTTTGCTTTTACCATTTGTGCAAAGGTTCTGGCTTTCCGTTTTTTTCTTTTTTTATTACTTTTTAATTTTTTTAAATAATTTTTTTTATTTTTTAATAATTATTTTTTATTTTAATAACTTTATTTTATTTTATTTTTTCCTTCCTTCTTTCTTTTTTTACTCTGTTTTCTTCTGAACCATGTGGCTGACAGGGTCTTGGTGCTCTGGGTGTCAGGCCTGTGCCTCTGAGGTGGGAGAGCCAAGTTCAGGACGTAGGTCCAACAGAGACCTCCCAGCTCCATGTAATATCAAACAGCGAAAGCTCTCCCAGAGATCTACAACTCAACAATAAGACCCAGCTCCACTCAACGACCAGCAAGTTACAGTGCTGGACACCCTATGCCAAACAACTGTCAAGACAGGAACACAACCCCACCCATTAGCAGAGAGGCTGTCTAAAATCATAATAAGGTCACAAACACCTCAAAACACAACACCAGACACGGACCTGCTGACCGGAAAGACAAGATCCAGCCTCATCCACCAGAACAAAGGCAATAGTTCCCTCCACCAGGAAACCTACATAACCCACTGAACAAACCTTAGCCACTGGAGGCAGACGCAAAAACAACAGGAATTATGACCTGCAGCCTACGAAAAGGAGAACTCAAACACAGTAAGTTAAGCAAAATGAGAAGACAGAGAAACACACAGCGGAGGAAGGAGCAAGGTAAAAACCCACCAGACCTAACAAATGAAGAGGAAATGGGCAGTCTACCTGAAAAATAATTCAGAGTAATGATAGTAAAGATGGTCCAAAATCATGGAAAAAGAATGGAGAAAATATTCCCTCCCATCAAGCCTCTGAGATAGCCTCATGCACCAGAGGGCAGAGAGCAGAAGCAAGAAGAACTACAATCCTGCAGCCTGTGGAACAAAAACCACATTCACAGAAACATAGACAAGATGAAAAGCCAAAGAGCTACCAGATTAAGGAACAGATAAAACCCCAGAAAAACAACAAAATGAAGTGGAGATAGGCAACCTTCCAGAAAAAGAATTCAGAATAATGATAGTGAAGATGATCCAGGGCCTCAGAAAAACAATGGAAGCAAAGATCGAGAAGATGCAAGAAATATTTAACAAAGACCTAGAAGAATTAAAGAACAAACAAAGAGAGATGAACAATACAATAACTGAAATGAAAACTACACTAGAAGGAATCAATAGCAGAATAACTGAGGCATGAGAAGGGATAAGTGACCTGGAATACAGAATGGCGAAATTCACTGCTTCGGAACAGAATAAAGAAAAAACAATGAAAAGAAATGAAGATAGCCTAAGAGAGCTCTGGGACAACATTAAACACAACAACATTCACATTGTAGGGGTCCCAGAAGGAAGAGATTATAGTCAAAAACTTCCCTAACATGGGAAAGGAAATAGCCACCCAAGTCCAGGAACCACAGAGAGTCCCATACAGGATGAACTCACGGAGAAACACACTGAGACACATAGTAATCAAATTGGCAAAAATTAAAGACAAAGAAAAATTATTGAAAGCATCAAGGGAAAAATGGCAAATAACATACAAAGGAACTCCCATAAGGTTAACAGCTGATTTCTCAGCAGAAACTCTACAAGCCAGAAGGGATTGGCATGATATACTTAAAGTGATGAAAGGGAAGAACCTACAACCAAGATTACTCTACCCAGCAACAATCTCATTCAGATTTGACGGAGAAATCAAAAGCTTTACAGATAAGCAAAAGCTAAGAGAATTCAGCACCACCAAACCAGCTCTACAAAAAATGCTAAAGGAACTCCTCTAAGTGGGAAACACAAGAGAAGAAAAGGATCTACAAAAACAAACCCAACACAATCAAGGAAATGGTCATAGGAATATACATATCGATAATTACCTTAAACGTGAATGGATTAAATGCTCCAACCAAAAGACACAGGCTTGCTGAATGCATACAAAAACAAGACCCATATACATGCTGTCTACAAGAGACCCACTTCAGACCTAGGGACACATACAGACTGAAAGGGAGGGGATGAAAAAAGATATTCCATGCAAATGGAAATCAAAAGAAAGCTGGAGTACCTATACTCATATGAGGTAAAATAGACTTGAAAATAAAGAATGTTACAAGAGACAAGGAAGGGCACTACATAATAATCAAGGGAACAATCCAAGAAGAAGATATAACAATTATAAATATATATGCAGCCAACATAGGAACACCTCAATACATAAGGCAACTGCTAACAGCTATAAAACAGGAAATCGATAGTAACACAATAATAGTGGGGGACTTTAACACCTCACTTAAACCAATGGACAGATCATCCAAAATGAAAACAAATAAGGAAACAGAAGCTTTAAATGACACAGTAGACCAGATAGATTTAATTGATATTTATAGGACATTCCATCCAAAAACAGCAGATTACACTTTCTTCTCAAGTGTGCACAGAACATTCTCCAGGATAGATCACATCTTGGGTCACAAATCAAGCCTCAGTAAATTTAAGAAAATTGAAATTATATCAAGCACCATTTCTGACCACAACGCTATGAGATTAGAAATGAATTACAGGGAATAAAACATAAAAAACACAAACACATAGAGGCTAAACTATATGTTACTAAATAACCAAGAGATCACTGAAGAAGTCAAAGAGGAAATCAAAAAATACCTAGAGACAAATGACAATGAAAACACGACAATCCAAAACCTATGGGGTGCAGCAAAAGCAGTTCTAAGAGGGAAGTTTACAGCTATACAAGCCTAACTCAAAAAACAAGAAAAATCTCAAATAAACAATCTAACCTTACACCTAAAAGAACTAGAGAAAGAAGAACAAACGAAACCCGAAGTTAGCAGAAGGAAAGGAATCATAAAGATCAGAGCAGAAATAAATGAAATAGAAACAAAGAAAACAATGGCAAAGATCAATAAAACTAAAAGCTGGTTCTTTGAGAAGATAAACAAAATTGATAAACCATTAGCCAGACTCATCAATAAAAAGAGGGGGAGGACTCAAATCAATAAAATTACAAATGAGAAAGGAGAAGTTACAACAGACACCGCAGAAATACAAAGCATCCTAAGAGACTACTACAAGCAATTCTATGCCAATAAAATGGACAACCTGGAAGAAATGAACAAATTCTTAAAAAGGTATAACCTTCCAAGACAGAACCAGGAAGGAACAGAAAATATGAACAGACCAACCACAAGTAATGAAATTGAAACTGTGATTAAAAATCTTCCAACAAACAAAAGTCCAGGACCAGATGACTTCACAGGTGAATTCTATCAAACATTAAGAGAAGAGCTAACACCCATCCTTCTCAAACTCTTCCAAAAAATTGCAGAGGAAGGAACACTCCCAAACTCATTCTATGAGGCCACCATCACCCTGATAACAAAACCAGACAAAGATTCTACAAAAAAAGAAAATTACAGACCAATATCACTGATGAACATAGATGCAAAAATCCTCAACAAAATATTAGCAAACAGAATCCAACAGCACATTAACAGGATCATACATCATGATCAGGTGGGATTTACCCCAGGAATGCAAGGATTCTTCAATATACGCAAATCAATCAATGTGATACACCATATTAACAAATTGAAGAATAAAAACCATATGATCATCTCAAGAGATGCAGAAAAAGCTTTTGACAAAATTCAACATCCATTTATGATAAAAACCTTCCAGAAAGTGGCCATAGAGGGAACCTACCTCAACATAATAAAGGCCACACACGACAAAACCACAGCAAACACCATTCTCAATGGTGAAAAACTGAAACCATTTCCACTAAGATCAGGAACAAGATAAGTTTGCCCACTCTCACCACTATTATTTAACATAGTTTTGGAAGTTTTAGCTATGACAGTCAGAGAAGAAAAAGAAATAAAAGGAATTCAAATTGGAAAAGAAGAAGTAAAATTATCACTGTTTTCAGATGACATGATACTATACATAGGGAATCCTAAAGATGCCATCAGAAATCTACTAGAGCTAATCAATGAATTTGGTAAAGTATTAGGATAAAAAGTTAATGCACAGAAATCTCTTGCATTCCTATACACTAACGATGAAAAATCTGAAAGAGAAATTAAGGAAACACTCCCATTTACCAATGCAACAAAAAGAATAAAAATTTACCTGGGAATAAACCTACCTAAGGAGACAAAAGACCTGTATGCAGAAAACTATATGACACTGATGAAAGAAATTGAAAATGATACAAACAGATGGAGAGATATACCACGTTCTTGGATTGGAAGAATCAACATTGTGAAAATGAGTATACTACCAAAAGCAATCTACAGATGCAATGCAATCCCTATCAAATTAGCAACAGCATTTTTCACAGAACTAGAACAAAAAATCTCACAATTTGTATGGAAATACAAAAGACCCCAAATAGCCAAAGCAATCTTGTGATAAAAAATGGAGCTGGGGCTTCCCTGGTGGTGCAGTGGTTGAGAGTTTGCCTGCCAATGCAGGGGACACGGGTTCATGCCCGGGTCCAGGAAGATTCCACATGCCGCAGAGCAGCTGGGCCCGTGAGCCATGGCCGCTGAGCCTGCGCGGCCGGAGCCTGTGCTCCACAATGTGAGAAGCCACAACAGTGAGAGGCCCGCATACCGCAAAAAAAAGAAAAAAAAAAAAAGCAGAGCTGGAGGAATCAGGCTCCCTGACTTCAGACTACAAAGCTACATTAATCAAGACAGTATGGTACTGGTACAAAAACAGAAATATAGATCAATGGAACAGGATAGAAACCCCAGAGATAATCCCAGACACATATGGTCACCTAATTTTTGACAAAGGAGGCAAGAATATACAATGGAGAAAAGAGAGCCTCTTCAATAAGTGGTGTTGGGAAAACAGGACAGCTACAGGTAAAAGAATGAAATTAGTACACTCCCTAACACCATACACAAAAATAAACTCAAAATGGATTAAAGCCCTAAATGTAAGGCCAGACACTATCAAACTCTTAGAGGAAAACATAGGCAGAGCACTCTACGACATAAATCACAGCAAGATCCTTTTAGACCCACCTCCTAGAGTAATGGAAATAAAAACAAAAATAAACAAATGGGACCTAATGGAACTTAAAAGCTTTTGCACAGCAAAGGAAAACATAAACAAGACAAAAAGACAACCCTCAGAATGGGAGAAAATATTTGCAAATGAAGCAACTGACAAAGGATTAATCTCCAAAATTTACAAGCAGCTCATGCAGCTCAATATCAAAAAAACAAATGACCCAATCCAAAAATGGGCCAAAGACCTAAGTAGACCTTTCTCCAAAGAAGATATACAGATTGCCAACAAACACATGAAAGGATGCTCAACATCAGTAATTATCAGAGAAAGGCAAATCATAACTACAATGAGGTATCACCTCACACTGGTCAGAATCGTCATCATCAAAAAATCTACAAACAGTAAATGCTGGAGAGGGTGTGGAGAAAAGGGAACCTTTTTGCACCGTTGGTGGGAATGTAAATTGATACAGCCACTATGGGGAACAGTATGAAGGTTCCTTAAAAATCTAAAAATAGAACTACCATGTGACCCAGCAATCCCACTACTGGGCATATACCCTGAGAAAACCGTAATTCAAAGAGTCATGTACCACAATGTTCATTGCAGCTCTGTTTACAATAGCCAGGACATGTAAGCAACCTAAGTGTCCATTGACAGATGAATGGATAAAGAAGGTGTGGCACATATATACAATGGAATATTATTCAGCCATAAAAAGAAATGAAATTGAGTTATTTGTAGTGAGGTGGATGGACCTGGAGTCTGTCATACAGAGTGAAGTAAGTCAGAAAGAGAAAAACAAATACCGTACGCTAACACATATATATGGAATCTAAAAAAAATAAAGGTTATGAAGAACCTAGGGGCAGGACAGGAATGAAGGCGCAGACGTAAAGAATGGACTTGAGGACACGGGGAGGGGGAAGGGTAAGCTGGGACGAAGTGAGAGAGTGGCATGGTCATATATACTCTACCAAATGTAAAATAGACAGCTAGTGGGAAGCAGCCACATAGCACAGGGAGTGATTTTTGACCACCTAGAGGGGTGGGATAGGGAGGGTGGGAGGCAGACACAAGAGGGAGGAGATATGGGGATATATGTGTATGTATAGCTGATTCAGTGTGTTATAAAGCAGAAACTAACCCACCATGGTAAAGCAATTATACTCCAATAAAGATGTTAAAAAAAAAAAAGAGTAAGAAAGCAAGAGTCTGATTTGTGAAATAAACATGATTGATTTCTAACAAAAAAGCAATATAAAGTTATACTGTACGTAAAAATACAAATACATCAACTACTTAATCAAATTCAGTTGTACATTAATAATCTACACAACGTGCTGATGTGTTAATGTTCTTGAAGTGATTAGATAGGTAGGAAGAAGGAGTAAATTATTGGAAAGGGCTCCATAGCGAAGCAGAAATGTGAAGCAGGGAAAGGATGAGTATATATTTTCCAAAAGAAATGGAGGTTCTTAGAGTGGAGGCTGATGATACAATGGTGAAGAATGACAGGGATATTTACCTGCCTGAAGGATCACACCTGCCTATGTTATTGGTAACTGTGGGCAGGTAGTTTGCGTAGATGCAAGTGGTTCATGAGGAATGTTAGAAGTTTAATTTCAAGTCATGATTAGGAACTAGAAGATGATCGTTTGGGGACTTGGGGAGGATTCAACTCAAAATTGAAAAAGGATCTTGAGCTAAGAATGGTTTTTACATTCTTAAAAGATTGTAAAGGGGAAAAGTAGTGAATATTCAGTAGGGGCCATATGTGGCCCACAAAGCCTAAAATATTTTCTGTCTGGCCCTTTACAGAAAGAGTTTGCTTTTCCTTGGTTTATACACTTAAAATTCCTGCACACTATTATCAAAAGGTATCACACTCATGTGAGTTCCTAGAGAATGAGAATTCAAGGGTTTTATTAACCTCTGTGTCATTCGGCCTAGCAGGGTGCAAGAACACAGTATTGTAGAAGCTCAGAACAAATTTACTTTATTGAATAGTACATAGAACATGGGAATTCAGACATTTCAAAGGATAAGAACTGAGAAGAAATCATGGAAGACCATAGACCTGAAGGAATAGAACTTTACCTCCTCTGTTCACTTGGCTCATGACATTCCTGGGTTTGTTTAAACCTAATATGTATGGACATTTATTTAATTTTCATATTTATTTTCAAATAAATGCCGTCTTATATAAAATGTCAAAAAAACCCAAAAAAAAACAAAATTGAAGAAGGAATAACTTAAAAAAGAAAGTGCAATTGTGTTGCAAAGGCCAAATATTGGAAGATGCAGGTGCCTTAATAAGTGTAAAGAATAATAAATGAATACAAGATTACTGCAGTTGTCCATATAATAAAAATAGGTAAAGTTTATTGAGAACTTAGTACATGCCAGGCATAGTTATAAGCAGCTTTACATGTATTAGCTTACTTATTTCCCTCTACAACCTGTTTAGATAGGTATCAGCCTTATACCCATTTTATAGATGAGGAAATTGAGGCACAGGGTGGTTAAATAAGATGTCCAAGTTTGCATAGTATATAAAGAATCTGGGATTTGAACTCAAGTGTTCTGGCTCCTAAATATGATCTCTTAGCCACTATAACTCACTGGGGGTGCCCAGGGATATAAAGAGAAAGAAAAGAGAGCTAATAAACATTCCAACACAGAGCTGTAAGGATTAAGGGGTCAAAAGAGAGAAAAGAACTGAAGATGACTGCAAAGTTTCCAGTGTGAAGAACAAGAAGGATTGATAGGGAGTTTGGTAACTAGTTAAGTTTTAAAAGTTTATTAGTGACACAGTAATAGTAAGAGGTGATGAAGTAATTGCCAATCAATATGTGAACATCATTTCTTTCAAGTAAGGAATTTTCCACATTGAGAAAAAAATAGATTAGGAGTTGATTGTGCCTCTTAGTAGCTATATTTAAAGTTCTGCAGCTATTTTTCTTGTGAGATAATACTCTGTATTTATGTAACACCTTTCTTCTAAAGACCTCAAAGCATTTTACCACAACGCTTTACCTTATTCATCCTCATAACATCCCCTTTTAAGAAAGGCAGTGTCAAATCTAATGACTACAATTTTACAGGTGGGAACACTAAGACAAATGGAGCTAGTGACTTGCCAAGATCAGAGAAAAACCTGTAGCAAAACTAGGCGTAGAACTTGTGCTTTTATAAATTCAAAATCCTTTCCAATCTCTTCTCAATGATATGTCTCAAATTTGTCTTAACTTTGGCATTCCTTTATCTATAAATTAGCATGTGTAGAATCATGCTAATGATTATAATCTAATTTTATCTGAGAAGTGTGCATTGTGAATTTGGCATTTTTAATTGAATAAATCTATAAAATGATCAAAAGTCAATGTTTCATTCTTTTTTTAAAAAAAAGTAAAACTCTCCTCCTCAATTAAGCATTTATTCCGACTGATTTTAACCCTAAAAAAGATTTGATATGTGTATAAACCCTGAAAGTCCTGAGAAAATGCTGTTTTCTACTTGGAGAAACTTTAGTATATGGAAGCCCCAAATTACCAATAAATGGTAAAGAAAAATAAGACAATACACATACACACAGAGGTGGTGGTAATATAGCAAAAATTAATCGGTCTCTTTAAAGGAAATTAAGTATTCCATCCTGATAGTAAGAGAACAAACAATAACACCCTTAACTCTTGGGGAAAATTTTAAAACTCAAAAACTATGTTACTACTCACTTCTATACTAACTAGGATTTCTATCTCACTTCATTGCAAATGCAGTGCAAAATTAGTTGGTAATCATAATACTTAGATGTTCAGGTCTTAAAAAGAGAGAGAGATGACAGAAAAAGTGTTGATTTAATTTTTTTTAAGGGAGCTAGTAGAATATATTCACTTTCAGAGTCCTTTAACAAAATCCTTATGTACACATGCGGGTGGTGAGCACAGTGTCTGGTACAAGTTGCCAGTCTAAGATCAAAGGCTCAATCCTTGGCCGATATAATTTAAGGCACGTATGCATTTGTCTTTTCCTCCTGAAGCTGCACATGCCCAGCTCTTAAAATGTGTAAGTCCTTTTAGAAATTCTACCACAGGTTGGCAGATATTCTAGTTCCAAAAGGAACTGGAACAACTTTTTCAATGACAGTGAAAAGAATAGAATGATGAAAAACAAATGATGTACAACAATGTGCCAAAAATAGTGTCAAATTAGGTTCATTATTATCCCCAAAGCCAAAGAATTGTTGGGGAAGCTAAGTTGGATTTCATGTTTGTACTGTTTTCTGTAACAAGTATAAAACCTTATAAATATTTAATATTTTTCTGTGCTGCAAGACTGCCATTATTAATAACTACTATTAACATTCGTGAACAGTGGTCAACCATTTGCTACATATAAATAAAAATTCTGAGGAATCAGTGTGAGTTTTCTGGATGACTCAAAGCTTTGTGCTTTATAAAATGCTCAATTTAATGGTCCAAAAATCAACCCTAGCAAAAAAGTAGTTCTTTTAATAACACAAATGACACACTGTAAGTTCACTTACGTATTCAACAAATACTTATTAAACACTTGCTCTTGTCAAACATTGTTGAGAGCAGTGGGGATAAAGCAAGGAACAAAAACAAAGCACTACTTTCATGATGCTCACAGTACAGAGTGCAAAAATAGAAAAGAAGTCATAATTAATTAAATAATTATATAGTATGTCTGGTGTTGATAATGGCTGAAAAGAAAAGCTCACGACTCAGGAGTCAAAATATTGTAGAGGAGGAATTTTGTCGTAGAATATTTCACTTTTACATTGCTTGAATGGAGTCAAGTCTGAAAATTACCTAAGGAAACCTAAAAAAAAGTTGTGTATTATACCTTGCCCTATTAGAGGGTTTAGGAAAATCCAATATAGTTGGAAAAACCCATCTGTTTTGCCATATTGTTAGTTTCTGGAATTTCTTCCACATGAAGACAGTGAGCATTCTGTCATTCCATAAAACTTATTGAGAACCTACAATATACAAGACCACATGTTCAGGAGCGTGGTGGTGAATAAGATCCAGATTTTGTCCCAGAAGAAATGTATCGTCATGGGAAAAGGAGACACAAAACTAATTTAAGCCATGTAAGTGACATAAATGCTACCAAAAATGCAAAAAGTTGAATAATTAGTCTCTTATGAAGCTTCTCTTGAATGGATCTGAGTGGAAATATGGAGGGTAAGAAAGGTTTAGGTAAAAAGAATGGCATGAGCGGAGGCGGGGGCGAGAAGGGCTGTGTAGTCTCTGGGATCCAAAGCCCAGGAAGTAGAGATGAGGCTGAAAAAGTAAGTTGAGGACAGATCCTGGAAGGACTTGAATGAATAGGTTTAAACTTTATCTGTAAGTAATTGTGATCCACTGAGTATTTTTGAGCCAACAAAAGACACTATCAGATTTGCATTAGAAAGTTGTCTCTGGCAACAAGGTAGAGGAGGAATAGAAAATGGATAACAATGAAGACAGAAAGAATGTGAGCTCTTGCACTGAACTCATGGCAAATTAAAAGGGTTTAAACCAAGACAGAAATAGGGACTGAAAGGATGGAATAGCTCAGATAGACATTTTTATTTGACAGCCAATTTGTGGAGCATGAAGCAGTAGAAAAGTCTTTTTATACACGTAAACAAATCTTCCAAATCAGAGGTGGGACAAGTAAGCATCTCATATTTTTTTATGGAATCAACTCAAATATAAACACTGTGCTTGCAAAATAAATACAGCTTTCTACTTAATAAAGTATATGTTGAGGTCATAATGGGTGCCCAACACTGCTAGGCTCTGTTTGGAATGAAAATATGAAGGCTCAAACCAACTATTATCCCCCAAATAAAAATAATAAACTGCTGAAGTTAGCATATAATAGAGAACTTAATTATGTAGTACTATCTAAAAATGTTATTGGGGCACTAGAGATTAATGTGAGCTCTTGGAGTAATTGGTAGACACTATGTTAACCAATCTCAGATTTAATATCTTTGACTTTTTTGTTCATGGGGAAGGATGGAGAGTCAAATGACTTGATCAGTCTTTCCACTTGCCAGAAAACCACTACTCACAATCAAGAATCATTTACTACCTCGTTTCAAATCTTCAGAAAGAATAGGAATTTTTAACTTCCTATTAGAAGAGTTTTCTAAAAACTAATGATTTTCAACGTTGAAGAGTTCTGACTAAATTACTCCTGGTAACTTACTTTTTTATATCATTTTAAATAATTCTACTCCCACCTTTTTAACTTTCAAATGTTTGTAGAATCTTATAATATACCCCATAGTCATTACTTGCCTAACTATATATTTGTCTACTTAAATCTTTTCTTATAAATTAATCACTTCCTTCTCTTAATCACTGCAGTTGCTTTCCCCTGGCCTAACTGCAATTTTTCTTCAAATTATTGGTTCTGAGGTACCTAATGTCTAAGACAGTGTTCTAGGCTTAAATGATACCTGGATAGCTCCTTTTTATTTATTCATCATACTACCCATGTGTGTACCATTTGATTCCCTGTGTACCATCGCCCTTAGAGATACTTGACCAGGTGAAAATATACTTCATACGTGAAAGACAATCATATGTCTCCCAAATTTGATAAAGAAAAGTATCTATTTTTATACACCCCTTGTCTACTATTATAAAAAACATAAGGTAATCCACCATCAGTATTAAAGTAAGTTACTTGAATTTGGTTTTAGTGCTTTTTTTTGCTTCAATTTTTATTTTAGCACATGTGTCTTGCTTAGTCTTTGCAAAAAATGACTACATTGGAATAATATTTCCCAAAGTATGTATCACCTATGGGAAAGGTGTATGTCTCAAAATTATTCTGTATATTTCCCCTTTTATTTTATACTCCATCTAAATTAATATGTGGGCTAAGGAAATTTAATTAGAAGGAATGATTACCTTAATTTCTAAAATAAAGGGGAACTGTGAAATTTTTTAGAAAACTTTCCATTCTATGCCTATTATGCTGTAATCTTTAAAATAATATTTATCCATATTTCAAAAAAATCTGAATCTATTGATTCAGATAAGCTTGTAATTCCAATAGAGAGGTAGAAAGTGAACTAATACTCTATTTCTGGATTTATAGGACTTAAAAATATGTGTTCCCTATGCCAGGGAAGCAAATAATCCTTCACCCATGTCCCAATCCTTGGCAACACAACTCATAAAATTATATTCTCCCTTTTGTACCTAAAGTCATGTGATAGAGAGACTTCTTTTTTCTTTTCTTCTCTCCCCTTCATGTTTTCTTGAATCAATTATTTATCCATATTGAAAAGAGTATCTTCCCAACAGCATTCGGAGCTCCTTTCAGGCAAAAACCATATTTCAGTTTTCCTAATAATTAAGCAGAGTTATTTGGCATATAGTGATGATTCAATAAATTCACTGAATTTTGCTGAATTCATGAGGTATGAATTAGTGGGTAAATCGTAATCACTTCTCCAGTGTTGACCCTCTATGCAAAGATGGACACAGTATTTTCAGAAGGAATGTTTTAAAGAAAAAAAAAAGTGGGCTTTTATTCAGAGAGTAAAACTGCCACACTTTGTTTTCATTATTTTTCCTTCCCATTTTCTCTGACTCCTAGGAATCAGATGTGTTCCAGTACACATTTCTAAAATTGTTGGCCATTTGGTGGTAGTAAATCTCAGACATTAATTAGAAAGCAACTGGTGAGATTTGAATAAGCTCTGTAAATTGGATAATGGTACTATATTAACTGTTAATTTCCATATTGTGTACCATGACTATGTAAGAAAATGTTCTTGCTTTTAGGAAATACATACTGAAGTATTTAGGGGGAAAGAGGCATTATCCCCACAATTTATTTTCAAATGGTTCTGAAAAAAATCCATAGAGAGAGACAAAGAGAGATGGAAAGAGAGACAGAAAAGAGAGGGAAGGACTAAGCAAATGTAGTAAAATGTTAACATTTGGGGATCAGGGTGAAAGTATATGAAAGGATTGTACTGATTTATGCAACTTTTCTGTAAATCCGAAATTATTGTTATTTCAAAACAAAGAGATGTTTGAAATAGTCGTGTTAAAACATGATTAAAGAAGACAATTTCGGTGACACAAACTTTATTTAACACTTTATGAAGTGGACAATCTCCATTTGAAGAACTGCAAAATGGGATAGAAGGCAGGAAGCTTGTACAGGACAAAGAATAAAGAACAAGGGAGAGAAAGATAGAAAATATATTTCTGGCTGGGGCTACGTAGCCAATCTTGGTTGGGGTGAGAAGGAATAAGGAAATAAGTACAGAGCCCAGAGTGGGCTCCATGTCTGGGGACTGGCTGACTAGATAGACAGCGTTTCTGGTCAAGGGGAGCATTTACAAGGACGAAAAGTCATCTAAGTTTTGGCTTGCTGACGTGGCACCCCAGGCAGGAGCAGCTCCATCTTGGATCTAGAAAGTTATTTCAACAGCACTGTTTATTTGATTGGTAATTTACCTTTGTAAAAATGTTTTCATGTTCTACATTATCTCACCAAATTGTTCTCACAGCTCTTTTCTTTTTTTTCTTTTTTCCCTAAGAAAGGAAACAAATTCAGAGAGTATCTACATTAAAGTGTCAGAACTGGGAGTTCAAGGCTTCCAACTTGAAGCACAGAATTGTTTGTTATACATACCATTCTTTTTCTCTATATTTAAAAAATTACTCAAATCGGGCTTCCCTGGTGGCGCAGTGGTTGAGAGTCCGCCTGCCGATGCAGGGGACACGGGTTCGAGCCCCGGTCCGGGAAGATCCAACATGCCGTGGAGCGGCTGGGCCTGTGAGCCATGGCCGCTGAGCCTGCGCGTCCGGAGCCTGTGTTCCGCAACGGGAGAGGCCACAACAGTGAGAGGCCCACGTACCGCAAAAAAAAAAATTACTCAAATCAATTACCTTGAGGCATTTCAAGAGTTTGGCGTCAATAAGGAACATTTTTGTAAACAACTGGTCAAATAAACGAACTTAGTCTTGTTTCTCCACACCTGAAAGCATCAGACCATCAAAAGCCTATCCATCCGATCAGCTGATATGTTGGGCCCCTCTGATCTGCCCCTCATCTCCCCTCACACTCATCCACATCCCCCTCTTGATCTCTATATCATGAACTGGGATCACAAATATATGATGATAGCAAATATACGATCTCCGTGAAATCTAATCAAAAAGGAATCTGTCAGGGAAAAAGTGAAATATATTAAATTAAGGGTGTAGAGCACTTCTGGTTTCTTATTGGCCCTGAGCTTATGTGAATGGTACCCAAGTGCCTTGGAAAAATTAGGGCTGTCCCAAGAGTGACCTCTTCCAGGCCACTCCATACCCTTTAATTAACTCTAAACTTCAGAGGCCTGAAAAAGTAACCACAACTCCACACATGTCTCTCTGGGATCCATTTACACTCTGGGAGAATGTGTATGAATAGGTCTTTTACTAAGATTTATTGAGTTCCGGATGCCATGCCTTGGTTTCAAGAATTATTTTTATCTCTTTGATTCAAGACTCTTGAATGTTTTAACCACTTCCCAATTTTCCCAAAGTTTTTTTTTTTGCTCGATACACACTGATTTCAATAATCTCAACGATTTTGATATTTTACACACTTTGAAGGCAGAATAAATAACTGATCTAACTAGAGTAGATTTTAATACCAAGAAAACTATTTTTCTTACATTTTGGAACTATTCACTAGCTAAATAAAGCTCTTTCCTTTTCTCCCTGGAAACATTGACCCTGAACTGACAACAAAACCCTAGGTGGGATATTTAAATCTTAAGTGAGTGGTCAGTTAAGTGCCTGTAGAGGTAAAAGGACAGATAGCATATTTGGTATGCTAATGAACCTATTTACTTCAAGGAAAGTGACAAAAACATCAATCAAAGCAGAAGAGGCTATTAAGGATTGTTAACTCCCTTTTAGATGAGCAATGATTTCCATTGGGATCAGAATAAATATTCATGCAAAGGACCAATGACAGAAATTTCACAAAAAAAATCATACCACGATAAAGTTTCTACACAGCTTATGACAAAACTTACCTGGCTCCCAATTTCACAGGAGCTTTGACTATTTGGGACACATTTCCCCTTTTAAAATATCGATGAAGATTAGCATTCTTTCTTCATTTTAAACCCAAAATACATTTATTTAAAACTATGCCCTGAAGTATCTCTAATTCTCAAAAGATTGTATATCTCCCCTAACCATAAAAATTACACAATTTCTAATGCTTTGATATTATTCAAGATGTATTTCAGTTAAAACACACACACACATACACACAAACTGGAAAGGTTAAAAAAATTTAAGGAAGCCGTATTAAGTCATAATTTAAAATTATATGCAAATTATGTGACGAGCAATATTTTTTAATTGAACAAAGTCAAGCCTTTGGCAGCTTTCCATGTTTGCCGTCACCTGGTGACAGCTCTGTGCAAGCTTATTATAAGTACCCCAAAACAAAACCCTATTGATAGAGTCTAGTTCAATCCATTTCAACTAGATAAATATCTATTGAGCTACTACAATATTTTTAGGATTGGTTTAGATTCTACTAGAAACACAGAATTATAGCATAAGGACCCTTAATGGTACTAACAATTGAGAGAGAAAAGCAAACAAATAAAAGAAACAATTGTTGTGGCCATTATCTAAAAGATAAAAGCCAACAAATGTTGTCATCATCAAAGGGATTCATGACTTTGAGGCTAGTTGACACCATTAGCAAAAAGAAGGAATGTGAGAAAAAATTTATATGGGAGGACTACAGGTTACATCTTAGAGATTTTGAAATGGTGATGATGTATGCAGGGAGAGATTCCAAACTGAAATCCTGAGGTTTGCTTTTCAGAAGTTAGTTATTAATGATAGCCTTCTACGGTTCTTCCCCATTGTTCATTTCTTAACAAAGAGTAAAGTTTTACCTCAAAGAAATCTTCATGAAAATGAGTCTTGATAAGATTCATATTCAACTAATTGAGTCCCTTCTAACTGCCAGTCACTGTGGTAGACACTTTCACACGCATTATCACATTTAATTCTCACAGCAATTGCGTGAAGTTGTTTATCTAGAAATTCTAATTAATTATTATTGTCATGAAAATGCAACTGCCAAATATTAATCAAGTATTCACTGAATTAACTAGACATATATTGTTTGATTTCTAATCCTATACTGTTCCACTGCCCAGTTTCCAACTTTCCTTTTAATAGACATTAATAGCACAAAGTAGCAAAAAGAGTAGTTCAATGTCAAATAATGCACGTGAATAAAATTCCTTTGTGAAAACAGAAATATATTGGGAGACGGAAAGACCCAACTTACAATCTAAGCTCATCCTCAGGCAAATCGCTAAATTTTCTTGAGGCTTAGTTACTTCATCTGTCACATGAAATCAATGACTTTCATTCAGTCTACGTTTTTGGACTGTTGTATGGATCAAATGAGTTACTGGTGAAAAAGTTCTTTACTAAACAGAAGGATGTAAATCAAAGGTTTAAGAGGGGGAAAGAGGACATTTTTCTCTGGGTCCTTCTTCTTTCACTTTCAAAGTCTTTCCTTGAGAAGGCTTTGTGAATAAAGAAAGGTAGCAAGAAAAGGGACTCCTTTGGTTTCCATCACCTCTGTGCCTCATCCATGTCCACCATCCATCCTTTTCCTCCTATATGGCCAACCCTATGCCCAGACACATCCCTGCAGCCAGGACTGTCAGTAGTGGTTGTTTATATGGTTTTACTCAATCTTGTCATAACTCTTAACTTTAGCTGCTGATCATTGACACACTCATCACTGAATTAAAGAATCCATTGAAGAGACAGAAGAGTGTCGCTTCTTCATCTCGTGCTGGACAGCTCACGTGTCCACCTTGATGCTGACATGCTAACACTGAAGAGGTCTCAGCCTTTCTGTCTCAAATGCTCAACACGTAAGCACAAATTTTCTCTCTGAACCACACAGAGTTACTAATTGTATTTCAACTGCCATTTCTGTTTTATTTCAATCTAATGATGTAAGAGAACAAATAATAATAAACTTTAAGAATTCTCCCATGAATAACAATATACTCTTCTTCCCCTCTAAGAGAGAACAGAAATAAAAAACATAGATTACAAAATTAGTTTGAAAATGAGGAAAATATCCTAGAGATTTAATTTCTAAATATTGAAATTGCTTACTCATAAAATCAGTTGACTTGTCCCCTTCTTTCTTTAAAATGGGTAATATCAAGAACCCTAAATAAAAATAAATAGACAAATGATCAAAGAAGAGTAATAGGCAGGCTTTCACGTTTCAAGGTTATTAAGTCAGAATGGCAGAATGGAAAAATGTAGAGAGCCCAGGAACCCGGTGGCATTGCAGGGGTGCTATTCTGATCCTGAGCTGCCTATCGCCAAACACCCTAATCCAGGACTCATAAATGACTGGTGAAACCTTGAAGCAAGGGTAGGGGAAAGAGACTGGATAATGTAATTCTATGTTATGGAGAAAACAGAAATCAAAATGAGGGATATCAAGGCGAGAAAATGTGAAGGATTAACATCTAGTAAGATTGAATAAGTGTAATATCTTGGTAATGTAAAAAATCAGTGAAATGCAGGGCCAGTCTTTAGTAAGAGAGAAAGTGGAATATTTGACCCAGGTGCTGTGCTATGAAGGACACAGGAATCTCTCTTGAAGCTGCTACGAATACGCTGAAGGCAGTTGTCATGATGTCAAGACAAACTGCACACACACACATTCTGTCTAATGAGGTCAACTTTCATTCATTCACTTTGCTTTCTCTTTTCTTTTTTTGAAAACCGTGTAGATAAAGAGATTTTTAAAAGGGAAAACTATAAACATTCTAATACTAAAATAACTATTTTCATATTTTAAACTTCCCTTGCAGGCTTTATCTATGTAACTGTGACCTTCGTGTACATAAAACATTTGTGTTTTATATTTTTCTACCAATCGTTATACACTAACATGTTCCCATGTTTCTAGTTAGCACTTTAAATGCCAGCATCTGTAGGGCATTCAACCTAGAAACTAGGATTTATTCTGAATATTAAACTGAACAATTGAAAGTGCTTTTTCTTTTTTTCTTTAAAATTTTTTAGGTTTCTCTATGGTTTATTTTTTTAATTTTTATTTTATAATGGTCTATAGATGATTTACAATGTTGTGTTAGTTTTAGGTGTACAGCAAAGCGATTCAGTTATACATATACATATATCTATTCTTTTTCAAATTCTTTTCCCATTTAGGATTACAGAATATTGAGCAGAGTTCCCTGTGCTATACAGTAAGTCCTTGTTGTTTATCTGTTTTAAATATAGTAATGTGTATACATCAACACCAAACTCTCAATTTACCCCTCCCCCTCACATTTCCCCTTTGGCAACCATAAATTTGTTTTTTATGTCTGTGAGTCTCTTATTTTAAGCACCAAATTCCAGGAAAGAGATGTGTGATGGGTACCTAGTCCTGTTCAGAAGAGGACTGTGATAAAAGAATCCTCTTTCTTTTTGGAATACCATCCTGTCCCTACCGTAGCCCATTTGGACCAGGTAGGGCTGACCCCAAACCAGGAGTGGGATGGTGACTGGATTGTTCAATATCTTCCATCCAGCTGGACAAACTGTTTGGATGGGGGAAAGTTATGTGACCCTAGTCAGTACAGTGAGACACAGTTATGGAAGAAAAGTTCTATATTTGCTAGATGTGAAGCTGGTAGAATGAAGGGCTGAGTTTACCTAGGCTACCACAAGGCAAGAACCTCTCTGGGACTTTAATTAACAGAGAAAAGTTTGGACAAGAGGTGTGACAGAGAATAAGAGAAAAAGACCAAGCCCTAATTGACTTTTTTGAGTCTCTGGATGCAACTAGGCCTGACTTTTCAAATATGTGAACTAATAAATCCTCTTTGAGGTTTAAGCCAGTTTGAGTTAGACTTCTATTACTTGGAACCAAAATAGTTTTGAATGATTCTAAACCTGAGAAATGAGGCATGACAACTATAAGAAAGAGGGTATCTACACTTAGGGCCTTGGATTTGGAGAATATATAATAGCTTTCTCTGTGAATAGATGTATTTCACCCAGAAATAAACTAAATATGGTTAATGGGATCTAAGAACCTGAAATTTACAAAATGCAGTGTCTTGTTACTGCAAAGTGAACCAAGTAACTGAGATGAGTCTGCACAGCTAGCTGGGTTGTTCCAGGATTTGGCCACATGATTCAAATCCAACCTCATGCTAGCTGCTGTTCACTGCTGTCTGGGAGGGGTTGTCCACTCTGCCTTGCACATTGATTCTATGTACTCTGGCTGGTTGGAACTCCCAAGACAGGTGACAGTGATGCCAGGATTCTGCAGATTCGTTGGAAACTGTTTTGTTGATCTGATCCAAGGTGAATGGGCTAGAAGAATCCTGGGGACCCAGAGACCTACCCTCTCAGGGACCTTCCCGAGAACTCTTTTCCCTACTTTCTCCTCCCTCACTCTGTCCCATAGAAGAAAACAATTTTAGTTGAGAAAGGGGCTGGGCAGAGGATTGTATCCAATTAGCTCTATTGCAGGGTTTACTATTATTGACTTTGTGAGCTCTTACTCGATGACAGAGACCATGTAAAACATACACATAAAATCTGATTTAATCCTAAGTCTGTACTATATAAGTCAGGCGCTAATGGTATGGTCATGTTATAGGTGAGGAAATGATCCACTCTCCAATGGAAATGACCCTGGACGTTCCATTTTGAGCCCCTCGCTTTGCATGTGAAGACCATGAGCCAGGAGTGACCAGGTCTGGCCCGAGGACGTCCAGCAAACCAGCAAGGTCAAGGCTTGAACTCAGCTCCCCTGATTCTGTTCTCCTTTCTCTCTTTTAGGCTCACTTTGCTCTTTGCCTTTCTGTCCCCAAACGTTGAAGAACAAATATAGAAATTAGGAAAAACTGCTTTTTGACAACCGCAAATAGTGATAGAATACCAAACTTAAAACTAAGTGAGAAGGGAGTTGATAAAGTTTGGGGAACAGGCCATTTTGGTGTCCGGTAAAGGACAAGAGAGAGAAAATGTAGACAATGCCTCCTCAGAGAAGGAAAAGAGTGAATAAGAGAAACTGAACTCCTTATGCTTAATTGCCATATTTATAATCTCCCCCTCCAGGTATAAAAATCACCTTAGTGCTTCCCTGGTGGCGCAGTGCTTGAGAGTCCGCCTGACGATGCAGGGGACACGGGTTCGTGCCCCGGTCCGGGAAGATCCCACATGCCGCGGAGCGGCTAAGGCCCGTGAGCCATGGCCGCTGAGCCTGCGCATCCGGAGCCTGTGCTCCGCAACGGGAGAGGCCACAACAGTGAGAGGCCCGCGTACTGCAAAAAAAAAAAAATCACCTTAATGGGGAAAATAGCCATGAGAAAAAAAAATTCAAGAATTGGTAAGAACAAAGAAACGGTGAGCATAAAACAACAACCAGTAAGACAGATAAGAGTATGTAACTGCAAGCAGTGGATAAGTGTGTGGGTAGCAATCAGGCATTGTGAGATAAGGGCAATTCTGAAAATCAAAATAATAGAAATAGTGGGTCATTTACTCACCTAATGAAGTCCAGTTTAAAAACAAGTCAGGGGAATTCCCTGGCGGTCCAGCAGTTAGGACTTCGAGCTCTCACTGCTGAGGGCCCGGGTTCGATCCCTGGTCGGGGAATTAAAATCCCACAAGCCCAGTGGCATGGCAAAAAAAAAAAAAAAAATCTAGTCAGTGAAGTTGGTACTTGAAATATGTCTATGGTACTGCGATCACTCCGTGTGCTTTCCTAGTCCATCCCATTCTAAGGAAAACACTAAAAAAAAAGAAGTGGCCAGTTTCTCACCTGTCTTAGTGTATCACAAGCACTAGATCCAAGCACAAATCTCTCTTAAAGAGCTTGGATTGGCACCACAGGTTGCCGAGCAGAACAGGCACGAAAGAACCCCAAGGTCGTTTATCTAACTAGCTAATTGTTAACTGGTAGGGGTGGGTGGTGGCAGGGAATGGGAACGGCCTGCCTTTTGCATGAATGAATTCAGCACATGGAATTCACGTTCATATTTACATTTATAGCATACAGAATTTCTATGTCATTGACCCCAAGCTGATAAACAAAATTGCAAAGTTCATTTTAATTTCACAGACTCAGCCAATCTCATCAGTCTCCCCATTATGTTTTCATATTAAAAGAGAGAGAAAAAAATGAGAAAGTATATGTTTATAGCCAAGAATAAATATAACAATAATAAAGGAAGTAAAAAAGGAAAACTGACCTTGGCACAGTGACTTAAATTTTTCCACCTTTCTCATATGGAGAGTTTCCAAGTTCTACCATTTCAAAGAAAACACCTCATCGAAGACCACATAATTGCATGTTGTTTCCATTCTTTAAGTGTGGGAAATGAAGCATTTTCACATTCACATCATCAGCTGTGCCCCAGGAAACCTTCCATTCTTTCCAAATTACTTTTTGTATCATTAAACCAATCAGCATTAGGTACTTAGGATTATTTTCTGGAATAAACCCTGAATCATTATCTACATCATGTACACAATAAAGGCAAATAATGACATCATTATATAGCACATGAGCACTGACCCTAAATGACCAGGACCTAAAAGGAATCAGGGCAGTCCTAATAAGAATCAGGCAGGATGCCTAATGAAAATCAAACAGCAGACCTAATAAGAAATAATGTATTTTACCTCCCCTTCAAATTCACTTTTGATTTGCTTTTCATGAGAATCCCTGTTTGAAGTGGAACCCCCACAGGCTAGAATTGTCAGAGTTAACTCTGCAATGAGTAACTCCCAGGTGGTTCTCTGGACCATTTGATCTGGGACAAGAATCCCTCGCTCATGCAGTAAGTATTTGATGGGCATTTACCATAACCATAGGCTTCAACTTGGCTGGTTTTTAATTCAACAAACATTACTGAGAACCTAACACAAGCATGGATGGTGCTAGACTCAGAAACTGAAACAATAAATAAGAAATGTCCTAGATGCCACTTAGACTGTGTTTATTACATGCCAGGCACAAATACCTATGCATTATTTATTAATAATCTGATATTCCCAGCAGTTGTATGAGGAAATGTATGTTTTGCCCCATTTTACAAGTGTGAAAAATAAGGTTTATCCAGATTAAGAGACTTGCCCAAGGTCACACTGCAAAGGAGGGGCAGAGATGGTAGGAATAATTCAATCTGTCTCCAGCTCAGACAGTGTATTGTCTTCTATTGGAACCATTTGAAATTGCTGATACTGGACCTTTTTTTGGACCTACAAAATGACAAATAGGTTTTTCCAAAAAGAACTGGGGGTATGGTGGGGAAGAGAGAAACAGAAATAGAAAACTTTCTTTTATAAAATAAAGGATGTTTTGCAGCATGATGGTCATCCACATCACCACGTGAGTGTGCCCAGTCCCTCCCAGCCACCACTCTGTAGCCTTAGCTGTGAACCCAAATCTCTTCACTTTCTGTCCCCAGTAGAAATTCAGTACCGACACAATGAGAATACATCCTATATTCACCTGTGCCCTCCCCTGTCTTATTCTGACTGAGACTCCAACTACTCCTGTCATAACACTTATAGGCTTGGGATGGAAACGTGAAAAAGTATTTGCCAATATTTGCCCTGTCACAGAAGGAAAGCAAAGAGCCTGGACAGACAGGATGTGGTAGGTGTCAAAAGAGAACAAGATCAAGCACACATAGGATGTCAAATACAGTTTTTGCAACATTCTTTTACACAGATTGTTTACAAACTTGATTATATGACTCATGTTTTGTAAAGAACCTTGCAAATCTTGGGCTTCCATGGTGGTGCAGTGGTTGAGAGTCCGCCTGCCGATGCAGGGGACACGGGTTCGTGCCCTGGTCTGGGAAGATCCCACATGCCGCGGAGCGGCTGGGCCCGTGAGCCATGGCCACTAAGCCTGCGCGTCTGAAGCCTGTTGCTCCGCAACGGGAGAGGCCACAACAGTGAGAGGTTCGCGTACCGAAAAAAAAAAAAAAAAAAAAAGAGCCTTGCAAATCTCAAAGAATGGATATAGTTTGAGCACTCTTCCACTTTGAAAATGCACAAAATATTTTTTTTAAAGAAGGGAATTTTCTGCCATCTATTGTACACATTGGATGAGCTCTAAATGCTCAAAGCATTTCAGATCTAATCTTTGTACCTGTTTCCTGCTAGTCATCAATATGCATGAGTTTCAAGGGAAGATTAGAACTGTATTTATTCTGAGTATGATTCCCTATAGGCATTGACTATGTAAAGATGATGGAATTGTTTCTCAGATTCTTTTCCATTATAGGTTATTACAAGATACTGGATATAGTTCCCTGTGCTACACAGTAGGTCCTTGTTGTTTATATATAGTAGCATGTATCTGTTAACCCCAAGCTCCTAATTTATCCCTCCCCACCTTTCCTCTTTGGTAGCCATAAGTTTGTTCTCTATGCCTGTGGGTCCATTTCTGTTTTGTAAGTAAGTTCATCTGTATCATTTTTTTAGATTCCATACATATATACACATATGTATATATGTCTGTGACTGAATCACTTTGCTGTACACCTGAAACTAACACAACATTGTAAATCAACTATACTTCAATTTAAAAAAAAAAGAAGAAGAAGAAGAACTGGTGTAGCAAATCACAATCAGCTCAACATAAAAAAATTGATGGAATTGGTTAATTAATATAGTTTTTACAGGAATCTAATCTTTTGCTTCCAAGACTATCAGCCTCTTGAAAGCAAGGACCACATCTTTAATTCTGAATTTTTCATGGGTTAAATAGCACACAATAAAAATGTAGTCGCTTGGTTGCTTTCTTTAGGTTATAGCATTTGTAACTACTCGAGAGATAAACCAAGTAAGAAATTGTTTGTAGCCTTGATGTTTGTAATCAAAAACGGGCTGAGTTGCAGGAAATAATGTTTTATCAGTCAACCATTAAAATATTCCACATAGTATTAGGCCTCTGCAGAGCCCAAACTGACCAACATGAAATACTTCATCTCCTTGGACAATACATCCCATAAATTATGAAAAGAAAATGGTATTTTATGAGAACCAGGCAACCTCATTTTCCAGGCAGCACACTTCATTCATATTGCCGTTATTAATAGGTCGCTTACAGGATTCATGACTGGTGCCACTGCGTGAAGGTACCCACACAGGGACACTGACCGTGGCAAAAAGCAGTATATCTCAGTTCTTTCTAAAACAGTAACTTTATCAAAACTATCACAGGTGTCCTTTGCACTCCACTCAAACATTTTCTAATTGGAAGTGTTTTAGGTCGTGTTCATCAGAGCTCCTAGAAGATTTTTTTTACCTTCAATACTTTCAAAAATCTCCTTTTCACCAATGAATTTTGTCTACTAAAGTTTGTATTTCCTCCATGGATTACTACATGCAAAAGTGCCTGGTTGTACTTTTGTAACTCTCAAATCAGCTCGTCTTTTGCATGAGTAAACATATTCAATATTTTTTAAATTAGAAGTTGAAGGACACACAGGATGAGATGGCACTAGAAAGAGAGCTAGGACAGATAATTAAGGATTAAAATCTAAACCATTGCCTCTCATGCAAGGTAGAGCAAGAAGCATGGATGACTTCCATCTCCTGAGAGAAATATAGATACAAGGGACCTACCAGACAAGGCATTCTGCAGTTTTCATTATAAAGTTAATATTTATCTTATAGCACTGAGTTTATCTTACCAACATATCTCATTCAGAAAAAGAAGAATTTCTTGATTTACCACATTAAAGTAAATACTGCTAGGAGATGTGTGTTAAATTTTTAATAAAAACCACCCTATCTTGGTTGGATCGAAGAGAGCTGCTTCAGCTGAGATGTAAACAAAACCAAATAAAAATACGTAATTCCAAATACTGAGCATCGCTGCCCATGTTGACCAGCCCGCCCATGACAATTGCAGTTTTATGTAGCTGAGCATTTCAGAGCTTCAGCTAAGTTTATGATAAGTCATCATCTTAGAACTCAAATGGGCAATCACCTGTAATGCTGACCCACAGGATAGCATTTCAGAACTGCATACTCCTCATGTCTGAACTATGCCCTGCAAAAGGCACGAAAGTGAAGTTCAATTCAATTATATTTACAAACATCACCCTTTGCCTTGTGTGGATGTGTTTTCTGTACAGAAGATTTATTAGCATGGCGTGTTCTTCTTTGTACAGAATAGAGTTAGATGTAAAACCTAGGTTGTTTTCAGTTATCCCATATTCTTTAAGTTAGCAATAAAAATCCATCACTGAAGAGCAAAAACAGCCCAATATGGTGATCTGGATTCTCCCCCTCATATGAAGGAGAATGAAAAGTCAGCGAGCCCCGGAAGGCTCCACATCTGTAAGAAGCGAGCCTTCAGCAGCCTGCAGTTAATGCCCATGGAATCTCTTTCCCATCCTGGAATAAGCTGCATGGAGGGGAGAATGCAAGACAAATGGACAGAGAAAAGAGGACAGCTTCAAACTTTCAGGTTCAGAAGGAAAGAATAAAGCCAAGTCCTCAAGACACTGTCCCTGAGTTAAATATCTATATTTTGGACCATCTACCTCCTCAGCCTGCTGAGATGCTTCTCACTGTAATAGACAAGCTCCACAGCCTTAAGATCACAGACTCTGCAGCCAGACCCTTGTGCCTTTGAATCCCGCCTCTGCTGCTCACCAGCTGTGTGACCTTGGGGAAGTTTATGACCTCTCTGCCCTGTGCCTGGATTTCCTCATCTATAAAATGCAGACAATAATCATATCTATCTCCTAGGGTTGATATGAGAATTAAATGAGTTAATATTTGTTAAGTTCTTGCAAAGAGTCAGGCACACAGAGAATGGCACTGTATTTATTAAATATGCAATATATTTATATTATTAATGAAGAAAATATATTAACACATATTTTAAATATACTTATTAAATAAAGTAAAATGTTCATTCTACCAGCTTCCTTGATTTACATGATAGGAGAACTAAAGATAAATTCAAACCCTATCTCTTTCTCCAGCTCTATGCTTTTCCCCTCCCCCTTTACCCAGCTCATTAGCCTTTTAATCATGATAAGAGAACTTTTTCTCTTAATAACAATAAAAGTTAACATTTAGTAACCATTCTACATGTACTAGGTTGCTTACCTCATTCAGTCCTCATAGAAACCAATGAAATGAGTCTTATTATTATCCCCACTTAACAGATGAAGAAATGAAGGCATTGAAAGATAAGTAAATTATCCAGGATAACACAGTTAGGATGCAACAGAGCCAGGATTAGAACTCAGACAGTATTGAAGTTTGCTTCATAGAAAGAAAATGTATTACACCAGAAAAAATTTCCTATTGAACTGACCTCTTATAAAATTAATCATCATTCAAAAATCCCTCTTACCTGTAGTCACTCTATCCCAGCTAATACCCAGACAACCTGCAAATACATGAGAACGAGTGATTGCTGTTTTAAGCCACTGAGTTTGGGCTTAACCTTACTGATAAGGCCTTTGTATGCTTTTGATAAATGGAAACAAAACTCAATTTGAAAATGCTTCAAAACTATGAAACAAAGATACGTTGAAAGCCTGTATGTTTTCTTATACAGTATACACACACACACACACACACACACACACACACACTCACACAGATTTTAGGCTGATTGTTTAAATACGACATAAATAAAGTCCCTCCTAGAAAAGTAATCCTTTTTCCCAAAACACTAATGTCTATACCCATATTTCAGGTTAACATGGTTTTGTAAACAACAGCCAAATAAAATTGCAAATCTTACCAAACATCCAGGATTTCATGAGGTCAAGGAAAATGCTGTCCTAACACTGTTCAGAGCACATGCAAAGCCAGTGACCAAAGCAACTGGAAAGAGTTAAATCAGTCAACAATCGAAGAAGAGAAATTTCAACAAGTATGATGACACAATGTATTTCCAAAGAGATGGATTCTAATGTCAAAGAATTAAGGGATGCCTATGCAAACACTGATAAAGTCCTTGAATAATTTTACAAAAATTATTCTTTTACAAAAAGATTTCTTTTATGAGTACACTATGCAAATAAGCCAAGACAGCAACTCTTCCTTCAAGAGACAGAACTGAACCAACAGAACACAAACTGGATTCTGCCAAAAAAACCCAAAACTTGATTCATTTTTTGGTACACCATTCAAAATATAATAAAATCTAAATTTGGTTAAAATATAAGAGCAATTGAACATTTTTTTTATAACTCTTAATTTTATTTTTCAAGATAAAGCCCACTCAAACCTTTTTTTCCTGATCACATTTTGGCCAGTATTTTTAAGTGGATTCACTTCAAGAAGGCTTTTCTCTCCACTACCAATTGTCCTCAGATATAAGTAAAGAGGACTTCCTCTCCCACATTTCTCTATCAAAGAATCTCCAAGAAATAAACACATCTAAGTCATAAAAAGATTATAACAAGAGTAATTCTGCTATCTGGTGGCAAAACACATAAACAACCAGCGCGAGTGACAGGATTGTAAGTACCAAAGAAGGGTCTAAATTTTTATTACATTTCCCTAAAAATGACAGATTTTCTAATCTGAACTAAAAACAAAATACTTAAATTTTGCCAAGGAATCATTAACATTAGGAATAAAGAAAAGAAAGGGAAAGGATAGAATATTATTGAGTACTGTGTGTTAGGTACTGTTAGAAACTTAGCATTCAATTTCCAAGAAAATATCACTAAGACCTTCTTTCATTAATAAAGAACAACTCTCCAAAGCAATACAACTACCACAAAGATAAACTGGTTAATTGCCACTGTGGTGTAAATGCCTCCTCTGACTTAGAATCATACAAAATGAATTTTAGAGCAGGAAGAGATCTTAAACATCACGTAGACTGACAGTTTCATCTTACAGATGAGAAGACAGAATCCAGGAGATTAAGTGACTTGTCTAAGATCACACAACTGGTTAAAGTCAGTGCAGGGTCTAGAATCTATCTCTCAACTTGAGGACCAACATTATTTTTCCCTTTCTCTTCACCAAGAAATGGTAGCAATTATGAAGGAGAATTTCAACGAAAGCCTATTTCACTCCACAAGTTTTCCTCATGGAGTCTATTTCCCCCATTTGAAAAGGGGTAGTGGGTTATATCAACAGTGAGTTTAATATCATTTTCCATACTTAAGCATAACAGAATCTTAAACCAAAGCGGGGCTGCAGGGGTTCCTTGGTGTGACTTCCAGCCAAGACAGCCTATGGATTTCATCCTCCACGCACTGCCCCATGGCCAGGCACCCTACTGCAGAATGCAGCCTGCACAATAGTTCTCAGAGTGTGGTCCCCAGACCCACACAGCATCAACATCAACTGAGACCGCCTTAGAAATGCATATTCTTGAGTCCAATCCCAGACGTACTGGTTCAGAAACTCTGAGTGGGACCCAAAACAATGTGTTTAACAAGACTTCAGGTGTTTCTGACGCACACTAAGGTTTGAGGACCACTGATCTACACAACCAAAACAATGGCTACCTTAATAGAATCTGATGTGTTCCACCTGAGAGGCAGGTCTTTATCATGTATAGAAATGCCAACTCATTTGAGAATGTGTTTTGTTACCTAAATTTTGAAGCATTGACACAAAACTTTCCTGACAGCAATTGTTTCCATTTGCCAGTGGAATCCCATTCCCAGCTTTATTCAAGATTTGGGGAGTTAAGAAGGAAATAATGCCATTTGCAGCAACATGGATGGATCCAAGGATTATCATACTAAATGAAGTAAGCCAGACAGAGAAAGACAAATACCATATGATCTCATTTATACGTGGAATCTAAAATATGACACAAATGAATTTATCTACGAAACAGAAACCAGACTCAAAAACATAGAGAAGAGACTTTGGTGGCCAAGGGGAAGGGGGTACTGGGGAGGGTTGGATTGGGAGTTTGGGATTAGCAGATGCAAACTATTATACGTAGACTAGATAAACAGCAGGTCCTACTGTATAGCACAGGGAACTATATTCAATATCCTGTAATAAACCATGATGGAAAAGAATATGAAAAAGAATGTATATGTAGTATAACTGAATCACTTTGTTGTACAGCAGAAATTAACACAAAATTGTAAATCAACTATACTTCAATAAAATAAATCTTTTAAAAAAGGCTTGGGGGGGGTTGTTTTGTTTTGCCTTATTCCCCAAAGATAATGTGTTCCTATCAAAGCAGAAATGAGAGAGGGGAGGAACGGTTTTAAGAGCACAGAGACGAGGACTAAGACGTTGCCACTTTCTCTTCTCTTCCTTTTCATTTATTTATATATTTTAAAATTTTTGGCTGCATTGGGTCTTCGTTGCTGCACGCGGGCTTTCTCTAGTTGTGGAGAGCAGGGGCTACTCTTTATTACGATGCGCAGGCTTCTCATTGCGGTGGCTTCTCTTGTGGTGGAGCACAGGCTCTAGGCGCACAGGCTCAGTAGTTGTGGCACACGGATTTAGTTGCTCCCCGGCATGTGGGATCTTCCCAGACCAGGGCTCGAACCCATATTCCCCGCATTGGCAGGTGGATTCTTAACCACTGTGCCACCAGGGACGTCCCCTTCCTCTTCCTTTTCTACTTCCTCCACCCACTTCTCCATCTCAGCCTGCTCAGCTACATCCATCTCTTCAACCACTATTGTCCCTTGTCTTATTGGCCCTGTCCCTTCAGCTCCCATAACTGCCACCTCTGTCCCTCTCCCTCCACTGGTTAACTGCCATGACTTCCATTTGACTGCCCAGTCCTTAGGTTCAGGAGATCAAGAAATCTCAGTACTTACAAGACACGTAACGTCTAGTCAGGTCCATCTAATACAGAGGAGAAAAAACTCAGGTCTTGGAAAATTAAGTAAATTATTCACTGCTATACAGCTCTTTCAATTCAATAAATAAGATCATATCTTTTTTCTATTGTGCTTTAGCTTTCTTGCTTGAGTTCAGCGTTTTAGCCCCTCAAAAATCAAGTTAAAGTTGGTTTTGTCATTGTATAGCAATTCTTCCTCGCTTAGGTGTATCAAAAGTTTTTCTAAGCCTGCCTTTGATCTTTTCAACAGCTATTGGTGAGAATCATCAGAGCTATAAAGTACTTAGTGCATCCGAGACCTTCCTTGAGATTGTCTTTAGGACATTGATCTTTCAATCCGAATAACAGTATTATCATACAGTCTGTATTTCAATATCTTTGCAGAGATATTTCTGCCTTCAGCACCTAGTATGTAGCATGCACTGTCCTAGATACTGAGAATACAGCAGCTAAGAGAACAGGACTGGGGGAGGTGGGGAGAACCTTTCTTCATGTAGCTTACATTCTATAGGAAAGCACAAAATAAGTAATAAGATAGTGCATTAGTTAGCTAGTGGGAAGCAGCAGCTTAGCACAGGAAGATCAGCTCTGTGCTTTGTGATGACCTAGAGGGGTGGGATAGGGAGGGTGGGAGGGAGGCTTAAGAGGGAGGGGATATGAGGACTTACGTATGCATATGGCTGATTCACTTTGGTGTACAACAGAAGCTAACACAGTATTGTGAAGCAATTATACTCCAGTAAAGGTCTATTTTAAAAAAATAAAAAAACAATAGCATATTAGATGACAGAAAATGCTAAGGAGAAAAACAAAGCAGGGGTGGGGAATACAAAAAGTTAACAAAGGTTACAGTTCTAAGAAGGGTGATCAATAAAGGCTCATTAAGGCAGGAATATTTGAATATCTTAGGAGACTCTCACGTGTTTTGTTAAAACATTTGTTTGACATAACTAACTCTTAGATAGTCTTGTTGAGTTCTAAGAATTACCAAAAACCATTTGTTTTGCGATTACTCAAAAACCATTTGTTTAGCCATACATTCTGGAATTTTCTAGGAGTTAACATCAACCTTATGAATTTTCCCTGTTTTTTCCCAGAATCAGTAATTTCAGAGATAACCGTAAGAAAACACCAAATACTGGTATATATAAAAGTAGAAAATGCAAGGCCACATTGCAACTACACAACTATTTGTTTTCCAACACGGAAAAATATCATGAAAGTTGTTATTTAAAAAACAGGTTTTGGGCTTCCCTGGTGGCGCAGTGGTTGAGAGTCCGCCTGCTGATGCAGGGGACACAGGTTCGTGCCCTGGTCTGGGAAGATCCCACATGCCGCGGAGCGGCTAGGCCCGTGAGCCATGGCCGCTGAGCCTGCGTGTCCGGAGCCTGTGCTCCGCAATGGGAGAGGCCACAACAGTGAGAGGCCCGCGTACCGCAAAAAATAAAAATAAAAAACAGGTTTTTCCCTTCTGCACTATTATATACTGAAAAAACATATCCATGTTTATTGTTATTATTATTATAGCCAGCTACCCAAGCTCCTAGGAACTCAGCAATAAACTGTCAAGTGGCCACCTGGGTAGATGAGAAAAATTGTGGGAGAAAAAACAGAATGAACCTTTAAAACACCTTTTTGCCGAGAACTGTATTTCACCTTTTTGTCTCAGCCTGAACTAATAAAGACATAATTTATTTATCCTCAAGCACCTCAAGTCAAATATAGAGTCTTCGGGGCCCGGTGAATGTCTTCTTATGCCACTTTACACTTGGTTCACAGAAAAACAATGAGTTCAAGTAATTTGGCCAAGGTTACATGCAATTGAGTTTCTGGCTTTGTCTGTTTTAAAACTGGAAAGCTTAATGGTTTCCCCTTCTTATTGTACTCACCAGAATCCATTGTCTCTTTCTTCACTTCTCTGCCCAGTTCTTCAGAAAACATTTAAAATCTTTAACTGCTTTGGTCATTTTAGTTCTTCCAAATTGGGCAATTACACAATTGCTTCATGTCCAGTATAATTATTTACTGTAAAATGCCCAGAAAAAAATGGGGCATCGTTAGGAAAAAAAGGGGGGACTGGGTAAAACAAAATGAAATGAAAGCAAAATCAAACAAAAGAACTTTATACAGAATAAATAATATCTTTGAATCAGACTTCCCAGGGTCATGCACAAGATCTGATGATTTATTCAGCTTTGTTTGGGCAAGGCATCCAATGATGAGTCAGAAAATTAAGCTATCACCTCTTCTCAATAAGCTATACTAAAGAATTCATAGGCTGCTTATTAAGCTTCAAGCTATACTGGCCTTTGTATAATAGGAAATCTTTATTTTTTGCTTTCTTTCTATTTAGCAAATTTTCAAGATGATTAATTGTCTTACTACAGCAAATTAGAACTCATCTTCTAGAATTTCTTTTCTCCATGCCTGAATTCTCTTTATTTTTTCCTGGATTTTGGAATCAGTCCTAGATTCAGATCCTGTGTCTTTCAGTTGTGTTCTGAATGCTATGTGTGACGTGGGCTTGTTATTTACCTCTCTGAAATTCATTTTATGCTTAAATGGCAACAAATAGTACCAAATTCTTCCAAAGGTTATTTCGAGAACTAGATAAATAATAAATATGATAGTACTCACAGTTATTGTTTAAATCAATGTTCATTTCCTCCTCACCAGAAATTTTCCTTGTTCGCTTAAAACAAGATTTCTTATTACAAAAGTTTTACAGGATAATTGTCAAACATCTAGAAAACAGAGACAACTAAAATGAAGAAAATTGTAATTATTCCTATTCCTCATAATTAAAGCTAATCAGATTAACATTTTATATATATCTTAATACTCTTTCCTTCTGTAGGTACATAGAATATTTTTCTTAGTTGTAGCACTAACTTAACTCATTATTAAAGTATAACATACATATCAAAAATTGCATAAATCGATGAATTTTCACCAAGTGAACACACCTGATATCACTACTTGCGATGTGCTTTTGGACTTAACGATGCATCAGGACCACAACAGCATAGGAGCCAGGCTCTGAGGCCAGGTTTCCTGAGGTTGAGTTCTGCTCTGCAGTTTCCTGGTGATGTGACCTGGGATGAGCTATTTAACCTTTTAAGGGCAGTTACCTGTTAAATGGGAATAGTTTCTCCAATTATGAAGATTAGATGAGTTAATGTAAATAACTTGCTTAGAACAACATGAGACATATAGTATGTACCCAATAAGGTAAGCTATTATTATTATTCACTATCTGGAGAACCACAGTAATTACACATTCCCTGTGTGCATAAGAGTCATTTTTCTCTTGAAGAATTTGGTTAGCTCTCTAAAAGTCTTTTCTGATTTCCTCATATGCAATTAACCAAATGGAAAGTAATCACCGCTCTCACAATAAACTGCATGTTTCCATTTGAGATCAGGTTCCCTCAGCTGGTACCAACACTGCAAAACGCCCCCAAACACACCCTAACCTATCTTTCCAAACATAAATCTTTTTATTCCCTTCTATAAACACTCCTATCAGGCAACTCATTCTCCTTTAAACACGCCTCACTCTTTTCTGCCTCTGGCTTTGGGTTTACATCTCCCTGCCCTCTTGAAACACCTTTTACTATCAAACTTTCAAAATTTCCCACACTCCTCTGGGAAGAGCTCCATCTCCCTCTGAACTCAATGTCACCCTCACCTGGCAGTCGTCATGCACTGTCTTCATCACAACAAAGCAGTTCACAAGTATATATGGCACTTCACAGCTCACAAAATGCTTTCACAGACAGTCTCTTTTGATCCTCACAGCAATCCAATGAGATAATAAAACTGTGATCATTATCCGCATTTTACCCTGAAAACACGACTAGCCCCTGCCCAGTATGAAAGCTCCTCCAGACCAAAGAGATCACACTTCTTTTAGTTTTCTTGCCCACAAGACATATTTACTCTAGAATTGATCTACTGACTGAATCATTGTTATCCATAAAAATAGAAAACACTTTTGGGCTTGCTATCGTACATCTCTCTGGCCTAAATACATACAGTTATTATTTATTTAACAGTGTACTGAATGTCTGCCATGTGCCGGCACTGTGCTCCATCTTGGGACCCTTTGCTAGGAATCTGTTTCTCTGTCTGTATTGAGATTATGTGAAAGAGCATTGGGGTACCTGCTGGAAGACCTAGGGTCGAGTACTGCTTCCACTAACATACATACAGGGTTATCTTGTGCGTTTCTGGACCTGAGTTTCCTTATCTACAATATGGAGATGATAATTGCTGATCTGACCCCCTCATGAGATTATTACGAAGATCAAAGATGATATGCAAGTACTTTGTATGCTTTATGAAAATATGAAAGTATCAATGTTGTGCAATTATTAAGAGATGTTTCTTGCCCTTGCCTTCCCACAGTCCAGTTGAGAAGATAAGAACTATACATAAGATAAATTCTAATATAAAATGACATATGATGCTCAGTAACAGAATGTACAAATGTATGATAACCTAGAGAGAACGTGAAAAAGTAACACTGAGCTTTTATTTTTTTTTAATAAATTTATTTTATTTAGTTTTGGCTGCATTGGGTCTTCGTTGCTGCACGCGGGCTCTCTCTAGTTGCGGTGAGCAGGGGCTGCTCTTCATTGCAGTGCAGGGGCTTCTCATTGCGGTGGCTTCTCTTGTTATGGAGTTCGGGCTCTAGGCACACAAGCTTCAGTAGTTGTGACACACGGGCTTAGTTGCTCCGCGGCACGTGGGATCTTCCTGGACCAGGGCTTGAACCCGTGTCCCCTGCACTGGCAGGCAGATTCTTGACCACTGCACCACCAGGGAAGTCCTACACTGAGCTTTTAAATTCAGAAGATTAAAACATTATTCCAAATCTTAGTTTGTCCTATAATTTATTAATGTGAAAATATTAATCCTTCTTGTGGGAATTGACTTTCCATCAGAAATTGGATTACTCATTTGGGACCTTTAAATGTTTTTAACGCCCTGGATTACTGTGGCAGTACCTTACCCAGGTTCATTTTGTTCTTTTACACCAGTTCCAATGAAATTGCAAGAGTTATTGCCCCCTGATTTCTGAGGGAGAAAGAATAGGAGAAAATGTAAGGAAGCTGCTCTTTGATCTCTGTGCACATCAATTACAGGTAATAAATCTCCCTGCAGTTGGAACTAAGACAGGATCTCAAAAGCGCATGGACTTTTCCTATTAGAAAATATAAACCAAATAGTGACCATTTGTTGTTTAGATTTATTTTTGTTAGTAATGTAACTGAAAAAACAACCCAGCATTGAAGGATGTGTCATTTTTTAATCTCAGCACTTTTAGCTACTGCCAACAACAGATAGAGTATCTTATTGCAATAATTCAAGGATTTCTCTATTAGTTTCTCTAAGCCCTTAAAGCAAATGAAGCTCTTAGGATATAAAACACCTTCTTTCTCTATTTTTTTTCTCAGCTCTCAAGCCTAAATGCATTTCAGGGTAGAATTTTAAATGAACTAGATAAATGAAATTCTATCTAACTGTATTAATTTTTGACACACTTTTTATGATTCTTTTAAAAAGAACATAGAAACGAATTGCAGCCCTGGCTGCCATACAGTCATGATGAATAGCATGCTACAAATAATATTTTTTTTCAAACTTTTGAAAGAACAATTTAGATGTTTAATCTCTTAGGTGGCTTTACAAACACCCTCCATTGATAATTGACCAAGGAGCTAGGAATGAGGTTTCTTAAACAAAGAAAACCACTCGTATATTAAAGGAAGCATTTTCATACTTTTTCTCCCTGTTGTTTAACCTTTTGTTCCCATCACAAATATCTACCCGTAGTTCTTATCTCTGACCTTGAGGAACTGTATAGTTTTATCGAGACTTCCTTTTAGCTCACAGATGACCTTCAGCGGATGTCATTGAGCTCTGACCCGCCTCAGTGATCGGCTCACACAAAATACATATGCTGAACAGTGCTGGTGTGTGCAGTAGGGGTAAGTGAATTATTTACAAAAATTTGAGTTGACACCTTTTATCAAATGTGGAAAGATGAAGACAAAACAGCTGCTATTGCTGTCGTAAGCAATCTGCTGGTGATTGAATAAAAGTGTCAAGAAAATGGCTGCTTGATGGCCTTTTGTTCTCCCTCATCCAGCTTGATGTTTGTTTGAGCTGTCAGTTAGGAATCACGGCGGTGTGATTTATCAATAGACTGAGTGACCTTCTCTTTCATCTTGAGGTAGAACTAGAAGACAGTGCCCTCTACTGTGAATACACAGCACTTCCTCAGTGTGCCATTCGTCTGAGTGATTAGTTTGCATTTGGTAGAAGCAACTCACCCTTACAACACTTATGGCTTTTTAAATTTTGTCCTGTTTCCATTGCCTCCATACGTTTATTTAAAATTAGAAAAAGAAAATTTTAAAAGCCTTCAAGCATATTTCTATACCTTCCAGCAAACTAATTTAGAAAATCATTATTTCATATTAAAATGCTTCCTCTTTGCTAATTAGACTGCAGAATAAGGAAACATTATGTTTGATAGCAAACTGAATCTTTAAATAGTGTTTGGATTATATTGTTATTAATAACGCATTAGCATTAACTCGAATTATTTTGTAGTCTCTATAAAAAGATGGATTTAGACTTATTTTTCTGTCATACCGTCATGGTCTCCTCAGGAAAAGGTATTATTATCAATCAGCTTTATGGATTTTTGAGTGGTATGAAACCATAGTGGAACAGGACCTTACAAATGAATATTCCCACTTCCGTTGTGTAGATATATGCATTTTTTTTTAAAGTAGGACTTTCTAATTTAATGGAGTTTTTATATATAAAACCCAAATAAGTTAAAAGTAAATTATGAGAATAAGGTTATTCTAGCGGTTGTTGAAAAGGAAATCGTGAATCTATTTAAAATAATTAAAATAGCATTATCTGATTTCCAAAAACACATAATCTTTTAAGATTAATCAGATCTAATTTGCTACAATAGGCAGCAAGTTTTTTTTCTTTTAAAAACTGTTAGATATACACTATTTCAAATACATTTATTTTCCCCCTAAGGTATTTCGTAATAATTTTTTATGTTAACTTCTTATTTTGTATTTTTATGTCAGACATGAAAAATCATTGTGTAAGTAAGTATTATTTTGTTGGCTGAATCACAGACTTAACTCCTTAAAGATACTTTTCCAGGGCTGTCTTTCCTCAACCTCTCTTAGATGTTTTCATCGCACCACAGATTAGAGAAGACCAGGTGAGGTTCAGAAAACGATGTGCTTCCCCAATTCACAAAATTTCCACTTTGTACTCCATGCCGTTTCCTCCCTGATTTAATTTTGAGTGACTGTTAGGTGGTTACCTCACTCTCACTTAAATTCACAGAAGCGCCACAAACAGACCAAGCTTGGGGTTCAGACTTCAGTTCCTGGCACGAGCTTTGACTTTTTCCTCTCCGTCCTGATATAATACACACCATGACTTGTTCATAAAAGATCTGCAGCAAAGTTGAATAATATGTAAATTTTACGTTGTAATGAATTAGGTCCTAAGATCTTTAAAGGTCAGACACCTGGTATAATATATCACATGCTTTAATATCAACTGCAAAATAACTGTAATAAATTTTTCCAACACCACATCCTCACACACTGTTACCCACAAGGAAGCACCAAAGGAAATGTGTCATTTGTCAAAACATGCAGAAAAACTGGCATGTGTACAAGTCACTTTAAAAGTAATGATCCGATTCGAAATATCTTTCCAAATGAATATTTTGTGGTTGAACAAAGAAAAACACATTAATGATTGACTGAAATCATCTCCTGATATGTAAAAAGAAGAAGGAGGAACAAACAACTAACATTCTAGGATATACGATCAAATCATTTTAATTAGTTACAAGATAAATGTATAATTTATAGGCAAAGAGCCTTATTTGATTATCTTTAAGGAAAAACTCAACAAGCATGGAAATTTAAGTATGGATGAGTGAGTGGTCTATTATAAAGATGTGTAGCTTTCTGAGTTATAGAAATTTTATAATTGCTATTAAAATTAAAATATTTATTTCTTTTATAATGTTATTTGCAAGCTTCAATTACAAGTCTCTATTATAAGAACATATCTATTAGCAAGGGAAGAAAAAGAGATTTGCTCACGAAAAGAGCAGGCTTTAGAGATATTTTTTTAAAAAGTGCAAACCCACGTAAATATCTGCTCTCATTCTCACCCACCCCATGTCCCTCTACTCAAATAGTGTATTTTATTAACTTAAGATAAGTGAAATGCACATATAAGCGGAAATGGTCATCTTTAGAATTTCTAGTGTCTCTGACATGTATTTGTAATGCTATTGAAGGTATGCCCTTAAAAATATACATTGGAAGCAGTTATTTTATATACCACCCACCCCCCACCTATTTGACCATGAATTTTCAGGAGGCATTGAGACTGTATTTGAGAAATAATTGAATGGTTTATCAATTTAAATAGGATTCATGTTTTAAACTTGAATACGCTTAAAGACTGTGATCACCTAAACAACCACACTTATTTTTTTCCAAGCTATTCTAGAATGGTCCTGTTCGTATGTATATATGACATCAGTCAATAGTCAAAAAATGAAGTGGAAATTTTGTCTAGATCATTAAGAGGTACCCTATGAGTAAAAAAAAAAAAATTGAATCCAGTGTAGTTTTAGTATTTGAAAGTTCTGGAAAATTGCCCAAATCCCACCATTTTTAATACATATACATAAAGTTAATCAGAATATTCATAACCTTTATAGCCGGATCGAAAATGGACTTTCTAAGCTGGGAAGGATGACCTCCACGCCCTCACAAGCAGCTGAACACCTGTGTTCCTGCTCCCAACAAATCCAATGTAGAACTGATTAGACAAACTGAAGGGAATAAGGAGCTCTAGAATGAAACTTTCTGGGTTTCAATTAATTTGTTCAAGATGGGCAGAGGATGTAAAGAAACAATTTAAAGAAAAGCAATGCACAGTAATCAAAGAAAAGCAATTTACAGTAAAATGACCAAAATAAAATTTTAGACTATTACACATAACATTCATGCAGGTGTTGGAAGAAGTACACGTTCATCCTCTGCTGGTAGAAGTGTAAATTTCTTTAGCTTTCTAGAAAATTCCAGATAGTAAGGATTTGGTAAACAATTTGGTAATATGACCCATTCATTCTACAAATGTTTACTGAATGCTTAGTTTGTGCCTGACAGTACACAAAGAGACAAAAATCCCTGTTTTCTTGGACCTGATATTCTGGTGGGGGGAGATAGACAATAAGCAAGCAAATGATTAAATAACATGTCAGATGTTGGTAAGAGCGATGGAGAAATTGTTTTAATTGGCAGGGAAGGGAGCAGAGGCGTATGGCTGTTTTAAGTAGAATGGTCAAAGGTCGCTTCCATGGAAGAGAGGGCTATGGCAGGTAGGAGCCACAGCCACGGGAGATCTCAGAATCCTACCTAGACCAAGCTCCATGCCATCAGATTGGTTTACTGCCAGTCACAGGGGTGGGGGAAACGCCCACCTCACAGCACGCTCTCTGCTGTGGTGACCAAGCGGCAGACCCACCGCCTGAATATCCCCGTACTGGAGAACCCACCCATCTCAGCCAGTGATACCCAGGCCCTTGGGAACCAACTTCAGAGCTGACAAGCAGCTGAGCCCTGGTGCTGGAATGGGCAGCAGGACAGGACAAAGCCCCTTGCAAGCCTCTGAGCAAGGGGGAGTTGGGGGGACAGCCCACTAAGCCCACTATGACATCCCCATAAGCACTCATCCTGGCTCTCCCCTTCCTGTCCTGGCTCCGAGTTTTCTCTGAAAGAACTCACATTGGCGCGTTTCATTTATCCTAGGGAATTAAGCAGAAGGCAAAACCAAATATATGCTTAAAGTTCTTCGTCAGTTATTTACAATAGAAATATTCAGTGAAAGGCAGGACTGCAACTTATATTTACAATGATTTAAACATAGATATGCATAGGAAAATTACAGAAAACAAATTCACTAATGTGTCAGGTTATAATTTATAACCTGTTGTAAAGTAGGTTAGCAAACTATGGCCCAAGGTGCCAAATCTTACCCAAAGCTTGTTTTATTTTTAAGTTTTTTTGAACACAGCTGTGCCCATTCATGTAGCTGCCTTTGCAATACGACAGCAGAGCTGAGTGGTCGCCACAGAGAACACACGGCCTACAAACCTAAAATATCAACCACCTGACCCTTGACAGAAACCGTTTGCTAGTCCTTGATCTGCAGAGTTCAGTTTTAGATGTTTTAATTTCTTCCTTGTGTCTCTGTATTTCTATCTTCTCTACAGATAAAAATGTATGATGGTTATAGTCAGAAAAGAAAGATAAACAAACAATTTTGTTTTTTTCTACAGTCATGGGAATATACCATAAAATGATGGATCGCTATCAAGAGATCCAGCTTGGTCCTCAGCCATAGTTAAATAGCTTATAATGGGAGCTATACAATCACTATTTATGCCACCAACGTTTGTTGCTCGCACTTACCACATTTCAGGCATTGGCTCTAAGTGCTTTGCAACTATTACCTCCTAATCCTCATAATAATTCTATGAGACAGGAATTATTTTTATCCCCTTTTACAGATGAGGAAACCAAAAAACAAAAGAGTTAAATAATTCATCCAAGGTCACACATTTGTACATAGGAGACAGGATTCGAATCCAAGCAATCTACAGCCAAGGTCTGTACTCTAAGTCCTGTACTGTGCTGCCTCCTTGTGACTATTTAATTCTTGTACTGTCTTCTTACAAGAAAAATGTACTTTGTTCAGGGTAAAAGTTAGCTGTCTCAAGTTAATACTTGAAGTCCAAAAACTTTTGCAGAGGCTGAAAGGGGAAAGAGGTGGGTGGGAGAGAGGAAAGAAGGAATAGATGTGGGAGGTTGAATTTTCATAGTCCCACCTGGTTTAAAAAAGTGGGTCATGGAAAGGAGTCTGGTGTATTAGTCAAGGTTCTCCAGAGAAAGAGAACCAATAGAATGTGTGTGTTTATATAGAGAGATTTATTTTAAGGAACTGGCTCACAGAAGTGTGGAAACTGGCAAGTCCAAATTCTATGGGGCAGGTCAGCAGGCTGGAGACCCAGGGAAGAGATAATATTGCCACTCGAGTCTGAAGTCCATCTGGAGGCAGAATTCCTTCTTTCTTGGAGGACTTCGTTCTTTTTCTCTTAAAGTCTTCAACTGATTGGCTGAGGCCCACCCACATTATGGAGGGTAATCTGCTTTACTCAAAGTCTACTGATTTAAATGTTACTCTCATCAAAAAAAATACCTTCACAGCAATATCTAGACTGGTGTTTGACCAAATATCTGGGTACCACGACCAATGCAAGTTGACACATAAAATTAACCATCACATCTGAGTAAATCAGTGAGAAAAAGGGAAAGACTAGAAAGAGGAGTGGAGTAAAGGACACAGTTACAGTATGGAGAGGAGCAGATACTTCTCTTCCCTCAAGGAGTTTCCAATCTATCAAGAGACAAGCCAACAGAAAAGTCATGGTTGTAGATGGGCTGGTGCTTTGACTCCAAACAAGGATTTGGACCCATCTAAGCATGGGTGGTCAGTGGGTGGACAAGCAGCCTGGGAAAGTGGCTTTAGGGTTTAGCTTGGAGGGGCAGGGAAGCTTGGTCGAGGGGGATTGTGGGTGGAATAGGAGTTGGAAAGGACAGCAAGGAGCTTAATATCTTATCCTACATCCTATGCTGCAGGTAAAGGCAGAAAGACTTGTCTTCATTAGACATTCTGTGACCCTCCGGGCATCAGCCATGCTGCTTTGGTCAACAGGAGGCCATGCATTGAGAGTGGGGCAGGGCAGCCTGGCTTCAGCTTCCATGTGATGAGGGCTCCAAGGACCCTCTTCACCACTTTCACCCATTCAGGGTTTACAGCTTGGGTAGGTCCAGGGAACAACACTCTGCATCTCCAAGTGGTGTGGTAAGACCACAAGCAAGTATCGAAAGAACTGTGGAGCAACAGATATGGGTGAGTCTGGATGGGAGGTAACTGCAGGTTAGCAGATGTCAGACAGACCCAGAGAATCTTCAGGATACTGAAGGCTGTCCTGGGTTACCGGAGATTTAGAGTTGAATTAATGCTACTCTTACTTAACGAGGGTTAGTGCCCATAGGCTGAGGAGACTCTGGTGGCAGTACTGTATGATGCTTGTTTTCATGGATGTAAGCACAATGTGACACAGAGCAGAGAGGCTCAAGAGATCCTTGGAGTTCGGGCTGTTGTGCATAATTACATGTAACTTGAACATGGAATATATGTGGAGGTGAGGGTCAAAGGGGAATCACAGCTTCTCTGACTTCAGAGACTTTTTCAGATTGAAACTTCTTCAGATTAAATCATTGAGCCACAATGATTCTTCCTTCCATTTCCTTCCACCCATTACCCCGCCCACCCCACTCTCCCTCCCTTCACCGCAAATTCATCTTCCTTATTGTGCATCCTCCCTCTGGCAAAAATCTCCATATTCATTTGGAGACCAATAATTACCAAATTTGTTTGAATGGAAACAAAAGCAGAATGTAAGCTCTATCAAGGCAAGAGTTTCGTTTCTGTTGTTCACTATTTTATCCTTGGTGCTTGAAAGAGAGTCAACAGACAAGATATATTGCTAAGAAAAAGAAAGTCAACTCAGTTTCCTTATATTTGGGAGATCATAACAATTTGTGATACCAAAGGGAAGCCCAGGAATAGGTCAGATTGCTTAGCAGCGTGCCTGCCACATAGTTAGTGGTCAGCGAATGTCAGCTGTTATTATTTACATAATGAAAAATAAAAGGGACAAAAACTGATTTTCCAGAAAACAAAATATTAAGTAGCTAGGCATATAGGGTCCAGGTTATGAAAAGCCTCTGTGCCATATTGAGATGTTCAAATTTTATTTAAAGGCAAGGTGAAACTTCAGAGAATTTTAAGCAAAGGAATAAATGGTAGGGGTTCCATTTTAGAGAGACTTCTTTTGTGGTACTGTGAAGACCAAAATGGGACGGAATTTTGAAAAAAGCAGAATAGAAAGCAGGTGAGAGATTGCAAAGGTATCTGGGAGGCAAAATTGGCAGAACTTGTTAAACAATTCAAGAAAAAGAAAAATAAAGCTGAGTAAGAGAAAATGCAGCATGAATACTTTGGGCTCAAGGGAGAATTTCTTGCAAATATGTTTATAACTGGATTACCGAGAAAGATCATACAATCTCCTTTTCTGGGGGTCTTTAAAAATGAGGTGGAGTCATCTGTGTTTGGTAGCTGAAGGCTTGGGCTTGGTTGGAAGTTGGCCCACCCTTTTGATGCTACAATTTCAACAGAAAGCCAAAAAACAGTCACTTCAGTGTATAGAAATAATATATAGTATTTGTAAGGTTCTAATCATATATTTTACCTTCACATCTTCTTGTATTGTTTTTATTTACGTACAGAATTTTTCCCACTCACCTTTAAATATGCTGTCATTCTCTGCCGATGATTTTTTTCCAATCATGTTCTCATTATGTCCCATCACTTTATGACAATGACATTGCTGCCTAGTGACTTCATTACTGTAAAGAAACAATATGAGTTTACATCTGACAAAAGCATAATTAAAAGCATAAATTATGGCTGCTGTCAGGACAACAGACATTAACACTGAAACTTAGAACATAATACAGAAATAACTTAGGTTTATGCTACGTGAAATCACTGTGAACCTTGAGTGTTTTCTCTACAAATAATCCACCCAAAAGTTATGACTTTTTTTAAAACAAGGAAACTAGGTGAATCACCATTTATTGCCTCTTTTTCAGATCTTTTTTTTCTTGATACATGCCGTGCTGATATTAAAAGGTGTTACGAGACTGTATTAAAGGCTGCTGAAAAAGATATCAGTATAAAGCGGATGTCATAAAAAGCCAAAGAAGTTATGAATATAGGCACTAACAGAAATCTTTAATCTTGTACAGAGTTCAAGGAAACTTAGCCAACATCTAAGAAATATGATGTTCAACTACCATCTGCTAACTAAAATCACAGCAGTGTCGGTTCTTTCTTATTCTGAGATGGAGCGGCACCCCTGCTTTCACTTACACATCATCTTCTGAAACTCGCCTAATGTTGAGGTTCAGAAAACCATCACCCCATTGCCAGTGTGCTTTCAGACTTCAAAGTGGAGACCAAATTTTCAATATAAGCATTCAAGAACACTGCTTAGCGAAGAGAAGCATGGTAGAATTTTAGTCCTGGGAATCTTTACCAGACATGCTTTTGCCTGGAATGATAGACCTCATAAATGGAGATCCACGGTGAAAGCCTGTGTACAAATAGAGGGTACTTGGGTACTTTATTTGGGGTGTTGTAGTGGAAATACCTGATTATGTTGAGGTGCTAGAATAGATGAGGTCTAATATCAACTACCACTCAGATTTCAAATCTATAGACACACACACACACACACACACACACACACACCCTGAAAACTTTGGCACTCCAAAATAACAAACAACCTCCCCTAAAAACTTCAAGATTTTCCTTTGTGTGTGTGTGTGTGTGTGTGTAACTATATATCTATATGCATTTAGATATAGGTATAGATACATGTATATATCTATATGATTTTTAGATTCTTGAGTATTTTATTTTATATATCTATATGTATAAATAGGTATATAGATATATAAAATAAAATTATGCACACTGATTCACAAATGCATTTGAGCCTTTATATACACATGATCCTATAGAAATAATAAAATGGTATGTCTTATGACAAAAAAGAATAATAACAATTAATAAGAAGATAGGAGAAAACTTTTGGATATGATGAATAAGTTTATGGTATAGATTGTGCTGATGGCTTCATGGGTATATACTTATCCTCAAACACATCAAGTGTATATATTAAATATGTACAGATTTTTGTATGTCAAAAAAAATTTATTTTAGAGAAACAAGGTGTTGTTTCATATGCTACATTAGCAAAGGTTTAAGTGAAAATCTCTAATTTTGGTCAAAATATTTTAAAACTAGTATCTGATACAATGAGGGGAGCAATTTAAATTTGTTCAAACCTCCTGAAAAGTAATTTGGCAATGTATTTTACAAGATTAAAAATATGTTCATGCAATTTTATCCAGTAAAATTATTAATAGTAATATCCTAAGGCAAAAATAAAATATAAGAAAAACACATAGATGTGAATATTTTCTTTACAGTATTATTTACAAAATAGAAAAGGAGGCAACTATAGAACTGTATGAAATATTATGCAGCCGTTATAAAATTAATATAAAAACCCAGAAAATAATACAAAGAAAATGTACCTAACAGTGTGAATTCCTAAACGTATTAGAAAATCCTAGTCTTATCTGCTCTCTGGCCTCTGAGAACTGCAAATAGGACAATGCCCCAATGTGGTTATAATATAAGTAAATACCAGCTTATATATTATCAGAAATATTTTCCATTTTTAAAATTTTCATTTGTACATAGTAAACTCTTACATATACCATAATTATTGAAGAGTTTTGCAGACAGGTAGCTAAGAGGATTATTCCTACCATAAACAAAGACATATTTTCCTAATGGTGAATAGCAGATTATTTATTCCTAAAATTCATTATTTCCCCACTAAAGAATCTTCCTTTGTGATAAACAAGTAGATTTCCTTAGGAGTGATTGTCCTGTTTACCAAAATGTGAGGTCTAATTTCTGTTAAAATATTTTTCAATATTTTTAATGAATTTTAATAAAGGTTTATCAGGCACTTGTTATGGTGCAGTACTTTTATTAAATTCTGTGATCCATAAAACATTTTTTTGAATGACACATAGTTTAGTTTTTCATTTAGAGGCTATAAAATTGTTCACAAAAGTTATGTTGAAAAAAAGTGATTGAAAGTACTAAAACACTGTACAGAATATAAAACCCTTTCATAGACTTTTTATGACACATGAAACATGAGTCTTAAAGGTTTAATGTTACTGACTTTTATACAAGCCTTTTTAATTCTTGATTCCAGTTATGGTTCTGCAAATGAACTGTGACATTAAAAGGAATCAGGGTGGAACTGCCGGGGCTCACTTTCTAGATGAGCTCCCACTGACCAGAAGAGTTTCACTCTAGGACCCACCCCGCCCACAGCTGATTAACACTCACTTGCTTTCCAGGAACAGAGGAGGGAGCCTGCTTGACAGTTTCCCTCCTACCTGAATTCAGTATGAATGTTGGGGAGGGCGGTCAGATAACTATTAGTAAACATGAAATGTGAAGGGTGACTATGGCTTCATCCTTGTTTCCTTAATGTCCTACATCATTTACTATAACTGCAGTGTTGCCTTAGCTGATCTACAGAACCAGTATTGCTGTCTGTCCGATTAAAATCATGGATAGACTTTCAGCAGAAACTCTGCAAACCAGAAGGGAATGGCAGGACATATATGAAGTGATGAAAGGGAAAAACCTACAACCAAGATTACTCTACCCAGCAAGGATCTCATTCAGATTCTATTCAGAAATTAAAACCTTCACAGGCAAGCAAAAGTTAAGAGAATTCAGCACCACCAAACCAGCTTTACAACAAATGCTAAAGGAACTTCTCTAGGCAGGAAACACAAGAGAAAGAAAAGACAAATAATATCAAACCCAAAACAATTAGGAAAATGATAATAGGAACATACATATAATTACCTTAAAGGTAAATGGATTAAATGTCCAACCAAAAGACATAGACTGGCTGAATGGATACAAAAAAAAAGACCCGTATATATGCTGTCTATGAGAGACCCACTTCAGACCTAGGAACACATACAGGGAGGGGAGGGGAGGGGATAGAAAAAGATATTCCATGCAAATGGAAATCAAAAGAAAGCTGGAGTACCAATACTCATATCAGACAAAGTAGACTTTAAAATAAAGACTATTACAAGAGACAAAGAAGGACACTACCTAATGATCAAGGGATCAATCCAAGAAGAAGACATAACAATTGTAAACATTTATGCACCTAACATAGAAGCACCTCAATACATAAGGCAAATGCTGACAGCCGTAAAAGGGGAAATTGACACTAACAAAATAACAGTAGGGGAATTTAACATCCCACTTTCACCAATGGACAGATCATCCAAAATGAAAATAAATAAGGAAACACAAGCTTTAAATGACATATTAGACAAGATGTACTTAATTGATATTTATAGGACATTCCATCCAAAAACAACAGAATACACTTTCTTCTCAAGTGCTCATGGAACATTCTCCAGGATAGATCATATCATGGGTCACAAATCAAACCTTGGTAAATTTAAGAAAATTGAATTCATATCAAGTGTCTTTTCTGACCACAACGATATGAGACTAGATATCAATTACAGGAAAAAAATCGGTAAAAAATACAAACATATGGAAGCTAAACAATATGACACTAAATAACCAAGAGATCATTGAAGAAATCAAAGAGGAAATCAATAAAAACCTAGAAACAAATGACAATGAAAACACGACAACCCAAAACCTGTGGGATGCAGCAAAAGAAGTTCTAAGAGGGAAGTTCATAGCAATACAATCTTACCTCAAGAAACAAGAATAATTTCAAATAAACCTAACCTACACCGAAAGCAATTAGAGAAAAAGGACAAAAACAACCCAAAGTTAGCAAGAGGGAAGAAATCATAAAGATCAGATCAGAAATAAATGAAAAAGAAATGAAGGAAATGATAGTAAAGATCAATAAAACTAAAAGCTGGTTCTCTGAGGAGATAAACAAAATTGATAAACCATTAGCCAGACTCATCAAGAAAAATGGGAGAAGACTCAAATCAACAGAATTAGAAATGAAAAAGGAGAAATAACAACTGACAGTGCAGAAATACAAAGGATCATGAGAGATTACTACAAGCAACCATATGCCAAAAAAATGGACAACATGGAAGAAATAGACAAATTCTTAGAAAAGTATAAGCTTCCAAGACTGAAGCAGGAAAAAACAGAAAGTATGAACAGATAAATCACAACCACTGAAATTGAAGCTGTGATTAAAACTCTTCCAGCAAAAAAACCCAGGACCAGATGGCTTCACAGGTGAGTTCTATCAAACATTTAGAGAAGAGTTAGCACCCATCCTTCTCAAACTCTTCCAAAATATAGCAGAGGGAGGAACACTCCCAAACTCATTCTACAAGGCCACCATCACCCTGATAGCAAAACCAGACAAAGATGCCACAAAAAAAGAAAACTACAGGCCAATATCACTGATGAATATAGATGCAAAGATTCACAACAAAATACTAGCAAACAGAATCCAAAAGCACAATAAAAGGATCACACACCATGATCAAGTGGGGTTTATCCCAGGAATGCAAGAATTCTTCAATATATGCAAATCAATCAATGTGATACACCATGTTAACAAACTGAAGAATAAAAACCATATGATCATCTCAAGAGATGCAGAAAAAGCTTTCGACAAAATTCAACACCGGTTTATGATAAAAACTCTCCAGAAAATGGGCATAGAGGGAATCTACCTCAACATAATAAAGGTCATATATGACAAAACCACAGCCAACATCATTCTCAATGGTGAAAAACTGAAACCATTTCCTCTAAGATCAGGAACAAGATAAGGTTGCCCACTCTCACCACTATTATTCAACATAGTTTTGGGAGTTTTAGCCATGACAATTAGAGAAGAAAAAGAAATAAAAGGAATACAAATTGGAAAAGAAGTAAAACTGTCACTGTTTGCAGATGACATGATACTATATACAGAGAATCCTAAAGTTGCTACCAGAGAACTACGAGTGCTAATCAATGAATCTGGTAATGTAGCAGGATACAAAATTAATGCACAGGAATCTCTTGCATTCCTATACACTAATGATGAAAAATCTGAAAGTGAAATCAAGAAAACACTCCCATTTACCATTGCAACAAAAAGAATAAAATACCTAGGAATAAACCTACCTAAGGAGACAAAAGACCTGTATGCAGAAAACTATAAGACACTGATGAAAGAAATTAAGGATGATACATACAGATGGAGAGATATACCATGTTCTTGGATTGGAAGAATCAATATTGTGAAAATGACTATACTATCCAAAGCAATCCACAGATTCAATGCAATCCCTATCAAACTACCAATGACATTTTTCACAAAACTAGAACAAAAAATTTCACAATTTGAATGGAAACACAAAAGGCCCCGAATAGCCAAAGCAATCTAGAGAAAGAAAAACGGAGCTGGAGGAATCAGCCTCCCTGACTTCAGACTACAAAGCTACATTAATCAAGACAGTATGGTACTGGCACAAAAACTGAAATATAGATCAATGGAACAGGATAGAAAGCCCAGAGATAAACCCACACACATATGGTCACCTTATCTTTGATAAAGGAGGCAAGAATATACAAAGGAGAAAAGACAGCTTTTTCAATAGTGGTGCTGGGAAAACTGGGCAGCTACAGGTAAAAGAATGAAATTAGAATACTCCCTAACACCATATACAAAAATAAACTCAAAATGGATTAGAGACCTAAAAATAAGGCCAGACACTATAAAACTCTTAGAGGAAAACATAGGCAGAACACTCTATGACATAAATCACAGCAAGATCCTTTTAGATCCATCTGCTAGAGAAATGGAAATAAAAACAAAAATAAACAAATGGGACCTAATGAAACTTAAAAGCTCTTGCACAGCAAAGGAAACCATAAACAGGGTGAAAAGACAACCTTCAGAATGGGAGAAAATATTTGCAAACGACGCAACTGACAAAGGATTAATCTCCAAAATATACAAGGAGCTCATGCAGCTCAATATCAGAAAAACAAACAACCCAATCCAAAAATGGGCAGAAGACCTCCTAAATTGTCATTTCTCCAAAGAGGATATACAGATTGCCAACAAACAAGGCAAGGATGCTCAACATTACTAATTATTAGAGAAATGCAAATCAAAACTACAATGATTATTTGTACAATGTACAAAACTACAATCTCACACCAGTCAGAATCGTCATCATCAAAAAATCTAGAAATAATAAATGCTGGAGAGGGTGTGGAGAAAAGGGAACCCTCTTGCACTCTTGCTGGGAATGTAAATTGATACAGCCACTGTGGAGAACAATATGGAGGATCCTTAAAAATCTAAATGTAAAACTACCATATGATGCAGCAATCCCACTACTGAGCATATACCCTGAGAAAACCATAATTCAACAAGAGACATGTGAGGCAAATCCATAGAGACAGAAGGGAGCCTGGCAGTTTCCTAGGGCTGGGAGTTGAGAGGAAGAGGGTGGGGTGGTGGTCAGGAGGCAGAGGGATTCTTTTTGGGGTAATGAAAATGATCTAAAATTGATCATGGTGATGAATGTACAGCTCTGTGAATATACTAAAGCCACTGACTTATACACTTTAAATGAGAAAAAAAAAAGGAGACATATGCCACAATGTTCATTGCAGTTCCATTTACAATAGCCAGGACATGGAAGCAACCTAAGTGTCCATCGACAGATGAATGGATAAAGAAGATGTGGCACATATATACAATGGAATATTACTCAGCCATAAAAAGAAACGATATTGAGTTATTTGTAGTGAGGTGGATGGACCTAGAGTCTGTCATACAGAGTGAAGTAAGTCAGAAAGAGAAAAACAAATACCGTATGCTAACACATATATATCGAATGTAAAAAAAGAAAAATGGTTCTGAAGAACCTAGGGGCAGGACAGGAATAAAGACGCATACGTAGAGAATGGGCTTGAGGACACGGGAAGGGGAAGGGTAAGCTGGGACGAAGTGAGAGAGTGGCATGGACATATATACACTACCAAATGTAAAATAGATAACGAGTGGGAAGCAGCCACATAGCACAGGGAGATCAGTTCAGTGCTTTGTGACCACCTAGAGGGGTGGGATAAGGAGGGTGAGAGGGAGACGCAAGAGGGAGGAGATATGGGGATATATGTATACATATGGCTGATACACTTTGTTGTACAGCAGAAACTAACACAACATTGTAAAGCAATTATACTCCAGTAAAGATGTTTTAAAACAGCAGTATTGTAACAAATTCAATAAAGACTTTAAAAAATAAAAAATAAATCATGGATAGAAATTCCCTTTGGCTCTACTTTTCGGGAATTTTGAGTCAAGGTGCAGACCTGACTCCAGTACAGAAGACAAATTCACTCTTTTTTGTTAATTTCTAGTATTTGGAGTCAACCATACAAAGTTGCTATTTTGGTAACTTAAACATTGAAACCTTCGAATTCTTATGGCTCATCTTAATTTTCCAAGAATGTCTAAAAACTAGTTTAAAAGCCACAGTGGTTGTTTGGGATAAAGAGGAGAACAGAGTAATATCTGATGAATCAGGTCAGTATACGAGGCTAATTTGAGTCATTCAGATTAGACTTCAGAGTGATATGCTCAGCTTAAATTATCTTGAGTAGGGCCTCAACAGTGCACATTATTTTGCAAGTGTAGACATTGTTCTTGTTGGTTAATTTCCTGGAGGAAATCAAACAAAATTCCAGTTTCCATTTATTGATACTGTGCTCTGAAAACCACTTACAAAAATGATTGTGTTTATAGAAGAGAATGAAAAAAGTGTACTGCTGAATAGCTCTTCCACACATCCTTGTGCTGCATTAAGAATCATCAATGGTACATTCCAAAAGGCTGAAATAAAATACCTGTGCCATATATGATATCCATGATTCATCTGTTTGTTTTAATAAAAAATATCTTCCTTTTTCAAAAGTATTTTAATATGAAAGGGACTAGACATTGGATTTCTCTAAATGAGTCATAACTTAATATACTGTATGTAACCAAAAGAATGATCAAATATAGTAAAAATGTCTGCTTCGTTGTAACCTGTGATGTTTCTAATTCGAAACATGTGATTCTAATTTAACAAAAATTATAAAATAACTTCTTTATACATCTCAGCACTACATATTTTAAACCAAAGTCTCACAAATTTTACAATAATTTTACTGTACTTTAGAAATTATTGAAAGACATATTTTTGATATATTACTATATAGTGCATTAAAGACATTGCAAATTGTAATTTTTTCTTTAACGTCCATGATTCATGTATTATCCATTTGTAGCTTAGATATTAAAACTGTAAGATATTAAAACTGCATTTTGGCTAGAATATTCTGTGTGAAGACTAATCATTAAGACAGGTTTGCTTTTCTCTCATGTATCCTAAATTAATGAACTTTTACTAAATTGCCAGATGATTTCTGTACTTTCTGATCTTTGAAAATTACTTACCTATTACTCTAGAGATGAACAATACAAAATTCAAAATACTTAGCCACTAAAGCCAAGAGCTAACAAGCAAAAATCCTGCCTGACACTCAGGAATCCATGAGAGATTTTTCCGAAGGGAGAGAGGCTTCTGAGGTACATCGATAGAAATCTGAGTAAGCCAGGGGGAGTGGAAAAAGCCATTACAAGTTTTATCAATATTAAAGACATTTTTAGAACTATCAAACATTGCTAATTTAGAAAGGAGAGAGAGTAAGTTAAGGAAGTATAAACAAATCTAACTTTTTGAAAAACAAACTTTCCAAAGAGGTAATATTTTCTAAAAATCATATTTTAATTTTTCAATAGGTATTACATATATTTGTTTTTTAGGACATTTTTATATGTCTCTTGCTTGTTGTGTCACTGGATTTTAAAATTGTAAGCATGATAGAATGAAGCACATGTATTACTTCCACTTGGAGGCAGTACGATCAAGTGTGAGACCCCCAAGATGTCACTTTAGAAGCCACGGTTGAGAGGGCAGAGCCACAGAATAGAAGAACCCTGTATCCTTGGGTCACAACACTGAGAGGAGGCACTGTGGAACACCACCTGGCCTGCTTTGTAATTTGCAAGAGGAAGAACTAAACCTTGTTGTGTTCAGTCACTAATATTTAAGGTTTTATTTGTCACTGCAGCAAAGCCTAGCCTATCTCGAGAGCACTGTGTCTTATAAGCCAGAGAACTCAAAGCCATCCTCAATTTCTCCCTCATATCTCCTCACCACATCAAATCAGTCCACACATGTATTTAGCCTCTCTAATTACTGTTCTATTACTACTCTAGCAAGTTCTACTCTGTTCTGAGAGCCAAGAATACAAAACTAAATAAGATAGAAGCTTACATTTTTGTGCACGAGACATAAAAAATGACAAATTATTTGAACCCAGTGAGATTGGGTGCAGTAACAGAAGTTGGTACCGCGGTGGCACAAAACGAGAGCTCTTTCTTACCACGAATCTGATGAGGCTCCCCAGAGCAGAAAATGTTTAAGTGGTTGTCCAAAATGATGACTAAAAAACTCCTCCTCCCCACTGTCCCTGCTTAGCCAAGCCTTATCTTAATCTTAGACTGTTAGAATAGCCTCCTAATTGGTCTCCCTGCCTTCAGCTTTCTCCTACCTTAAACATCAATCCTCCCAAATGCCAGCTAGGTTATCTTTCTAAAGCTCAAAATTAAGCAGGCGGGCTTCCCTGGTGGCGCAGTGGTTGAGAGTCCGCCTGCCGATGCAGGGGACACGGGTTCGTGCCCCGGTCCGGGAAGATCCCACATGCCCCGGAGCGGCTGGGCCCGTGAGCCATGGCCGCTGAGCCTGTGTGTCTGGAGCCTGTGCTCCGCAACGGGAGAGGCCACAACAGTGAGAGGCCCGCGTACCGCAAAAAAAAAAAAAAAAAAAAAATTAAGCAGGCCACTCACTTGCTTGAAAGCATTCCACTGCTGACCTTTCCGTCTCATTTCCTACCGCACCTCCCTTTGTGCTCACCACAGAAAACTGATCTTCCCTTGAACACCCCCAACTTTTCATGCCCCGTTGCTGAGTGTCCTTTGCTCCCTCTGACTTGATGGCCAAACCTCTTTTTCCCTTTCTCTGCTTTGGCAAATTCCTATGATAAAGCACTTCTGGCACAAATCTGGTAGAATGAATCACGCCTTTTGCTTGTGCTCTGCAAATCTATCGCCTATAATAATAATAATAACTAATATTTATTGAGAACTTCCTTTTTGTCAGGCACTTAAGCAATTTCTACATAGATTGCTCCATTCAGTTCTCACAAAAGACCTATGAGGTTGCCTTATTATTGTGTCCCTTTTACAAATGAGGAAACTAAGGCTTGGGTTAGGTAGCCAGCCCACGTTTATATACAGCCAGTAAGGGATAGAACCAGCATAAGAACCTATCATAGTTGGACAGTTGGATTCCTGACTTGTACACTTCACCACTATGCTTTTTGATCCCCATTCAAGTTAAAAATCCCTTGGTCTGCATCCTGCCTTAACCTCTCACTTCTTTTCCTACTTTTTCCACATATATTCAATAACCCAGCTATTATTAGGCCCACACATACTTAGCATGTTATTCCCTCATCTTGAAAGACTCTTTCTCATTGTATTGTCCAGTTCACTCCTGCTTGTCTTCACATGTCAGCCTTGGCATCCTCTCTTCTCATGCTACCATGTTGAATGCTTATGCCATGCCTTAACCACTGGTTATTCTCTCTCTCTTGCTCTCATTCCCAAAGAGCTGCTTGAGAGTCAACATTACTCTTAGCCTCTAACCCCAGAACCTAGCTAAGTGTCTGGCATACAGTAAATGCTCAACAAATGTTTTTGAGAGAATGAATGAATGATGTAGGTTTTGTTCTTCACATGTTACCACTATTAAAATTTGGTCCCCCAAATCATTAACTTTTTATTTTTGAATGAAGGACATTTTGTCCCTTCTTAATAACTTCCTAATGAAAGATTCAATTTGTGAGTTATGTGATCCCATTCATATTATATTTCCTAATTCATTATTTATTTCTCTCATATATGTATGAGCAGATATATATTACAGAAAATTAAAGCTCTGAAGTGAAAGTAAAAGTGATATTTTCTCCTAAACTTTTCATTTCAAAACTTAAATTTTCAGACTTAATCTTAAAATGTGATGTTTCCAATCTTTCCTTTTTCTCTTGCAGTTTCCTAAAGGGCTCAAAAGTCACCTGAGCAAACAATAATAATAATGGTTAAAAAGTATTAAGCTCATAATACGTGACAATCTCTGTTTTCATGTTTTACATAAAGTAGCTCATGTATTCCTCACATCAACCCTCTGAGGTTGATATTAGTATTATCCCCATTTGATGGATGAGGAAACTGAGGGCCTTTGAGATGAAGTAACTTATTTAAGGTCACACAGCTAGTGAAAACAGAACATGAAGACAGCTTTCAAACTCAAAGTCATCTTATATCAGAGTATTTTAAAGGAGATGATATTTTACATATTGATACCTATATTTCCAAACAAATTAATAAGAATGAGAGGAATAAAAGTAGCCTACATTGGGGATATGAGAGTATTATTGGGAGATGAGTTCTCACATGTTGCATTAGACCCTAATTGCGTATCCCTATGATACCTTGGCAAAGTGTGGTATTTTTCATGAACTACCTTATCCTCCAATCTGGGTGTGAAAAACTAGATTTGTAAAGTGATTCCTTTTTTATTCCTGCCTCAATATTCATTTTTGCTTAAGCCTCTCACTAACTGACAGGCTTGATAGTTTGTATAGAGAGGTTCAGGAGGACTAAGACCTCACGATCAATTTCATTATTTTGTTTATCACTTAAATCTACGGCAGTTCACTGATCACACATATACCAGTACTACCTCTGATCTCATCTTCAACAACCTTATAATCCACCTGGAGAAATAAATAGCTAGGATGCGAGACAGAAGAACAGACATACCATAAAAGAGATACAGATAATAGCTAAGTGCAACTGGAAGAGGCAGGCAGTATTCCTACTCAAAGTAGAATTTGAGTTGGAACTTGAAATAGGAGAAGAATTTCAACAAGTGTTGATAAAGTAAATGCCAATCTGGCCAAGGACAAAAGAGTGGAGGAGAGAAACATGAGGCCCAGTGAGGAAACAGAAAGCAGTTCAGATAGGCTGGTGAATGGAGTGTCTGCTGAGGAGGACTGGAAAGCCAGAGGAGATTTGCTTTGAAACCCATTACGTAAGATCTTGAATAATAAGCTAAGGTGTGGAATAGAATTCTTTAGGATTTGAGAAGTCAACGAAGGTTTCAGGAAGAATTTTCTGGCAAAAGTATCTAATAGAAGGGAGAAGCCTAGCCCAGACATTTTGAGGCTATTGCAATACTCAAATTGATACATAATAAGGACTTGAAAGGAAGAGGATCAAAGGGACTAATTCAGGAGATCATATGGAAACAGAAGCTATAGGACTTATAACTCATGATATTGTGAGAGAACACTCAAGGTTTCACCTGTTGATCTTGGGACTATTGATGGCTTTATTCAAAGTAGGAAACATAACAGCAGAATAAATCTCAAGGAGAAGGATGACGGTCACATGTGGACGTGTTTCACTCTGTGGGGTAGGGACTGTCCAGAGGAGATGCCAAATGGGCAGGACTGGAGTTTAGAAGAGTTGACACTTGGACGTATGTATTTCTCAATCACTCAGAAAGGAGTGCCTTGAAACCATGAGATGTGAACAGATGTCCGAAAGAGAAAAGATGTTTGATAGAATGCGGACATTAGAAAAAGGCAAAAAACAAATGTATGAAAAATAAAGCTAAAGAGCAAGCAGGAAAGAGAAGACCACCCCGGGGAGAGCAGAGTTATGAAAATCAAAAAGATAGAAAGTACGGACAGGAGTGTCAAATGTTGCAAAAATATCTCTGAGAATTACAATTAAGATGAGAATGAAGTGAGGTGCTGACTGATGGGACACAAGGAGAAGACATAATCTGGGACTGTGGTCACCTTAATTATAATTAAAGAAGTAATTGGTGAATTTCAAGAGATTTTCTATTCAACAAAATCAAGTGAGATATTTCATAGCAGAGCCAGTTACCTAGATTCTATCACAGTGTTCTTTCCCATTACACATCCCTGAAAGAAGACAAACATACAAAAACAGGAGAAGATTACATAAAGACTAAGAAATTGGCATGAAGTATTTTTTAAAAAAGAAAAAAATTTGTTTCTTCAGCAAGTATTTATTGAGCAATTAGTGTAGGTAAGACTGTAGATGAAAGAAATTAATATAAAAATTTATTCCTATGTATTTTATTCCCTTTGAGGCCATTGTTAATGGGATTTTCTTGATTTCCTTTTTGGATAGTTCATTTTTAATGCTTAGAAATGCAACTGAGGAGATTGGTTCAAGATGGTGGAATAGAAGGACATGCTCTCACTCACTCCTGTGAGAACACCAAAATCACAACTAATTGCTGAACAATAATCAACAGGAAGACACTGGAACTCACCAAAAAAGATACCCCACATCCAAACACAAAGGAGAAGCCACAATGAGATGGTAGGAGGGGCATAATAAAATCAAATTCCATAACTGCTGAGTGGGTGACTCACAAACTGGAGAACACTTATACCACAGAAGTCCACCCACTGGAGAGAAGGTTCTGAGCCCCACATCAGGCTTCCCAACTTGGGGGTCCAGCAAAGGGAGGAGGAGATTCCAAGAGAATCAGACTTTGAAGGCTAGTGGGATTTGATTGCAGGACTTTGACAGGAATGGGGGAAACAGGACTCCACTCTTGGAGGGTACACACAAAGTAGTGGGCGCATTGGGACCAAGGGGAAGGAGCAGTGACCCCATAGGAGACTGAACCAGACCTACCTGCTAGTGTTGGAGGGTATCCTGCAGAGGTGGGGGGTGGCTCTTTCTCACCGTGAGGACAAGGACACTGGAAGCAGAAGTTCGGGGAAGTATTCCTTGGCGTGAGTTGTCCAAAGTCACCTATTGCACCACCAAAGAGCTCGGTAGGCTCCAGTGTTGGGTGACCTCAGGCCAAACAACGAACAGGGGGGGAACCCAGCCCCACTCATCAGCAGTCAAGTGGATTAACGTTTTACTGAACTCTGCCCACCACAGCAACAGCCAGCTTTACCCACCACCATTTGCTCCCATCAGGAAACTTGCACAAGCCTTATAGATAGCCTCATCCACCAGAGGGCAGAGAGCAGAAGCAAGAAGAACTACAATCCTGCAGCCTGTGGAACAAAATCAACATTCACAGAAACATAGACAAGATGAAAAGGCAAAGGACTATGTACCAGATGAAGGAACAAGATGAAACCCCAGAAAAACAACTAAATGAAGTGGAGATAGGAAACCTTCCAGAAAAAGTATTCAGAATAATGATAGTGAACATGATCCAGGACCTCAGAAAAATAATGGAGGCAAGGATTGAGAAGATGCAAGAAATTAACAAAGACCTAGAAGAATTAAAGAACAAACAAACAGAGATGAACAATACAATAACTGAAATGAAAAATACACTAGAAGGAACCAATAGCAGAATAACTGAGGCAGAAAAAGGGATAAGTGACCTGGAAGACAGAATGGTGGAATTCACTGCTTCAGAACAGAATAAAGAAAAAACAATGAAAAGAAATGAAGGCAGCCTAAGAGACCTCTAGGACAACATTGAAACGCAAAAACATTCGTATTATAGGGGTCCCAGAAGGAGAAGAGAGAGAGAAAGGACCAGAGAAAATCTTTGAAGAGATTTTAGTCAAAAACTTCCCTAACATGGGAAAGGAACTACCCACCCAAGTCCAGGAAGCACAGAGAGTCACATACAGGATAAACCAAAGGAGAAACATGCCGAGACATAGTAATCAAATTGGAAAAAATTAAAGACAAAGAAAAATTATTGAAAGCAGCAAGGGAAAAATGACAAATAACATACAATGGAACTCCCATAAAGTTAACAGCTGATTTCTCAGCATAAAATCTACAAGCCAGAAGGGAATGGCAAGACATATTTAAAGTGATGAAAGGGAAGAACCTAAAATCAAGATGACTCTACCCGGCAAGGATCTCATTCAGATTCGATGCAGAAATCAAAAGCTTTACAGACAAGCAAAAGCTAAGAGAATTCAGCACCACCAAATCAGCTCTACAACAACTGCCTAAGGAACTTCTCTAAGTGGGAAATACAAGAGAAGAAAAGGACCTACAAAAACAACCCCAAAACAATTCAGAAAATGGAAATAGGAACATACATATCGAAAATTACCTTAAACGTGAATGGATTAAATGCTCCAACCAAAAGACACAGGTTTGCTGAATGCATACAAAAACAAGACCCATATACATTCTGTCTACAAGAGACCCACTTCAGACCGAGGGACACATAAAGACTGAAAGGGAGGGGATGGAAAAATATATTCCATGCAAATGGAAATCAAAAAAAGCTGGAGTACGTATACTCATATCAGATAAAATAGACTGGAAAATAAAGAATGTTAAAAGAGACAAGGAAGGACACTACGTAATGATCAAGGGAACAATCCAAGAAGAAGATATAACAATTATAAATATATATGCACCCAACATAGGAGCATCTCAGTACATAAGGCAACTGCTAACTGCTATAAAAGAGGAAATCGACAGTAACACAGTAATAGTGGGGCACTTTAACACCTCACTTACATCAATGGACAGATCATCCAAAATGAAAACAAATAAGGAAACAGAAGCTTTAAATGACACAATAGACCAGATAGATTTAATTGATATTTATAGGACATTCCATCTAAAAACAGCAGATTACACTTTCTTCTCAAGTGTGCATGGAACATTCTCCAGGATAGATCACATCTTGGGTCACAAATCAAGCCTCAGTAATTTTAAGAAAATTGAAATCATATCAAGCATCTTTTCTGACCACAAAGCTATGAGATTAGAGATGAATCACAGGGGAGAAAATGTAAAAAACACGAACACATGGAGGCTAAACAATACATTGCTAAATAACCAAGAGGTCACTGAAAAAATCAAAGAGGAAATCAAAAAATACCTAGAGAAAAATGGCAATGAAAATACGACAATCCAAAACCTATAGGATGCAGCAAAAGCAGTTCTAAGAGGGAAGTTTATAGCCATACAAGCCTAACTCAACAAACAAAAAAAATCTCAAATAAATAACCCAACCTTACACCTAAAGGAACTAGAGAAAGAAGAACAAACAAAACCCAAAGTTAGCAGAAGGAAAGAAATTATAAAGATCAGAGCAGAAATAAATGAAGTAGAAACAAAGAAAACAATAGCACAGTTCAATAAAACTAAAAGCTTGTTCTTTGAGAAGATAAACAAAATTGATGAACCATTAGCCAGACTCATCAAGAAAAAGAGGGAGAAGACTCAACTCAATAAAGTTAGAAATGAAAAAGGAGACGTTACAACAGACGCCGCAGAAATACAAAGCATCCTAAGAGACTACTACAAGCAACCCTATGCCAATAAAATGCATAACCTGGAAGAAATGGACAAATTCTTAAAAAGGTATAACCTTCCAAGACTGAAGCAGGAAGAAACAGAAAATATGGACAGAACAATCACAAGTAATGAAATTGAAACTGTGATTAAAATCTTCCAAAAAACAAAATCCATCACCACACAGCTTCACAGGTGAATTATATCAAACATTTAGAGAAGAACTAACACCAATCTTTCACAAACTCTTCCAAAAAAATGCAGAGAAAGGAACACTCCCAAACTCATTCTACAATGCCACCATCACCCTGATACCAAAACCAGACAAAGATACTACAAAAAAAAGAAAATTACAGACTAATATCACTGATGAATATAGGTGCAAAAATCCTCAACAAAATACTAGCAAACAGAATCCAACAACATATTAAAAGGTTCATACACCAAGATCAAGTGAGATTTATCACAGTGATTCAAGGATTCTTCAATATATGCAAATCAAACAATGTGATACACCATATTAACAAAGTGAAGAATATAAACCATATGAACATCTCAATAGATGCAGAAAAAGCTTTTGACGAAATTCAACACCCACTTATGATAAAAAAAACTCTCCAGAAAGTGGGCATACAGTGAACCTACCTCAATATAATAAAGACCATATACAACAAACCCACAGCAAACATCATTCTCAGTAGTGAAAAGCTGAAAGCATTTCCTCTAAGATCAGGAACAAGACAAGGATGTCCACTCTAACCACTATTATTCAACCTAGTTTTGGAAGTCCTATCCACGGCAATCAGGGAAGAAAAAGAAATAAAAGGAATACAAATTGGAAAAGAAGAAGTAAAACTGTCACTGTTTGCAGATGACATGACACTATACATAGAGAATCCTAAAAATGTCACCAGAAAACTACTAGAGCTAATCAATGAATTTGGTAAAGTTGCAGGATACAAAATTAATGCACAGAAATCCCTTGCATTCCTATACACTAATGATGAAACATCTGAAAGAGAAATTAGGGAAACACTCCCATTTACCATTACAACAAAAAGAATAAAATACCTAGGAATAAAACTACCTAGGGAAACAAAAGACCTGTATGCAGAAAACTATAAGACACTGATGAAAGAAATTAAAGATGATACAAACAGATGGAGAGATATAGCTTGTTCTTGGACTGGCAGAACCAATATTGTGAAAATGACTATACTACCCAGAGCAGTCTACAGATTTAATGCAATCCCTATCAAATTACCAATGACATTTTTTACAGAACGAAAACAAAAAATCTTAAAATTTGTATGGAGACACAAAAGACCCTGAATAGCCAAAGCAGTTTTGAGGGAAAAAAACGGAGCTGGAGGAATCAGACTCCCTGACTTCAGACTATACTACAAAGCTACAGTCATCAAGAGAGTATGGTACTGGCACAAAAGCAGAAATATAGATCAATGGAACAACATAGAAAGCCCAGAGATAAACCCACACACCTATGGTCAACTAGTCTATGACAAAGGAGGCAAGGATATACAGTGGAGAAAAGACAGTCTCTTCAATAAGTGGTGTTGGGAAAACTGGACAGCTACATCTAAAAGAATGTAATTAGAACATTCCCTAACACCATACAGAAAAATAAACTCAAAATGGATTACAGGCCTAAATGTAAGACCAGACACTCTAAAACTCTTAGAGGAAAACATAGGAAGAACACTGTTTGACATAAATCACAGCAAGATCTTTTTTGATCCACCTCTTAGAGTGATGGAAATAAAAACAAAAATAAACAAATGGAACCTAATGAAACTTCAAAGCTTTGCACAGCAAGGGAAACCATAAACAAAATGAAAAGACAACCTTCAGAATGGGGGAAAATTTTTGCAAATGAATCAAGAGACAAAGGATTGATCTCCAAAATATATAAACAGCTCATGCAGCTCAATATTAAAGAAACAAACAACCCAATCCAAAAATGGGCCAAAGACCTAAATAGACATTTCTCCAAAGAAGATATACAGACTGCCAACAAACACATGAAAGAATGCTCAACATCACTAATCATTAGAGAAATGCAAATCAAAACTACAATGAGATATCATCTCACACCAGTCAGAATGGCCATCATCAAAAAACCTAGAAACAATAAATGCTGGAGAGGGTGTGGAGAAAAGGGAACACTCTTGCACTGTTGATGGGAATGTAAATTGATACAGCCACTGTGGAGAACAGTATGGAGGTTCCTTAAAAAACTACAAATAGAACTACCATATGACGCAGCAATCCCACTAATGGGCATATACCCTGAGAAAACCATAATTCAGAAATAGTCATGTACCAAAATGTTCATTGCAGCTCTATGTACAATAGCCCAGAGATGGAAACAACCTAAGTGTCCATCATCAGATGAATGGATAAAGAAGATGTGGCACATATATACAATGGAATATTACTCAGCCATAAAAAGAAACGATATTGAGCTATTTGTAATGAGGTGGATCAAATAGAGTCTGTCATACAGAGTGAAGTAAGTCAGAAAGAGAAAGACAAATACCATATGCTAACACATATATATGGAATTTAAGAAAAAAATGTCATGAAGAACCTAGGGTTAAAACAGGAATAAAGACACAGACCTACTAGAGAATGGACTTGAGGATATGGGGAGGGGGAAGGGTAAGCTGTAACAAAGCGAGAGAGAGGCATGGATATATATACACTACGAAACGTAAGGTACATAGCTAGTGGGAAGCAGCCACATAGCACAGGGAGATCAGCTCGGTGCTTTGTGACCGCCTGGAGGGGTGGGATAGGGACGGTGGGATGGAGGGAGACGTAAGAGGGAAGAGATATGGGAACATATGTATATGTATAACTGATTCATTTTGTTGTACAGCAGAAACTAACACAACACTGTAAAGCAATTATACTCCAATAAAGATGTTAAAAAAAATAAAAAAAAAGAAACAAACAACCCAATCCAAACATGGGCAGAAGACCTAAATAAGCATTTCTCCAAAGAAGACATACTGATGGCCAAGAAGCACATGAAAAGCTGCTCAACATCACTAGTTATTAGAAAAATGCAAATCAAAACTACAATGAGGTCTCACCTCTCACCAGTTAGAATGGGCAACATCAGAAAATCTACAAACAACAAATGCTGGAGACGGTGTGGAGAAAAGGGAACCCTCTTGCACTGTTGGTGGGAATGTAAATTCATACAGCCACTATGGAGAACAGCATGGAGGTTCCTTAAAATCTAAAATTAGAACTACCCTACAGCCCAGCAATCCCACTACTGGGCATATACCCCGAGAAAACCATAATTCAAAAAGACACATGCACCCCAATGTTCATTGCAGCACTATTTACAGTAGCCAGGTCATGGAAGCAACCTAAATGCCCATCGACAGATGAATGGATAAAGATGTTGTGGTACATATATACAATGAAATATTACTCAGCCATATAAAGGAATGAAATTGGGTCATTTGTAGAGACGTGGATGGATCTAGAGACTGTCATACAGAGTGAAGTAAGTCAGAAAGAGAAAAACAAACATCGTATATTGATGCATATATGTGGAACCTAGAAAAATGGTACAGATGAACTGGTTTGCAGGACCAAAATTGAGACACAGATGTAGAGAACAAATGTATGGACACCAAGGGGGGAAAGTGACAGGGGGTGGGGGTGGTGGTGTGATGAATTGGGAGATTGGGATTGACATGTATACACTGATATGTATAAAATGTATTAAGAACCTGCTGTATAAAAAATTAAATAAAATAAAATTCAAAAAAAAAAGAAATGCAACTGAGTTTTGCATGTTGATCTTGTATCTTGCAGCTTTACCGAATTCTTTTATCAGTTCTAATCATGTTTTTGTGGAGTCTTTAGTGTTTCCTACATATAAGATCATGCCATCTGCAAAAAAGAGATAATTTTACTTATCCATTTCCAATTTGGATGATTTTACTTCTTTTCCTTGCCTACATTGCTCAGGCTAAGATATCCAGTACTACGTTAAAATAGAAGTAGCAAGAGTGTGCATTCTTACATTGTTCTGGATTTTAGAGGAACGCTTTCAATTTTCACTACTGAGTATGAAATTAGTTGAAGGGCTTTTCATACTGAGCTTTATTATATCAAGGTAAATTTCTTCTATACCTAATTTATTGAGAATTATTATCATGAAAGGTTGTTGAACTTTGTCAAATGCTTTTTATGCATCAATTAAGATGATCATGTGATTTTTATCCTTTATTCTATTAATGTGGTGTATCACATTGATTTTTGTGTGTCGAACCATCCAAGTATCCCAGGATAAATCCCACTTCGACACAGTGTATGATCCTTTAATATGCTGTTGAATTCTGTTTGCTAATATTTTGTTAAGGATTTGGCATCCATGTTCATCAGGGATATTGGCCTATAGCTTTCTTTTCTTATGGTGTCTTTGTCTGACTTTTGCCAAAGATGTGAAAGACTTGTACACTGCAAACTATAAAACAGTAATGAAAAAAATTTGTAAAGACACAATTAAATGGAAAAACTTCTCATGTTCATGAATTGGAAGAATTAATAATTGTTCAAATGTTCATACTACCCAAAGGACTCTACAGATGCAGTGTAATCTTTATCAAAATCCAATGGCATGTTTTATGGAAATAGAAAAAAAAATTCTAAAATTCATATAGAACCACAAAAGATGCTGAATAGCCAAAGCAATTTTGAGCAAGAAGAACAAAGCTGGAGGCATCAGACTTCCTGATTTCAAAATACATTACAGGGAGAGGGGGAAGATGGCAGAGGAGTAGGATGTGGAGATCACCTTCCTCCCCACAGATACATCAGAAATACATCTACACGTGGAACAACTCCTACAGAACACCTACTGAACACTGGCAGAAGACCTCAGACCTCCCAAAAGGCAAGAAACTACCCACGTACCTGGGTAGGGCAAAAGGAAACAGAATAAACAGAGACAAAAGAATAGGGACGGGACCTGCACCAGTGAGAGGGAGCTGTGAAGGAGGAAAGGTTTCCACACACTAGAAGCCCCTTCGCAGGCGGAGACTGTGGGTGGTGGAGCGGGGAAGCTTCGGAGTCACGGAGGAGAGCACAGCAACAGGGGTGCGGAGGGAAAAGTGGAGAGACTCCCTCACAGAGGATCGGTGCCGACCAGCACTCACCAGCCCGAGAGGCTTCTCTGCTCACCCGCCGGGGCGGGCAGGGCTGGGAGCTGAGGCTCGGGCTTTGGTCAGAGCACAGGGAGAGGACTGGGGTTGGCGGAGTGAACACAGCCTGCAGGGGGTTAGTCCACCAGGGCTAGCCGGGAGGGAGTCCGGGGAAATGTCTGCACCTGCTGAAGAGGCAAGAGAATTTTTCTTCCCTCTTTGTTTCCTGGTGCGCAAGAAGAGGGGATTAAGAGCACCGCTTAAAGGAGCTCCAGAGATGAGCGCGAGCAGCGGCTAACAGCGCGGACCCCAGAGACGGGCATGAGACGCTAAGGCTGCCGCTGCTGCCACCAAGAAGCCTGTGTGCGAGCACAGGCCACTCTCCACACCTTCCCTCCTGGGAGCCTGTGCAGCCCGCCACTGCCAGGGCCCCGGGATCCAGGGACAACTACCCCGGGAGAACGCACGGCGCGCCTCAGGCCGGTGAAATGTCACACAGGCCTCTGCAGCGGCAGGCTCACCCCGCAGCCATACCCTTTCCTCCCCCCGGCCTGAGTGAGCCAGAGCCCCCGAGTCAGCTGCTCCTTTAAACCCGTCCTGTCTGAGCGGACAACAGATGCCCTCCAGCGACCTACATGCAGAGGCGGGGCCAAATCCAAAGCTGAGCCCCGGGAGCTGTGAGAACAAAGAAGAGAAAGGGAAATCTCTCCCAGCAGCCTCAGGAGCAGCGGATTAAATCTCCACAATCAACTTGATGTACCCTGCATCTGTGGAATACATGAATAGACAAAAAATCATCCCAAATTGAGGAGGTGGACTTTGAGAGCAAGATTTATTATTTTTCCCCTTTTCCTCTTTTTGTGAGTGTGTATGTTTTTGTGTGATATTTTGTCTGTGTAGCTTTGCTTTCACCATTTGTCCTAGGGTTCTATCCGTCCGTTATTTTTTGTTTTTTACTTTAAAAAAAAGTTTTTTTCTTAATAATTATTTTAATAACTTTATTTTATCTTCCTTTATTTTATTTTATCTTCTTTCTTTCTCTCTTTCTTTCTTTCTTTCTTTCTTTTTTCTACTTTTTCTCCCTTTTATTCTGAGCCATGTGGATGAAAGGCTGTTGGTGCTGCTCCCACAGCCAGGAGTCAGTGCTGTGCCTCTGAGGTGGGAAAGCCAACTTCAGGACACTGGTCCACGAGAGACCTCCCAACTCCACATAATATCAAATGGCGAAAATCTTCCAGAGATCTCCATCTCAACACCAACACCCAGCTTCACTCAATGACCAGCAAGCTACAGTGCTGGACATCCTATGACAAACAATTAGCAAGACAGGAACACAACCCCACCCATTAGCAGAGAGGCTGCCTAAAATCATAAGTCCACAGACACCCCAAAACACACCACCAGATGTGGACCTGCCCACCAGAGAGACAAGATACAGCCTCATCCACCAAAACACAGGCACTAGTCCCCGCCACCAGGAAGCCTACACAACCCACTGAACCGACTTTAGCCACTGGGGACAGACACTAAAAACAATGGAAACTACGAACCTGCAGCCTGCAAGAAGGAGACCCCAAACACAGTAAGATAAGCAAAATGAGAAGACAGAAAAACACACAGCAGATGAAGGAGCAAGATAAAAACCCACCAGACCTAACAAATGAGGAGGAACTAGGCAGTCTACCTGAAAAAGAATTCAGAATAATGATAGTAAAGATGATCCAAAATCTTAGAAATAGAATAGAGGAAATGCAAGAAACATTTAACAAGGACCTAGAAGAACTAAATATGAAACAAGCAACGATGAACAACAAACTAAATGAAATTAAATGTACTCTAGAAGGGTTCAATAGCAGAATAACTGAGGCAGAAGAATGGATAAGTGACCTGGAAGATAAAATAGTACAAATAACTACTGCAGAGCAGAATAAAGAAAAAAGAATGAAAATAACTGAGGACAGTCTCAGAGACCTCTGAGACAACATTAAACACACCAACATTCGAATTATAGGGGTTCCAGAAGAAGAAGAGAAAAAGAAAGGGACTGAGAAAATATTTGAAGAGATTATAGTTGGAAACTTCCATAATATGGGAAAGGAAATAGCTAATCAAGTCCAGGAAGCACAGAGAGTCCCATACAGGATAAATCCAAGCAGAAATACGCCAAGACACACATTAATCAAACTGTCAAAAATTAAATACAAAGAAAACATATTAAAAGCAGCAAGGGAAAAACAACAAATAACACACAAGGGAATCCCCATAAGGTTAACAGCTGATCTTTCAGCAGAAACTCTGCAAGCCAGAATTGACTGCCAGGACATATTTAAAGTGATGAAGGAGAAAAGCCTAAAACCAAGATTACGACCCAGCAAGGATGTCATTCAGACTTGATGGGGAAATTAAAACGTTTACAAACAAGCAAAAGCTGAGAGAGTTCAGCACCACCAAACCAGCTTTACAACAAATGCTAAAGGAACTTCTCTAGGCAAGAAACACAAGAGAAGGAAAACACCTACAATAATAAACACAAAACAATTAAGAAAATGGGAATAAGAACATACATATTGATAATTCCCTTAAATGTAAATGGATTAAATACTCCCACCGAAAGACATAGACTGGCTGAATGGATAGAAAAACAAGACCCATATATATGCTGTCTACAAGAGACCCACTTCAGACCTAGGGACACATACAGACTAAAAGTGAAGGGATGGAAAAAGATATTCCATGTAAAATGAAATCAAAAGAAAGCTGGAGTAGCAATTCTCATATCAGACAAAATAGACTTTAAATTAAAGAGTATTAGAAGAGTCAAAGAAGGACACTACACAATGATCAAGGGATTGATCCAAGAAGAAGATAAAACAATTGTAAATATTTATGCACCCAACATAGGAGCACCTCAATACATAAGGCAAATACTAACAGCCATAAAAGGGGAAATTGACAGTAACACATTCATAGTAGGGGACTTTAACACCTCACTTTCACCAATGGACAGATCATCCAAAATGAAAATAAATAGGGAAACACAAGCTTTAAATGATACATTAAACAAGATGGACTTAATTGATATTTATAGGACATTCCACCGAAAAAGAGCAGAATACACATTTTTCTCAAGTGCTCATGGAACATTCTCCAGGATAGATCATATCTTGGGTCACAAGTCAAGCCTTGGTAAATTTAAGAAAATTGAAATTGTATCAAGTAGCTTTTCCGACCACAATGCTATGAGACTAGATATCAATTACAGGAAAAGATCTGTAAAAAGTACAAACACATGGAGGCTAAACAATACACTACTTAATAATGAAGTGATCGCTGAAGAAATCAAAGAGGAAATCAAAAAATACCTAGAAATAAATGACGATGGAGACACGACGACCTAAAACCTATGGGATGCAGCAAAAGCAGTTCTAAGAGGGAAGTTTATAGCAATACAATCCTACCTTAAGAAACAGGAAACATCTCAAATAAACAACCTAACCTTGCACCTAAAGCAATTAGAGAAAGAAGAACAAAAAAACCCCAAAGTTAGCAGAAGGAAAGAAATCATAAAGATCAAATCAGAAATAAATGAAAAAGAAATGAAGGAAATGATAACAAAGATCAATATAACTAAAAGCTGGTTCTTTGAGAAGATAAACAAAATTGATAAACCATTAGCCAGACTCATTAAGAAAAAAAGGGAGAAGACTCAAATCAATAGAATTAGAAATGAAAACAGCTGACACTGCAGAAATACAAAAGATCATAAGAGATTACTAAAAGCAACTCTATGCCAATAAAATGGACAACCTGGAAGAAATGGACAAATTCTTAGAAATGCACAACATGCCAAGACTGAATCAGGAAGAAGTAGAAAATAAGAACAGACCAATCACAAGCACTGAAATTGTAACTGTGATTAAAAATCTTCCAACAAAAAAAAACCCAGGACCAGATGGCTTCACAGGCAAATTCTATCAAACATCTAGAGAAGAGCTAACACCTATCCATCTCAAAGTCTTCCAAAATATAGCAGAGGGAGGAACACTCCCAAACTCATTCTACAAGGCCACCATCACCCTGATACCAAAACCAGACAAGGATATCACAAAGAAAGAAAACTACAGGCCAATATCACTGATGAATATAGATGCAAAAATCCTCAACAAAATACTAGCAAACAGAACCCAACAGCACATTAAAAGGATCATACACGATGATCAAGTGGGGTTTATTCCAGGAATGCAAGGATTCTTCAATATACACAAATCAGTCAACGTGATACACCATATTAACAAATTGAAGGAGAAAAACCATATGATGATCTCAATAGTTGCAGAGAAAGCTTTTGAGAAAATTCAGCACCAATTTATGATAAAATTCCTGCAGAAAGTAGGCATAGAGGGAATTTCCTCAACATAATAAAGGCCATATATGACAAACACACAGCCAACATCATCCTCAATGGTGAAAACCTGAAAGCATTTCCACTAAGATCAGGAATAAGACAAGGTTGCCCATTCTCACCACTCTTATTCAACATAGTTTTGGAAGTTTTAGCCACAGCAATCAGAGAAGAAAAGGAAATAAAAGGTATACATAGAGAATCCTAAAGATGCTACCAGAAAACTACTAGAGCTAATCAACGAATTTGGTAAAGTAGCAGGATACAAAATTAATGCACAGAAGTCTCTGGCATTCCTATACACTAATGATGAAAAATCTGAAAGTGAAATCAAGAAAACACTCCCATTTACCATTGCAACAAAAAGAATAAAATATCTAGGAATAAACCTACCTAAGGAGACAAAAGACCTATGTGCAGAAAATTATAAGGCACTGATGAAAGAAATTAAAGATGATACAAATAGATGGAGAGATATACCATGTTCTTGGATTGGAAGAATCAACATTGGGAAAATGACTCTACTACCCAAAGCAAACTACAGATGCAATGCAATCCCTATCAAACTACCACTGGCATTTCTCACAGAACTAGAACAAAATATTTCACAATTTGTATGGAAACAAAAAAGACCTCGAATAGCCAAAGCAATCTTGAGAACAAAAAACGGAGCTGGAGGAATCAGAGTCCCTGACTTCAGACTATACTACAAAGCTACAGTAATCAAGACAGTATGGTACTGGCACAAAAACTGAAATATAGATCAATGGAACAGGATAGAAAGCACAGCGATAAACCCATGCACATATGGTCACCTTATCTTTGATAAAGGAGGGAGGAATGTACAGTGCTGAAAGGACAGCCCCTTCAATAAGTGGTGCTGGGAAAACTGGACAGGTACATATAAAAGTATGAGATTAGAACACTTCCTAACACCATACACAAAAAATAAGCTCAAAATGGAATAAAGGCCTAAATGTAAGGCCAGAAACTATCAAACTCTTAGAGGAAAACATAGGCAGAACACTCTATGACATAAATCACAGCAAGATCCTTTTTGACCCACCTCCTAGAGAAATGGAAATAAAAACAAAAATAAACAAATGGGACCTAATGAAACTTCAAAGCTTTTGCACAGCAAAGGAAATGATAAACAAGACCAAAAGACAACCCTCAGAATGGGAGAAGATATTTGCAACTGAACCAAATGACAAAGGATTAATCTCCAAAATTTACAAGCAGCTCATGCAGCTCAATAACAAAAAACAAACAACCCAATCCAAAAATGGGCAGAAGACCTAAATAGACATTTCTCCAAGGAAGATATACAGATTGCCAACAAACACATGAAAGAATGCTCAACATCATTAATCATTAGAGAAATGCAAATCAAAACTACAATGAGATATCATCTCACACCAGTCAGAATGGCCATCATCAAAAAACCTAGAAACAATAAATGCTGGAGAGGGTGTGGAGAAAAGGGAACACTCTTGCACTGCTGGTGGGAATGTGAATTGGTACAGCCACTATGGAGAACAGTATGGAGGTTCCTTAAAAAACTACAAATAGAACTTCCATATGACCCAGCAATCCCACTACTGGGCATATACCCTGAGAAAACCATAATTCAGAAATAGTCATGTACCAAAATGTTCATTGCAGCTCTATTTACAATAGGCAGGAGATGGAAATAACCTAAGTGTCCATCATCAGATGAATGGATAAAGAAGATGTGGCACATATATACAATGGAATATTACTCAGCCATAAAAAGAAACGATATTGAGCTATTTGTAATGAGGTGGATCAAATAGAGTCTGTCATACAGAGTGAAGTAAGTCAGAAAGAGAAAGACAAATACCGTATGCTAACACATATATATGGAATCTAAAAAAAAAAATGTCATGAAGAACCTAGGGGTAAGACAGGAATAAAGACACAGACCTACTACAGAATGGACTTGGGGATATGGGGAGGGGGAGGGGTGAGCTGTGATGGGGTGAGAGAGAGGCATGGACATGTATACACTACCAAACGTAAAATAGATAGCTAGTGGGAAGCAGCTGCATAGCACAGGGAGATCAGCTCGGTGCTTTGTGACCACCTAGAGGGGTGGGATGGGGAGGGTGGGAGGGAGGGAGACACAAGAGGGAAGAGATATGGGAACATATGTATGTGTATAACTGATTCACTTTGTTATAAAGCAGAAAAAAAAGTAAAAGCATATACATATTAAGAATCAAAAAATATATATTACAAAGCTACAGTAACCAAAATAATGTAGTACTATTATAAAACAGACAAATAGATGAACAGAACCAGAAATATATCCTCACATATATGGTCAACTGATTTTCAACAGGGTGACAAGAATAAACAATGAAAAAAGGATAGTCTCTTTAATAAAGAGTGTTAGGAAAACTGGATATACACATGCAAAAGAATCCCTTATCTTACACCATACTCAAAAATCAATTCAAAATTGTCAAAATTGATAAAAGACTTAAATGTAAGATGTGAAACTATTAAAATCCTAGAAGAAAGCATAGGGAAATTTTTTTTATCTTGGCAATGGCTCCTTGAAAAGCATAGGCAACAAAAGCAAAAATAGACAAATAGGATTTGTCTACTAAAAAGCTTCTTCACAGCAAAGGAAACAACAAACAGAATAAAAAGACAACTTACAGAATGGGAGAAAATATTTGCAAACCAAATATCTGAAAAAGAGTTAGTATCCAAAATATATAAGGAACTTCCACAACTTAATAGCAAAAAAAATAATAAACTGATTAAAAAACAAATAAAGAGCCTGAAGAGATATTTCTCCAAAGAAGACATACAAATGGCCAATAGGTACATGAAAAGGTGCTCAACATTAATAACCATCAGAGAAATCCAAATCGAAACCACAATAAATATCACTTCATAGGTGTCCGAGGGCCTATTATCAAAAAGACAAGAAATAACAGTGTTGGCAAGGATGTGGAGAAAAGGGGACCCTTATACACTGTTAGTGGAAATGTAAATTGAGTCAGCTACTATGGAAAACAGTATGGACATTCCTCAAAACATTGAAAAAAGAAGCATCATTTATGATCTACCGATCTCACTTCTGGGTATATAGCCAAAGAAATTGAAATCGGGATCTATTACTCAGCCATAAAAAGGAACGAATCTGAATTATTTGTAGTGAGGTGGATGGACCTAGAGACTGTCATACAGGGTGAAGTAAGTCAGAAAAAGAAAAGCAAATACCGTATGCTAACACATATATATGGAATCTAAAAAAAAAAAATGGTCATGAAGAGCCTAGGGGCAAGATGGGAATAAAGATGCAGACCCACTAGAGAATGGACTTGAGGATATGGGGAGGGGGAAGGGTAAGCTGTGACAAAGTGAGAGAGTGGCATGGACATATATATACTACCAAACGTAAAATAGATAGCTAGTGGGAAGCAGCCACACAGCACGGGGAGATCAGCTCGGTGCTTTGTGACCACCTAGAGGGGTGGGATAGGGAGGGTGGGAGGGAGGGAGATACAAGAGGGAGGAGATATGGGGACATATGTATATGTATAACTGATTCACTTTGTTATAAAGCAGAAACTAACACACCCTTGTAAAGCAATTATACTCCAATAAAGATGTTAAAAAAAAAAAGATATATAGCAAGAGCATTGCCATGCTCATTGTGGCATTATTCACAATAGCCAAGACACATGGAAGCAACCTAAATGTTCATTGTGAATGAATGGATAGAGAAACTATGTTATTTACATATAATGGAATATTAACATGTACATATAATGGAACAATATTATAATGACAGAAGGAAATCTTGTCATTTGCAGAAACACAGATGAATCTGTAGGATATTATCCTAAGTGAATAAGCCAGACACAGGACAAATACTACAAGAGTTCACTTATATGAGGCATCTGAACTAGTCACACCCATAAAAGCAGAGAGCAGAATGGTGGTTACCAAGGGCTGGGGGAGTGGGGAGGAGTGGGGAGGTATCGGTCAAAAGGTACAGTTTTGGAAGGTGAGCAATTTCCAGAGATCTATGTACACCATAGTGCCTGGAGTTAACAATACTGTACTGGATACTTAAAACATTTGCTTAGAAGGTAGATATTAGGTTAACTGTTTTTAACCACAAAAGTAAAGATGGTAGAAAGAAACCATTGGAGGTGATAGATATGTTTATGGCATTGATTGTGGTGATGGTTTCATGCGTGTATACATACCTCCAAACATATCAAGCTATATTCATTAAATATGTACAGGTTTTTGTATGTCAATTATACCTCAATGAAGTGGGTTTTTTTTTAAATTAGAATAAAAAGTGGTCTCTGCCCTTGGGGAACTTATTATGTTATTAAGGAAAGAATGTGTTAAACCAAGCTCATAGATACAGAGAATAGATTGGCGGTTGGTAGAGGCGGGATGGGGGTGAGTAAATGGGGAGGGTGAGTAAATGGGTGAAAGGAGTCAAAACTTACAAACTTCCAGTTATAGAATACATAGTCATGGGGATGTAGTGTCACAGTGTGGTGATGATAGGTAGTAAACTGTGTTGCATACTTGAAAGCTGCTAAGAGAGTAGGAATCTTAGAAGTTCTCATCACAAGAAAAAAAATTCTGTAACTATGTGCGGTGACGAATGTTAACTAGGCTTATTGTGGTGATTTTTTTGCAATATATACAATATCAAATCATTATGTTTTACACCTGAAACTAATATAGTGTATGTCAATCATACTTCAGTAAAAACGTATTTATAATTAGAAATGTAAGAGACCTTTAAATAAGATTCAGAAACTTTGAATTTGATAGAGAAACTGAATCAAAGAGAAAAGATATTTTTTAAATATTATCATCAAGCAGAATTAAAGAACACATTTGAGATAAAGATGAGAGTAGGCCCCTTAAAAGAGAAAATGGTTACTTAAGCCAGATAAGACACACGAAGGGATTTTAAAGAATGTATATGCTACATTAGCTTGAGTTAACATGTTCTCATATTTTCATCATTAACAGCAAAAATAATATCATGAGCACCTACTCATGTGAGAACACTTGATATCTGTGACATAGGAACTAATTAATTAACTGAACATTGAGTTGCATAGGGTCATTAAACCCAAAATATGATTTGGGAATGTTAGGATCTCTTTATTTAAAGTACAGTCCTCTGCCAATGATTTAAATACCCTAAAAGGTAGCAATGATGGTTCATATCACACAACTGACCAGCTTTTAGAATGTATCAATTAGTCTCACAGATCCACTGAAGGTAAAATGTAAAAACCGCTAAACTGCTAGGAATCCCTAATGAAAAAAATTTTGGTGATATTAAATTGAGTCAGCAAAAATGCTTCAAGTTCTCCAGACTTATTTTGGGAATGGGTGAGCAAATGAATTAAGTGGTGGGTAAATACATCTGGGATACAAAGTAGCAAAGCAGATAAGAATCCATTTTTTATAATTAAAGCTTAGCTAAACTATCATTTGGCCACAATGCAAATTTTGTGTAGAACTATCAATAACAACAAGAGATTTGTAGAGAAAAATTGCCTTGCAGCGTTTCTGGAAAAATTAATGCATATCCAATATTGATCTTGATTGGGGCATGTTAAACTGTTCCTCCGGGGCTTCCCTGGTGGTGCAGTGGTTGAGAGTCCGCCTGCCGATGCAGGGGACACGGGTTCGTGCCCCGGTCCGGGAAGATCCCACATGCCGCGGAGCGGCTGGGCCCGTGAGCCATGGCCGCTGAGCCTGCGTGTCCGGAGCCTGTGCTCCGCAATGGGAGAGGCCACAACAGTGAGAGGCCCGCGTACAGAAAAAAAAAAAAAAACAAAAAAAAAAACTGTTCCTCCTTGAGTAAAACATTCTTGAAGAAGTCAATAATATGCCATAATCTCATATGACGCTAATAAAATAACGCAAATGACAATTCATTTTTGTTTACTTGTCTGTGAGTTAATGGACGGATAAATTTTGTTAAAAGAGGAAGCAAGAATTTGGTGCATAGTAGGCATATTTATAAAACAATTGTGATTGATTTTTTATGGTCACTTTTCTAAGAGAGAAAGTAAAACAATCAATCTCTTGGAATTCTTTCCTGAAAAGTGTTTTTATAGCTGTTGATATGTTATGAATTTCAGAAGACCAAAGCCATGTATATCAGGAAGTTTGTTTTGTTCACTAAGATGTAATGGAGTAAAAAAAAAAAAAAAAAGTCCAAGAAAGCTAAAAATATGGGAAACAGCAGCATTAGAATGACTTTATATGTAACACTACTAATTTTATTACTCAAAATTCTTGAAATCAATAACACTGAAGTTGTCTTCTTGTACTCAAGGGACACTAGTAAGGGAAAAGAAGAACTGAGCAGTGAGATAGCCAGCTAAAGTCTTAGATTCAAGGACAAATACAGAGCAAGTAAGAACTATTTTCCATTCAATCCAATTTTGCTGTGTATCCATTATGAGAAGGCAATGAACTAAAGACTTATGTTTGCACAGTACCTCAATGAAATTTGCAGGGGAAAATACAAACAGTGTATCTTAAGAAAATAAATCTAAGCCTGATTCTCCCTGGTTATTTCCTAACCATCATTAAAACTCTTAGAAGGGCACTTTAACTCTTTCAAGACGCTTGTAATCCATTTAGACAGAGGCAGAAAGTTTACAGTAAGAGTTAAGGTACTACCTAAATCCAAAACTTTACAGCCCAGGAGTGCCATGGGCAATGAGAATTCCTCTGAGGCATGCTTTCTTTGGAAAATATATTGTTTGACTACAGTGTGAGTTTGGTCATGATGTATACAGAACTGAAATATTAAACAAAATGGTAACTTAGGTAAACTGTCAGTTATTGAGAAACATTGTGAAAACTAACTCGACTATGTAACAATAGGGCTTAAAAATAAAAGGAAGGTCCTGCCCCTTCTTGCTTTACTGGTCTCACAGACAAAAGAGAAAATTCATATTAGTAAATTAGTTGTCCAAATTAGAAAATCTTTTCATCATCATATAAAAAGTGTTACTCAAAATGGATCATAGACCTAAATATGAAAACTAAAACTATAAAACTTCCAAAGAAAATTTAGGAAAAGAAATCTTTGTGACTTTGGGTTAGGCAAAGATTGCTTAGATATGGCACCCAAAGCTTGATTTATAGAAGAAAAAATTGACAAATTGGACTTTATCAGAATTAAAATCTTCTGCTCTTTGAAAGACACTGTTAAGTGAAGGAAAAGATAAATAATAGATCTGGAGAAAATATGTGCAAAGTATATATTTGATAAAGACTTGCATATCTAGAATATATAAAGAACTCTTAAAACAATAATAAGAAAACAATTCAATTTTTTAAATGGCGTAAGATTTGAACAGACATTTCACCAGAGAAGATATACTGAATGTAAATAAGCTCCTGAAAAGATGCTAAACATTATTGGTCATTACAGAAATGCAAACTAAAGCTACAATGAGATACTACTACATACCTGTTAGAATGAGTAAAATTTAAAAGCTAACCATACTAAGCATTGACAAGAATATGGGGTAACTGGAATCTCATATACTGTTGATGGGAATGTAAGTTGGTACAGTCACTTTGGAAAACAGTTTGGCAGTTTCTTAAAATGTTAGACACTTGCCATATGATCCAGCCTTTCTACTCCTAGATATTTACCCAAGAGAAATGAAAAGCATATGTCTATACAAAAACTTATACCTGAGTGCTCATAGCAACTTTATTTGTAATAGTCAAAAATCAAAACTACCCAAAAAGCCCCTCAACAAATGGTTGTATGAAATGGAATACTAATCAGCAAACAAAGGATATACTACTAATACACAGAGCAACATAGATGATTCTCAAAATCATTTTGCAGAGTAAAAGAAGCCAGACAAAAACTGTAGTGTGTACAATTCCATTATATCAAACTCTAGAAAATGCAAACTAATATGTAGTGACAGAAGGCAGATCAGTGGGTGCCTGGGACAGGGGTGGGGGGCAGTGTGGGAGTCTGAGAGGGAAGGTGTAAGGAGAAATTACCAAGGAGGATGAGGAAATGTTTGGGCATGACTGGTACATTCAGCATTTTGAGTGTGGTGATGGTTTCATGGGTAAAAAACTTTTCACACAGTACCCTTTAAATATTTGTAGTTTTTGTATACCTTAATAAAGTCATTTTTTAAAATGAAAGTGTAATCCTTTTTGGTTTTACTGGAATGTTCTAGGCAAAGGAAAATATAAATAAGTAAAAAGAAAATCCCTTCCATATAAACTATGAATTTAGTCTGTTAATGGGTCCTGAGTTCTCAACATCTTACTTTCCAACTTTTGTTGTGGATGGGGCATTTCCATTACTAATCCACATCTCCAAGTGAATTATGTCGTTCTCGTTTGTGCATCTAGGAACTGTAGCAGGCTAATCTTTGCTATGTGTGAACTACATACCAAGCACACTCCAAATGCTCGACATGTACTATTCCACTTAATTCTCACAATAATACTTTAAGATAGTTTATTCCCATTTTTCAACAGAGGAAACTAAGGTTCAGAGGGGTTAAATTGTTCAAGGTCACACAGCCAGTAAGTACTAGAGTCAGGATTTGAACTTAAACAGTCAGAGACTGGAGTACATGTGCCTCAACATATGCTATAATTCTTCACTGTAGAATAACAATGTATGGTCCTGTGATAATTTATCTGCCACCAGGAAAAAGTGAAGAAGATGTATATTAGCTTCTTAGGGCTGCCATTAACAGAGTATCAAAAATTAGGTAGCTTAATAGCCAAGATATGGAAACAACCTAAATATCCATTGACAGATGAATGGATAAAGAAGATGTATGTATATATATATATACACACATACACACAATGGAATATTACTCAGCCATTAAAAAGAATGAAATAATGCCATTTGCAGCAACATGGATGGACCTAGAGATTATCATACTAAGCAAAGTAAATCAGAAAGAGAAAGACAGACACCATATGATCTAACTTATATGTGGAATCTAAAATATGGCACAAGGGCTTCCCTGGTGGCGCAGTAGTTGAGAGTCCACCTGCCGATGCAGGGGACACAGGTTTGTGCCCCGATCCGGGAAGATCCCACATGCCCCGGAGCGGCTGGGCCCGTGAGCCATGGCCGCTGAGCCTGCGCGTCCGGAGCCTGTGCTCTGCAATGGGAGAGGCCACAACAGTGAGAGGCCTGCGTACCACACACACAAAAAAATGACACAGATGAACATATCTACAAAACAGAAACAGACTCACAAACATAGAGAACAGACTTGTGGGTGCCAAGGGGGAATGGATACGGGGGTGGGAAGGATTTGGGAGTTTGGGTATAGCAGATGCAAACTGTTATATATAGGATGGATAAACAACAAGGTCCTACTGTATAGCACCGGGAACTATATTCAATATCCTGTGATAAACCATGATAGAAAAGGATATGAAAAAGAATATATATATGTGTAACACTGAGTCACTTGGCTACCCAGCAGAAATTAACACAACATTGCAAATTCACTATACTTCAATAAATTTTTTTTAATTACATAGCCTAAAACAACAGAAATTTATTGTCTCACAGTTCTGGATGCAATAAATCCAAAATTAAGGTATTGGTGGGGCCACATTCTCTCTGATGGCTCTAAGGAAGTCCTTCATTGCCTCCTCTGTCTTCTGGTGTTTACCAGCAATCCTTGGTGTTCCTCAGCTTGGAGATGCATTACTCCAGTCGTGAGGATGTCATCTTGTGTCTCTTCACATCATCTTTCCTCTATGCAATGTATCTTTCTGTGTACAAATTCCCTCTTTATATAAGGATACCAGTCATACTGGATAAAGCCCACCCTAATGACCTCATTTTAACTTGATTACCTCTGTAAAGACCCTATTTCCAAATAAGGTCACTTTCTGAGGTACTGGGAGGTTAGGACTTCAACATTCCTACTTGGGGGAAAATAATTCAACCAATAACAGGAGGTGACAGATTGTAGAGCTAAAAGATGTGGGAAAACTGTAAGATTTGCCTTAGAACAATGAGCAAATTCCTTATCTTAAATACTGGTAGAATCTCTTAAAGATCCACGAAACTGTAAGTATGGCCTTGCAATCAGTCAGCTCTATGGGAATTCTTAGGAAAAGGGTACATCATGTGCAGGTTTCCTCGCTTAAATCAAAGCCCTAGTTTTCTTTACAATTTTCTGACTTTCACAAGTTATAAATCACTATTTGAACATATAGAGACTTCATTCTTTTTATTTATTTATTTATTCTATAAATACTAGTTGAGCTCTGTATTACATGTCAGGGATAGTGTCGGCTGCTGGGAATCACAGTATGGAAGAAAGGCAATGTCTTTCAAGTATAATAAGGTGAAAAGGGCTTAATAGAGGTTTACATGGAATGCTACTAGGTCCAGAAGAAAACAAGTTACTCAGGAAAGGGGGTAATGATCAAGGAAAGCCTGAGATCATTCTTAAAATACAAAGAATGTCTTGCCAGACAACAAAAATTAGAAAGAGCATTTCAGAATGTGCAAAACTGAACTCAGAACATCCAAAACAGAACCCCGGTTCTTTTTCAAAATCTGCTCCACCAGGAGCTGTCCCTGTGTCAATCAATAGCAACTCCATCTTTCCAGTTGCTCAGAACAGAAAATTTAGAGTCATTCTTTTTTTTTTTTTTTTTTTTTGCGGTAAGCGGGCCTCTCACTGTCGTGGCCTCTCCCGTTGCAGAGCACAGGCTCCGGACGCGAAGGCTCAGCGGCCATGGCTCACGGGCCCAGCTGCTCTGAGGCATGTGGGATCTTCCCAAACCGGGGCACGAACCCGCATCCCCTGCATCGGCAGGCAGACTCTCAACTACTGTGCCACCAGGGAAGCCCCTAGAGTTATTCTTGACTCCTCTTGTTCTCTCATATCTCTATCCAGCCCACCAGGAAAGGCTGTTGTCTCTACTTTCCAAATATATCCACAATCTATGGACGTTTCACTACCTCTGCCACCATCGTCTCTCACCTGGAATAGATTCCTACCTCTCCCTAGTCTTGCTGTTTCTAATTTTGCCACCCTCTATGGTCTATTCTCAACACAGCACCCAGCATTATGATTTTAAAATGTAAGTAAGATGACAGTAGTCCTCTGCAATGGCCTCCCACTCCATTTACAGTAAAAGCTAAAGTCTTACCATGGTATAAAAGGCCTTCACAACTCAGCCCCTCAATCTCTCTCACTCCCTTTCCCAGCACCGTTCTCTCTCTGACTTCTCACCCCTACTCACTCTTCTCCAGCCTCACTAGTCTCCTTGCTGCTCCTAGAACAGGACAGGCAGATTTTCATATTAGGGTTTTTGCACTGGCTGTTCCCTCTGCTGGAAATCTTTTCTTCCAGATCTCCATGTGGCTAATTCCCCTGCCTTCTGCAAGTCTTACTCAAAGGTGACCTACTTCAAACCCTCTGTATGAAACTGCATCTCACCTTTCCTCCCAAACTACTACCTCACATTCTCAATTCCCCTTACCTTGCTCTAACCTTTTCCCCATAATACTTATCAGCTTCTAACATACAATACTTATCTATGATGCTCATTCCTAGTTAGTCTTTCTGCACTAGGACGCAAGCTCCACGTTCTCTTAATTGGTGTATCCCTAGATATGGAGCCTATTACATAATAAATGTTCCAAAAACAAATTTTTTTTTTGTCCAATGAATGAAAGGCTCATCAAAATGAGAAGAGAAAAAGAAGTCATTCCAATGACTGCAAATAATCAGTGTCAATGGAGCATTAAGAGCACACGGGATAAATGCAGAAGGTAAAATTCGAGTTGTAAAAGATCCTTCCATGCCCTGGAAAGAGTGCCGGCAAGTGGGGGACCACTGACAAGATTTACACGTGGAATTCACATTATTATATTACCATATTAGATCACTCTTGCAATCACTCTTGCACTCTTCTGAATCCGCCATCTCCAATTTTCAACGATCACCAAAATAAAATTTTAAAATAGTTTTTTTTTTTTAATGTTGTAATAAGCCTGACCCTTCCTGAGTGCAATAGAAGCATAATTGTTAGAACATGGATTCTGGAACAGACTGCCTGAGTTTAAATCCCATTTCAACCAAAAGCTCTAGGATTTAGCAAATTAATCAGCCTCTCTTTGTCCTATCTGTAAAATAAATAAATAAATAATTTAAAAAGGGTTGTGGGGTTTAAAGAGTTTGAATAAATAAGACACAAGATGAAAAGACAACCCTCAGAATGGGAGAAAATCTTTGCAAAGGAAGAAACTGACAAAGGATTAATCTCCAAAATATACAAGCAGCTCATGCAGCTCAATATCAGAAAAACAAACACCCCCATCCAAAAATGGACAGAAGACCTAAACAGACATTTCTCCAACGAAGATACACAGACTACCAACAAACACATGAAAGAATGCTCAACATCACTAATCATTAGAGAAATGCAAATCAAAACTACAATGAGGTATCATCTCACACCAGTCAGGATGGCCATCATTAAAAAATCTACAAACAGTAAATGCTGTTTGAGACAGTGTGGAGACGGTGTGGAGAAAAGGGAACCCTCTTGCACTGTTGGTGGGGATGAATATTGATAGAGCCACTATGGAGAACAGTATGGAGGCTCCTTAAGAAACTACAAATAGAACTACCATATGACCCAGCAATCCCACTACTGGGCCTATACCCAGAGAAAACCATAATTCAAAAAGAATCATGTACCACAATGTTCATTGCAGTTCCATTTACAATAGCCAGGACATGGAAGCAAATTAAGTGTCCATAGACAGATGAATGGATTAAGAAGATGTGGCACATATATACAGTGGAATATTACTCAGCCATAAGAAAGAAACAAAATTGAGTTCTTTGTAGTGAGGTGGATGGACCTAGAGTCTGTCATACAGAGTGAAGTAAGTCAGAAAGAGAAAAACGAATACCATACGCTAACACATATTTACGGAATCTAAAAAAAAAAAAATGGTCATGAAGTACACAGGGGCAGGACAGGAATAAAGACACAGACCTACTAGAGAATGGACTTGAGGACACGGGGAGAGGGAAGGGTAAGCTGGGACAAAGTGAGAGACTGGCATGGACATATATACACTACCAAACGTAAAATAGATAGCTAGTGAGAAGTAGCCGCACAGCACAGGGAGATCAGCTCCGTGCTTTGTGACCACCTAGAGGGGTGGGATAGGGAGGGTGGGAGGGAAGGAGATGCAAGAGGGAAGAGATATGAGGATATATGTATAAATATAGCTGATACACTTTGTTATAAAGCAGCAACTAATACACCATTGTAAAGCAATTATATTCCAATAAAGATGTTAAAAAAATAAAAGAGACTTAGAACAGTGCCTGGACATGGTAAGCACTATGTATGCGTTTTAATACTTTCAATACTAAAAGAAAAAACACACTTCATAGATGCTTTATTAAATTGCAAACTATTTTTTCATCTTTCCTCCAATAGTTTTGCATTTTCTAAATTGAGCAAGACTTTCATACATAAATATTGGTGGTATTTTCATATATTCTAAATTAGTAAAACTTAAAGATGTGATCGTTGAAACTAACACTTCAAAGAATGTGTTCTGTTGTGTTTTGACTTTAAATGACTCCTATCTCTGACTTCCACAAATTCCAATCTAGATGAGCAATATTCATTAAAATACCCACCGTTTGTTTTATTATTTATAGTTTAGATGTCTTTCCATTTAAACAAAGAGACAGATTGTCTTCTAGCTGAGACACCTGGAAGGTGCTTGAAGTACAAAGGCCATGATTCAAAAGTCTGCAGTGCAGTCAACAAGCAATTACTTTTGCATGTGATAGACTGTCAGCTTCAAACACAGGACATTCTTTGGTAAGATTAGTCCAAATTACATTTTATTACATTGGCCTACTTGAATAGCCTAAACTTCATATACTTCTTATTCTAATGGAATTCCAACTGGGGCATTAATATATTGTTTATGACATGTTTGGAGTTCTTGTGTTATCAGCATGCATTCATGAGAGAAGCTTCAAACAGTATCAGATAACAGAGCTGGATGTTGGCTGTTGTACAGCATAGGGGATTTTATCATCTTGTTGAACCAGTGGCAGTGATTAAATTAAACTGTCTGAACAAAGCTTTTGCATGTCATACTGTTGAATGGCAAAATGAAAGAGTGACACACTTCAAAGATCAGAGGAAGGGAGACAGGACTAGAAAAACATAGTTATATAACTGTTTATTTGCAACATTCAGAGACAAAATCAACAGTTAAAAACTGTTTCCATTTTATTTCATCTTTAAACTTTTCGGTATCACTTCATTTGATTTCTAAGCACATTTCCCCATATTCTTTTCCACATAACATACTTAACTTAGAATGCTGACTGAATGATGAGGTTGTTTGGGGAGGTTTTTTTTGTTGCTGTTCTGTTTCTTTGTGCAAGGATGGTTTTTAATTTGGTTTAATTTCTTATTTTTATCTTATTATTTCTAAATGAGATATTTTAGGGAAAAAATCCAGGAGACTAAGATGTTTCCATAATTTACGAGTACAATTTTTATTTGGGGAGACAAACACATGGGCTTTTATTTTTCCACTTTAAGAAACAAATGAAAATTTTGAAGGAAAAGTTTAATAGAGTAGAACTAGACTAAAATTATTTTTATAAGCTGAAATATTGTAACATATGAACTCTCTGAAGGAGTTTATTAGTAAAAAAGTTTTAAGGATATAAATGTATCTGAGATACAAAGTAAGCTTTATAGGAATCCACATGTTTTCTATCCAATGAAATTTGTAAATCAACAAACTGTTCTGACATTTATTTATAATTATTTTTGTTAGCAAAAAAAAAAATGGTTTTGTTAGTCTTAAGAAAACGTTATTTCCTCTTACACAAAATAAAACTGGGAAAATATCCAGAGAAAGCAAACTGAGCTTTAGTGCTGTTTCCATTACAAAGTCTAATAGTTTTAGATTACTGCTTAGGTTGGTGATTTTCTTTTTATTTAAAGGCTCTAAGTCAACTATATGGAAACATTTAAGAAACTTCAGTGTGTCAAGGTAGTTACAGAAGACAGGTGTTAGATGATATTAACCTTTGTAAATACATCAGTTTCTTCCATTTTGATTTACACAATTTCCAGAACTATAAGATAATGTTCATTTTGAAGTAAATGCTCGTTCTTAATAATGCATCTTCACATTTAGTTTTTCATTTTCATTTATCATAAAAGGAGATGGCCTTTGACAGAGATTCAGTGCTCAGTGACATCCACTAACATTTTAAAGTACAAAACACTTTAAATCCAATTCCACTTTAGATACTTAGCGACAGGGGAAAAAATCATAGAAAATATTAAAACAAAGTCAACCTGTCCTTTTAGAATATTCCACTGCGAAAAACCACATGAGTATGCACTCTTTACAAGTGTATTCTTTCTCTAACCCACACCAAATATCCAGGACACGCTGAGTGTAGTGAAATATAAGGAAACCAACAGAGGAGAATCAGGATTGTCTACAGATATAAGAAAAGATGAATTTTGACTTAGTTATGTGGTATACTTTTTGAATTGGGTTAGAAACAGTCTCACTTAGAAATCTGTAAAGAAGCAAAACAATTCTTAAATTCATAGATTTCAAAGTCCTGAAATCTCTATGATTATAAACTTGTTCAGAGTTTCATTTATAAATTGTATTTTCAAAGTATGTATTTTTGATTCAAATATAATTAGGAAGAAGTTGCTTTGGGCATTTTCTATTACACAGAATGCTAACATTTATGTTTATTCAAAGTATTTTTTAATTTTCTATTCATTCAAAGCCTTCTATGATCTAAAAAAAGCACAAATAGAGAATTTAAATAATGTAAGTAACGAGTTATTATATAACCCATATAATACAGTATGTTGATTATCTTCAATAAAAAGTTACTATATAACCTCAATATTTATACCCTAAAAACAAAAAATAAACTTTTCCATTTCTCTCTGCACTTTACAAAAATTATTCATGAATTAAACAATGAAGTAGGGCTTCCCTGGTGGCGCAGTGGTTGAGAGTCCGCCTGACGATGCAGGGGACACGGGTTCGTGCCCCAGTCCGGGAAGATCCCACATGCCACGGAGTGGCTGGACCCGTGAGCCATGGCCGCTGAGCCTGCGTGTCCGGAGCCTGTGCTCCGCAACGGGAGAGGCCACAACAGTGAGAGGGCCGCGTACTGCAAAAAAAACCAAAACAAAACAAACAAACAAAAAATAATGAAGTAAATCTCTGTGAAGTCATAACAGCAGGAAAATGTTCATATATATATTACCTGGTAAAAATACAATAAAATATTAGAAGTGAGTAGCAAATTTTATGTAAACACTCTATATGTAGGAAATACTAAAACACTCCCTAAGTAAATCCTGCCTCAAATAAGAAATTATAATGAGAACATCATGAGTCAAAACTCATGAGATATCTTCAAAGCAGATTTTCAAAAGAAAGTCATACTCCTGGATGTTTATATCATCTAAGAAAAAAAAAAAAAGACCATAAATTAAATGAGCACTCAGCTAAAGAAGTTAGAAGAAAAGCAAAAATACCTTTAAATATATAAAAAGGAATTAATGGACCTCAGTTTAGAAATTAATAAATGAAAGAAAAAAACTTTGGACTTGATAATTTCATCTATAAACTGATATTTGGAAAAGATAAATAGACAATCCCTTAACAAGTCTATTCAAGAAAAAACAAGGAAAAAAGCAGATAAAATGTTAAAAATCAGAAAGGATCTATAATTACAGATTAAGTTTTCAAATTATAAGGGAATACTATTAACACAAGACCCAGAAGCCAAAAAAAGGGAAAGAATTGTTAATTTTACTACATAAAAACATTAACCTTTTGTTTGGCAAAAGACATCCTCAACAAATGTATAAGACAGATTACAAAATTACAGTCTGGGAGAAATGTCTGCTATCTATATGAAAGATAAAATAGGTGAAATAAGAATAAACGCATCTCAGGAGAAATAAATATTGTTACAAAGCTCTAAAAACATGACTCCTCTTTGACCTAGCAGTTCTGTTTTCAGTAATTTATCCTGTAAAAAGTGTTCAAAAGATACAATCAGATGTCCATTGCAGTTGATTTAAAATATAGAAAAATGAGAAACAACTCTGTTGGTTAAAAAAAAAAAATCACAATACAAACATACAAGGAAATAATATGCAGTCATTAAAAGAGTTCAGAAGCAGATAAATAGAAACATCTCCAAAGCCTATTGTTTAATGAGGACTATGGGGGAAGCAGATTACAGAACAGTATGCAGAGCATAGTCAAAATTATGGTTTTACAAAAATGAGGTAGGAGAAGGGTTACATATGCGTAAAAAGGCCTGGAAGACTACACACCAATCTAGTAACTATGGTTATCTCTAGGAATTGGCATTATGATTATGCAGGTCCAGTTTCCTTCTGTCTAGATCAGTCTCCCTTTGTTTCCACGACATCGGTTGAAGAGATCCGAGCCATTTGTCGTTTAGAATATCCCTCCTCAAGCAGCCACATAGCACAGGGAGATCAATTCAGTGCTTTGTGACCACCTAGAGGGGTGGGATAGGGAGGGTGGGAGGGAGACACAAGAGGGAGGAGATATGGGGATATATGTATATATATAACTGATTCAAGTAGGAACTAACACACCATTGTAAAGCAATTATACTCCAATAAAGATGTTAAAAAAAAAAAAAGAATGTCCCACCTCTGTATCATTCAACTTGTTGTTATACAACTGATCCATCTCTCCCCTGTTTTCTGTAACTGGAAGCTAAGTATGAAATCTTGATCAAAAATTTAGATTAGGGCTTCCCTGGTGGCGCAGTGGTTGAGAGTCCACCTGCCGACGCAGGAGACACGGGTTCGTGCCCCGGTCCGAGAGGATCCCACGTGCCGCGGAGCGACTGGGCCCGTGAGCCATGGCTGCTGAGCCTGCACGTCCGGAGCCTGTGCTCCACAACGGGAGAGGTCGCAGCAGTGAGAGGTCCGCGTACAGCAACAAAAAAACAAAAAAAAAAATTTAGATTAGACATTTTTGGCAAAATATAAACAGTTCACTCTGGGCACTAGGATTACAGTGAAGGTACAGGAGAATATAATGATATTTACTTTCTGTGATACATATTTCAATATTATTTGGGCTTTTGCAGTAAACAAGTACATGAGCAATTTTTTTAAAAAATAGAGATATTTGCACTGACACAGAAGAGACTCAGTAGTATACCAAATGTATATTTAAGGGGAAAAAGCAAGGTACAAAGTAAGATCTTTCTCTTATAAAAAAGAAAGGAGTGTGTGTGTGTGTGTGTGTGTGTGTATACATACATGTGTCCACATAGACATTTATCAAGAAAGGTGTAAAAAAATGTTAACAAAGGTTACTTTTGATGGTGGGATTATTGATTTTCCATAGTGCCTTATTTTATGCTTTTGCTTAATTCCTTTTTCTTCCATAAGTACATAATGGTTTTGTGAAGGGGTGAAATTTGTAATTATTTAATGAAACTAATTATTTTAGATGTTGAAAATAGCAACTTCTAACAATGAGGAAGAAAGACCAAACGGAAGAAGTATACACAAGAACTCAAAAACAGCAATGTTTGAAACAATGGCCTGGTTTTCCAAGGAAATACCAAATTATATTCAACATAAGAGATACTTACTTTCCAAAGCTGTGCATTCCCAGAAAATGAATTCCTAAATATGTCTTCACAAAGCAGGCCATATTTCATAATATCTTCATTGCAACTGTGTTTGGGGACAGCAGCCAGGGCAATATATTTGTTCCACAGAACTCTGCTGAACAAATTATAAATATGACCATATTTCGTTAGAATCATAGCAATAACCATGACCTGTTATAATAATTTAAAATATAAAATTATATTCCAAATAGTAAAAAAAAAAAAAATAAAAAAGAAAGAAAACGACCAGGAATATGGTGCTTATTAGCTTACAAGGGCCTTGGACGAAGATAAATTAACACATAAATATGTATTAAGTTATAAATTTGACATTTTAACCTTTATTTTGTAATTTTTTTGTTATGAAAATTTTCATAAACATCTTTCTATATCAAGGAGAGGTGTTCAAATCATTCTGACTTAAGCAGGTCTTGGCATTGAGACCATTCATGTAAGTAAGTAGGCATTGCAATGGAGTCTTGTAAGTCCTCTTTTAAAATTTGAAGATATGAGGTCTTGGAAAAAATGAATAAGTAAATCTTTTTTTCTTTTTCTTCTTTTCTTGATCCTACCTACACTTAACAATACTGCAAGCTTAAATAGGAAAGTAAATCTTCAAAAGGAATTCTAATTTTGTAAGAAACAAATTGTATGTGTGGATATGTACACATATAGACATATTTAACTATCACATATAATAGACAAAAAGATAGAATGACAAGCACTTGGTTGTGATATTGATTACCTCTGGGGATTGAAATTGGAAAGTACATTACTTATCTATTACTATAAACAAATTATCTCAAGACACTAGCTGAAAACAACAAACACTTATTATCTCACAGTTTCTGTGGATTAGAAATCATGGAGCATCTGATCTGGGTGATTCTAGCACAGTTTCTCACAGGGTGTAACCAAAGGATTGCCTGGGTCACCTCAAGGCTCAGCTGGGGAAGGACCCACTGTTGGTTGGTTTCAGAAGCGCCACTTACAAGCTCCCTCATCCCCTGAACTGCTTCAGTTCTTCTTCCTTATCTTCCAGGAACTCTCTTTCCCGGAGGACTCTCCAGAAAGATAGCTAGAATGTCTTCACATTGGGCCTAAACTCTGAGAGTCACAGCTACCAAGCAAGAGAGAGTACATCCAAGAAAGTGCTAGAGAGGATCCAAGATGGAAGCCACAGTATTTTTATAACCCAATCTCAGTGGTGACATCCCGGTATTTCTGCCATTTACTACTCATTAGAATAGAGCCCATACTCAAGGGGAGGGGATTACACACGGACATGAATACCAGAAGGCGTCACTGGGGGCCGCCTTGGAGGTTACCTACAACCGAGATAGAGTTTTTACGTTTACACTTCTGTATTGTTTGAAATATTTTGCAACGACTAAATCCAACCTTTATAGTGTTAAAAAAAAAGTAGTGATTTTTTTAAAACCCGGAATTGATGTAAGAATAACAGCTAATTTCTACGTTTTAATTCTCATTTCATAAGGTTTCACATCAGCAAACCATTTTCTGCTTGTCCACTGTTCTTGTTCTTTCTCTAGTTATTTTTTTTTTTTTTGCAAAGTTTTGAACCAATTTCCTAGAGGCAATAGAAGTTTTCAAATTTAAATGATTTTTGTTAGAAAGGAACTACTTCCTGGTAAATGGCACTCTGCCATGCTTTAGTTGACATCACAATTTCAACTGATTCATTAAAATTCATCAGAACTGAACCTACCAACTTCTGATGACTCACTTATCTGTCCCCAGGATTGTTGGCTCAGCCTGCAGTTGCACCTTAGAGCTTGCCACTTGTGTTGCAAAAACACAAGTGCTGCAGAGACAGTCCAGCACTGAAGGGGAGTGTTGTTGTTGTTTTAATTTCCACACAAGTGCCACTAGAGCCAAACATTTCACTAGTTATGCAAGATAACTCTTGTGAAAAGCTGAATTAACTGGTACCACACTTCTGATTTCTTCAAGAGATATGGTAGTAATCCTTAAAGATTGGTACCCCAGGCAGCTACCAAACAAGCTCACCACTTAGCCCGTTCTCAGTGTATGAGAGCAGGAAAGTGCAGAGAGACCAGAAAAAAGGCAGCAAGCAGAAGTCTGAGATAGTACTCACTATGCATAAGAAACCCTGAGATGGAGAAAAGAGCCAGCCAGCTGATTAATTAGTTGTTGTGGAAGTGAGGCAGATTGTTGATGCCTCACCAAAATGGTGAACCCTAGAGTAAGACGCAAGATGAACTCATTGCCCAGGGAAGAGCCACTAGGTAGATGTGTCATGGAGTCATCAGGGCTGCTGCTGGATGATCAGGACCACTGCTGGGTCCTAAATGACATTTCAATATCCGTGGGGTTGTTTTCCTCCTTCTCCACGTATCTTTACAACAAAAGCCTAAAACCTGGTGTAACTTAAACATGTCTCTATTGCTTACATCTGTAAGGAAGTCAACTTATGCAAAAGTTTTAGATATTGTCAGGTATTGAAAATTATGAATGTATTTTCACTTCAGCTGAGCTTGAGGGAGATTAGTATTTTCAAATATCAGAAACAAAGACAATTTTTCAAACATAGGACTGAGATAAGCCAGCGTTGAATAATGCTTTATGGTTTATAAACCACTTCCATGCTCCCACTGCCATGTAACCTTCACAAAGTAATAATGTAGTCATTATTAACTCCACTTTATGTATATTGGGGGGAAAATGCAAGTGGTGGGCAACTAGTATTGTATACTTTATACAGGATTTTAAAAAATTCTATGCCAATTGAAATATATCTTATACAAACATTTTGTGTAATTCCCAAATAGTTAGATTGATAATATTTTTAGTAAGAAGTTTCCATTACTCCAGGGCAAATTGAGATGAATAAACATCTAGTAAGTAATGAGTGATATATATGCATAAATCAATTCAGGAGAGACTTTTTAATCATTTTAACTACAGCAAGAAATTTACAATATTATTAGTGATTATTATTAGGGCCATAATAACACATAGACAGAAGTTTTCATCTTTCTGGGAATTTAGAAACATTTAATATCTAATCCTCCCTGTGTCTGTTGGAGGTTACTCTTTTACTTGGTATTTTTATCAATATAGTATTTTATCAAGATACTATTCTTTAAAATTGTCTTTAATGGCCTTTCTGGAGAGGAGGTTCAGTATGGTGCTTAAGAGCATAGACTCTGATCCTGGGTTCCAGTCCCAACCCAGGCAATTACCTTTGGCAAATTTTTTTTTTTTTTTTTTTTTGCTGTACGCGGGCCTCTCACTGTTGTGGCCTCTCCCGTTGCGGAGCACAGGCTCTGGACGCACAGGCTCAGTGGCCATGGCTCACGGGCCCAGCCGCTCCGCGGCATGTGGAATCTTCCTGGACTAGGGCACGAACCCGTGTCCCCTGCATCGGCAGGCGGACTCTCAACCGCTGCACCACCGGGGAAGCCCTTTAGGCAAATTATTTTAACTTTCTGTGTCAGTTTTCTCATTCATAACACTGGTGTGATTAAAAGAATAGCATATATCCTCGTAAGCTTTTCATAAGGATTAAATAACTTAACACTCACAAAACTCTTAGAATAATACTTTGCATATAGTAGTCCCTCAATATTTGTCAGGCATTATTAGTATAGTTTTTCTTTACATCTAACTTATGAGGAAGGTTAGCATAAACAGATTTAACTTGAGAGCAGAGCAGTTTTCCAAAAGTTTGTGTACAACTTAGAATGTATTGCTTCAACTAAACAGTATTGCCAGTGGTGAATGGCAGTTCCCCTAACTGGGAAAAAGCTGACACTCTGTTATAGTAACCTCTGGGAAAGAGCTGACACCCAGTTATAGTAACCTCTGCTTTCTGTATCTTTAAGGAATGTAAACTTAGAACCAGGCAGATGAACGTGGGATCATGGAAGGGGTTTACAAACCATAAAGCCTTATTCCAGGGAAAACCACAAATGTCCCTTTCGCCAATGATGTGGTTGAGATTGTACAGTTCTTTCAACCCCTGCACTCTCTGAGCCCCTCTAAGTTCTGGGGAGTAAGTTACAAGGTATGGTAAGAATTGTGGGTGTCACCAGACACATCAGGGAACACCAAGGGGTCGTGGAGAAGATGGAAGTGCGGGCTGTGAGGGCAACATGTCTCCAACAAAGGATGTGGGAGGACTCTTCCGATACTTGAAGAAGACTCAAGACCCAAGACTCCAAGGGTGTCATTTGCAAGGAAAGATTCCAGATTGCCAGTGTAGGAACATGTTCAATGATTTTTAGATGTAATTTACTAGACTGTGTGTTGCTAGCATTATAATTTTCAAGACGACAAAAGTAAGTACCAAAAGGTCGATGCAGAATTATTTTCCATTCTGGTTAAAAGGTGGGTCTGCATGAGTAATGGTGGGAGGAGCATGTTTTCCCTTGGCAACAAGTCTTGAAACAGTGTTATGAATGGAAGAAAAAGGAGGGCAAATCCTATAAGCTTCTAGGTTTGGCACTCTGCCTCTTTACATCACAAGCTGATGTGTCCTGGGCATAGTACCCGTTGGTCATGTTTTTGTATCCTCCATTTCTCTCTAACCTTTTAAGGAAAGAACCTGGACAGACTAGGACATACAGTGCAGCATGGAAATAAAAAGGGTATAAGCTTTTGCACTTGCTCATTCCTCTTCCTGGATGGATTTTTTCAAACCAAACCTCTATATATATGGCCAACTTGGGCTTCAGGTCTTATTTAGAAATCCCTGGTTCCAGAAAACAACTTTCCAGATCCTTCCAAACTAGACATGTTTCCTCCATTATGACAGTTGCACACTGAATTGGAATGTCTTGTTTGTTAGTCTTTATAAATTTGTAAGTTCCTTGAGAACAGCGAAAGTGTCCTACTCATCTTTCTATCTTCAGTGCCATGTGTCACAACTTTCACATAGGAGGTACTCCATAAATACTGGTTATCTGAATGAAGGAACAAAAGTGGGGATTTCAGGGAGGTGGAAAGACGAATTCTTCAGTCCCTTTTTGTTTTCCTTGTCTTGTCTTGAGTTGGAACTGAGTGCCCCCAGATCCTTTTCCCCTGTAAAGTGGAGCTAATAGGAGGTCCAGAGAGAAAGCATGCAAGAGACTGGCTGCTAAGGGCCAGTTCTGGTCCAGGCTGTAAAGAGAAGGGATGAAGGGAGCATCGTGGTTTCTATGTTGTCTAGGCAAGTTGACTAGAGCAAGAAATCGGAAGTGTCAGAGCAAAACCCCTAACTGGGAAAGAGCTGACACCCAGTTATAGTAACCTCTGCCTTCTGTGTCTTTAAGGAATGCAAGCTTAGAACCAGGCAGATGAACAGTTATTGATCAAATAGAGGAATGAAGACCCCAACTGTGGGCACTCAAAGCTCACTTCTACAGAGGGCAGATCTGTCCTCTGCTGAAACACTGCTATGTGTGCATTGGCACTAAGGACAGAGAGAGCCTAATTACAGAAAGAAAGCTGGGTGCTCTGGCGAATCCTCTCCTCACCTGCTAGCTGGACCATGTGTGAGGCCTGCTTGTGGAAATATGCAAGTTACTCTTCTTATTGTTGCTAAAATAGCTTTAGGTTATTCAGCATATTAATGGAAGGAGTTGGTCTCAGAATTAGAGATAAGCAAATACCACTATATTCCACTTATGGAAATCAGAGCTGAGAAGTTAAATGCCACTCAAAGAGACAATTTTCCAGCTCAGTAGAACTAAGGAATTCTTAGCTTTTAAACTCGGTTTTATCGGATGGAAGGAAGTATTACTGGAGAACTGGGAGATTAAATGTCAAGACTAAAGCTATATGTACGTGTAATAATCACATCAGCCAAAGTGGAGTGAACCCAGTATACTTTGTTGTCTCCATGATGAAACTGTGCAGTGATCAACCATGTCAACTGTGGTGTGATCTAACTCAGTCTGCTAGAAATAACCCAATCAGCTCTGAGCAATCTAGTGACTTTGGTTATAATTTTAAATTGAGAGTCTCTGGTATTCCTTTAAACCCACATAGACAAAGAATTTAGTTAAAATGGCCAAATCTTCTCTCAAATATTAAAAATATATATATATTTAGGGACTTCCCTGGCAGTCCACTGGTTAAGACTTCACCTTCCAATGCATGGGGTGTGGGTTTGATCGCTGGTCGCGGAGCTAGGATCCCACAGGCCTCGGGGCCAAAAAACCAAAACATAAAGCAGAAGCAATATGTGACAAATTCAATAAAGACTTTAAAAATGGTCCACATCAAAAAACATTTTTTTTTAATGTAGGATTTCTGCAAACCACACATGCATTCTAGAAATGACTGATTACTTAAACATATTCATTACGGTTCATGTTTTTTGTTTTAATTACTGACATTTTCCTGTGTTATATATTTTCTTCAAATATACAGTTTTATCATGTTTGCCAAATTGCCTAATGAGCAAGATGTTGCGTTTTGGCTACATTTTGTCTATCATTTTACATAGTGTGTTGTACATACTGTTCTCACACACAGCATAACAGTAGAAACAAACGTCCAACAGCAAAACAACAACATGGGTGACCGTAATTGTGAACTGACCACTTAGATAAACACAAACTATCCTCTCCCTATACCTTTTTTTTTTTTTTTGCGTTACGCGGGCCTCCCACTGTTGTGGCCTCTCCCGTTGTGGAGCACAGGCTCCAGAAGCGCAGGCCCAGCGGCCATGGCTCATGGGCCCAGCTGCTCCGCGGCATGTGGGATCTTCCCGGACCAGGGCACGAACCCGTGTCCCCTACATCGGCAGGCGGACTCTCAACCACTGTGCCACCAGGGAAGCCCTATCCAAAATATTTTAAACACAGTGTTAAACCAGAGACTTTTTTAAGGGGGCAGGGGCTTCTGTTTTTAACACACAGGTTAAATCAAGTAACCATTCCCTGAACATTACAGTTTATTGATGTTTTACTGCAGTGTTTTTTGTTTGTTTGTTTTTTGCGGTACGCGGGCCTCTCACTGCTGCGGCCTCTCCCGTTGTGGAGCACCGGCTCCGGACCCGCAGGCTCAGTGGTCATGGCTCACGGGCCCAGCTGCTGCGCGGCATGTGGGATCTTCCCGGACCAGGGCACGAACCCATGTCCCCTGCATCGGCAGGCGGACTCTCAACCACTGCGCCACCAAGGAAGCCCCTTAATTTCTTTTCTAGTCCTCATCACCTTACTTTTGCCACTTTCTTACTTCTCTGTGCACATTCAAAGGAAATTAATAATAAGAGCTAGCATTTGTTGAATGCTCTTTTTGTTCTAGAAACTGTGTCATTTTCTTTATAGACTATATTTTTCCCCAGTAACCCTATTATTATCATCTCTATATAAGACATGAGAACACTGGGACTGATTGAGATTAAGCTATTTATTCAACTACAGTTAGAGGGTCTTTAAATTATTGTTCAGCAAATAATCTCTCCCCTTCCCACTCTGTGAAGAGTAGACTGCCCTGTATTTCTGATATTGGACTTGCTGGGTCCATGAAATGTTAACAGACATGATGTGAGCAGAGGTCTTAAATGTACTTCATGGGTTTGGCTTGCTTCTGGCATTCTGGCCATCTGCCATGAGAAAACATGATCCAGATGGATGCTGCCCTTCAGCCTGGGCCGCATAATGAAATACACAGGGCCTAACCCCTGCTCCAGGAAGCTGTTAATCCTGGAGATATCAAGACATGTAGTGTAAGTCTGAGTTAAACCTGTAGCCTGCAGCCCGGAACCTAGCTGAGCCACTGACTTGCAGACCTGTGAGCCAGAGAATCAGCTGCTGTTTTATGTCACTAAGTTTGAGGGTACTTTGTTGCCATGGACTGAATGTTTGTGTCCCCCACTCCAAATTCATATGTTGAAATCTAATTCTTAATGTGATGTTATTTGGAGGTGAGGCCTTTGGGAGGTAATAAGGTCATGAGGGTGAAGCCCTTGTGAATGCAATTACTGGCCTTATAAGCAGAGACACGAGAGAGATGATCTCCCTCCCTCTGCCATGTGAGGATACAGTAATTAGGCATCTACCTACAGTCCAGAAAAAGGACCTTTACCAGGAGCTGACTTATCTTGTAGTTCTCAGTGCTCAGAACTGTGAGAATTTTGTTATAGCAGCACAAGCTAAGACATTTGTTGCGCAGCATTATTGAGACAATGTAGATGGTAAGTTGTAGAAGTAGGATTCAAATCCATATCTATCAGGTATCAACACAGAAGAACTCACTTCTTACTCAACACTGCCTGTCTGTGAAATGGTTGAATAGGAAATTGAACACAAGATATATGGCTCCAAAGTCTGAGGATTATAGGCTAAAGGATTTAAAAAGGCAACAGGAAGGGAAGCTAAGACAATGAATAAGGAAGCTGTGGGCCTTAAAAGTACTTAGAGGGAGGAGATAATCTATGTGACACAAGCCCTCTTCCTCCTTGTGTTCCATCCTCAAACCCACATCTCCTCTTTTACCCTCCTGTCCCAATTCTCACCTCTGGATAGCGCAGAGAAGGTAGAGTCAATATGTGTGCCAGTCCAAAGAAAGCAAACTGCTCTAGAAAAATCCTGAAGTGTCTGTTTTACATATATTTTCCTCATCTTTCATTTTAAAAGATTAAAGAATACTTCTGCCCATATTTCCACTGATTGCAAGGATCCAGAAAACCACTTATGAGTCAGTATTTCACAAATGTTCAAATATAAGAGGATTTTTTTTATAGCAATATCATTTTCTGATGAGATGGAGACACAGAAATTCACAATAGTGGTTTTCGTTAAAGAGCATCCTTGGCACTATTTATGGCAAAAATTATTAGCACTTGTCTTTTGGCAAAATTCCAAGCCACGCAATTATGTTATACCTGTTCATACTCCTCCCATGATTTCAAATATCATTCTTCTTGCTTTCTTCCTTGAAATAATATGATATTACTGTGAAGGTCTAATTCAATTCCAGAAGTCAGTGAGCCATGGTTTCTCTTTTCTTAATATCAGGGCTTTTAACGTTTTAATTAACTAATTGTTATAAAGCAATTGTATGAAAGAAAATATGGTATTTATAATATTGATATCAACTGGTTTTATAATACTTGAAGCCAATAAGACCATTAAGAGAGATAAATTAGAAAACCTCCTAGATTTCTTTCACTCCCAATACCTATGATACTTTAGGTCATTCTTGCCAGAATTGAGGCCCCTCTAGCAATACTTACCACTGAATCCACATTTCAGATTCACTTGATAAAAGGTAGAACCACTTTAGAGCAAGTATAAGGGAGCCTAGATTTTATTTTACTTTGAGATTCTAAATCTATTAATATTACCCTCGAACCTGAGGTTTATTACAATGCCCCAAATCATGCCCTCCCACCGGTTGAAAATGCTTCTCTAACGCATTGTATTATTTAGGGTTCTCCAGAGAAAAAACACCTATAGAATGTATGTGTAGAAACACGCATACACATTTTACATTGATAACATTTATTTTGTACTCATTTTGAAACTTATTTCAGTTGCATATTCAGCTTATATATAACTTAACAGACACATTACAGTCTTATAGGATATGTGTGTGTGTGTGTGTGTGTGTATACACACACACAGAAAGAAAGAGAGAGAGAGAGAGAGAGGACAGATTGATTGATTTCAAGTGCTTGGCTCACACGATTGAGGAAGTTGGGAAGTCTGAAATCCTCAGGTCAGGCCAGCAGGCTGGAAATTCCAGCAGGAGTTGATGTTGGAGTCTTGAGTCCAAGGATAATCTGGAGGTAGAATTCTTTCCCCTTCAGGGGACCTCAGTCTTTTCTCTTAAGACCTTCAACTGATTGATTGGATGAGACTCATTTACATTATGCAGGGTAATCTGCCTTACTCAAAGTCCACTGATTTAAATGTTAATCACATCTAAAAAATACCTTTTCAGCAATATCTAGACTGATGTTTGACCAAATAACTGGATACAATTAACCTGGCTAAGCTGACACATAAAATTAACCATAATACTCATTGATCACCAAAGTGGGATGACTGTACTCCAGAAGCTGCTCTAGACAATCAAGTGGTGTGTGGGAATAAAAAATAGAACTTCTTTTTGTATTTATTTTGATCTGAAAAAATTTATCTTTGCCAGTATTTTATGCACAGATTGACAGCAGCACCCCTCCCAGGCCATATGAGAGATGTCACGTGCCATGACTGGCATTTAAGGTGTCCTGAGAGTAGGAGAAGGAGATCTGGGGTACAGAGCATTGACAAGGATCCCTCATAGCACAGGCTACATTCTCAAATTTACCTGAGCCACTGTGGTAGATGGAATAATAGCCACCCAAATATATCCACATCGTTATCCTTAGAACCTGTGAATATGTCACCTTACAACACAAAAGAATTTTGCAGGAGTGAACAAGTTAAGGATCTGAGATGGAGAGTTTATCCTGGCTTATCCAAGTGGGCCCAATGTAATCACAATTCCTTGTAAGAGAGACACAGGAGGAGCCAGAATCAGAGAAAAGGTGATGTGACAACAGAAGCAGAGACTGGAGTGATGCCCTTTGAAGCTGGAGGAAGAGGCTATAAGCCCTAGGAAGACAAGTGGTCTCTAGAAGCTTGAAAGGGCAAGGAAGCAGATTCTCTCCTAGAGTTTTCAGAAGGGATGCAACATTGCCAGTACCTTGATTTTGGTCCAGTGAGACCAGTGTTTTCAGGAACAATGTATCAACAGCAGAAAAGGTGGAAATTTCTTGCTAAATTTCAATGAAAACCTCTGCATCACTTTTGAATGGGATTTTAAAATGTGTATTATGATTTTTAATTACTGCTGCACTTCTGCAAGTATGAGCTGGTATCTTTATGAGTTATTTCAACTCTAGCAGTCATTAAACTATGTATCCAAAAAACCCTTAGAATCAGACCTTCAAATTATTTAATCACAAAGGGGGTAAATCGAGATTTGAAAATTGATGTTACATGTTCATTCACATCGAGAGCCCGAGACACCACCAAACCATTGCTGATGACTGTGGCTTGACACCACCACACCAGCCAACTGAAAAAGAGAAAAGAGGAAAAAGTAAACCAACACTCTCAGCAACCCTCCTGTAAAGCCACACATTTGTTGAGACCATCTCCTCTCTCCTTAGGGATTTCTCACTGTTAGCTGGTAATTTAGCTGGTAGTTTGGTGTTTGTTCCTAGAAACCATGTTTCCTCTCTAGCTTCTATAGTTTCTCCAGGGTTGATTGCGGAGGAGAGACCCAGAAACACGGGTTAATTCTCTACCATTGGTCAGAATGCCTTTAGTGACTTACTCACCTCATCTAGTGCCCTCATATTCCCTCCTCTAAACCCTTTACCAGTTTACTTCGATATCCAGAACATCAGCTTGAATTCCTTCGACTTCTCTGCCTTCCATCCCAATATGTTTTCCTTCTTCTGAAACAAGAGGAAGAAAGAAGTGTTCCTTGCCTTTTTGAAGGCTAGCCCTTCCTTCTTTTCCCATGACCTTGTTCTACCCACCATCCCTTCTCTTTCTTCCAGATCTGTTGTCTCCTTTCCATTGGGTCCTCTTCTTTCTCAAGTGCAATTAGGTCCCACTCACTCTTTTTTTTTTTTAATGTCTGAAACATTTATATTAACATATTTCCATACAAATAACCCAAAGAAACTTTAGCATAAGTTTTTTTGTTTGTTTTTCTTTTTTTATATATACATGTTCTTATTAGTCATCAATTTTATACACATCAGTGTATACATGTCAATCCCAATCACCCAATTCAGCACACCATCATCCCCAACCCCTGTGGTTTTCCCCCCTTGGTGTCCATACATTTGTTCTCTCCATCTGTGTCTCAACTCCTGCCCTGCAAACAGGATCTTCTGTAACATTTTTCTAGGTTCCACATACATGCGTTAATATACGATATTTGTTCTTCTCTTTCTGACTTACTTCACTCTGTATGACAGTCTCTAGATCCATCCACGTCTCAACAAATGACTCAATTTCGTTCCTTTTTATGGCTGAGCAATATTCCATTGTATATATGTACCACAACTTCTTTATCCATTCATCTGTCGATGGGCATTTAGGTTGTTTCCATGACCTGGCTACTGTAAATAGTGCTGCAATGAACATTGGGGTGCATGTGTCTTTTTGAATCAAGGTTTTCTCTGTGTATATGCCAAGTAGTGGGATTGCTAGATCATATGGTAATTCTATTTTTAGGTTTTTAAGGAACCTCCATACTGTTCTCCATAGTGGCTGTATCAATTCACATTCCCGCCAGCAGTGCAAGAGTGTTCCCTTTTCTCCACACCCTCTCCAGCATTTATTGTTTGTAGATTTTTTGAGGATGGCTATTCTGACCAGTGTGAGATGATATCTCATTGTAGTTTTGACTTGCATTTCTCTAATGATTAATGATGTTGAGCATTCTTTCATGTGTTTGTTAGCAATCTGTATATCTTCTTTGGAGAAATGTCTATTTAGGTCTTCTGCCCATTTTTGGATTGGGTTGTTTGTTTTATTGTTATTGAGCTGCATGAGCTGCTTGTAAATTTTGGAGATTAATCCTTTGTCAGTTGATTAATTGTGAATATTTTCTCCCATACTGAGGGTTGTCTTTTTGTCCTGTTTATGGTTTCCTTTGCTGTGCAAAAGCTTTTAAGTTTCACTAGGTCCCATTTGTTTATTTTTGTTTTTATTTCCATTACTCTAGGAGGTGGATCAAAAAAGATCTTGCTGTGATTTATGTCAAAGAGTGTTCTTCCAATGTTTTCCTCTAAGAGTTTTATAATGTCAGGTCTTACATTTAGGTCTCGAGTCCATTTTGAGTTTATTTTTGTGTATGGTGTTAGGGAGTGTTATAACTTCATTCTTTTACATGTGGCTGTCCAGTTTTCCCAGCACCACTTATTGAAGAGACTGTCTTTTCTCCATTGTATATCTTTGCCTCCTTTGTCATAGATTAGTTGACCATATGTGTGTGGGTTTATCTCTGGGCTTTCTATCTTGTTCCATTGATCTATATTTCTGTTTTTGTGCCAGTACCATATTGTCTTGAATACTGTAGCTTTGTTGTATAGTCTGAAGTCAGGGAGTCTGATTCCTCCAGCTCCATTTTTTTCCCTCAAAACTGCTTTGGCTATTCAGGGTCTTTTGTGTCTCCATACAAATTTTAAGATTATATGTTGTAGTTCCGTAAAAAATGCCATTGGTAATTTGATAGAGATTACATTGAATTGGTAGATTCTTTTGGGTGGTATAGTCATTTTTAACAATATTGAATTTTCCAATCCAAGAACATGGTATATCTCTCCATCTGTTGGTATCATCTTTAATTTCTTTCATCAGTGTCTTAAAGTTTTCTGCATACAGTTCTTTTGTCTCCCTAGGTAGGTTTATTCCTAGGTATTTTATTCTTTTTGTTGTAATGGTAAATGGGAGTGTTTCCTTAATTTCTCTTTCAGATGTTTCATCATTAGCGTACAGGAATGCAAGGGATTTCAGCGCATTAATTTTGTATCCTGCAACTTTACCAAATTCATTGATTAACTCTAGTAGTTTTCTGGTGGCATTTTTAGGATTCTCTATGTATAGTATCATGTCATCTGCAAACAGTGACAGTTTTACTTCTTCTTTTCCAATTTGTATTCATTTTATTTCTTTTTCTTCTCTGATTGCCGTGGCTAGGACTTCCAAAACTAGGTTGAATAATAATGGTGAGAGTGGACATCCTCGTCTCATTCCTGATCTTAGAGGAGATGCTTTCAGTTTTTCACCATTGAGAATGATGTTTGCTGTGGGTTTGTTGTATATGGCCTTTATTATGTTGAGGTAGGTTCCCTCTATGCCCACTCTCTGGAGAGTCTTTATCATAAATGGGTGTTGAATTTCGTCAAAAGCTTTTTTCTGCATCTATTGAGATGATCATATGGTTTTTATTCTCCAGTTTGTTAATATGGTGTATCACATTGATTGATTTGCATATACTGAAGAATCCTTGCATCCCTGGGATAAGTCCCACTTGATCATGGTGTATGATCCTTTTAATGTGTCGTTAGTATTTTGTTGAGGATATTTACACCTATATTCATCAGTGATATTGGTCTGTAATTTTCTTTTTTTGTAGTATCTTTGTCTGGTTTTGGTATCAGGGTGATGGTGGCCTCATAGAAGGAGTTTGGGAGTGTTCCTTCCTCTACAGTTTTTTGGAAGAGTTTGAGAAGGATGGGTGTTAGCTCGTCTCTAAATGTTTGATATAATTCACCTGTGAAGCCATCTGGTCCTGGACTTTTGTTTGTTGGAAGATTTTAATCACAGTTTCAATTTCATTACTTGTGATTTGTCTGTTCATATTTTCTATTTCTTCCTGGTTCAGTCTTGGAAGGTTATACCTTTCTAAGAATTTGTCCATTTCTTCCAGGTTGTCCATTTTATTGGCATAGAGTTGCTTGTAGTAGTCTCTTAGGATGCTTTGTACTTCTGCGGTGTCTGTTGTAACTTCTCCTTTTTCATTTCTAATTTTATTGATTTGAGTCCTCTCCCTCTTTTTCTTGATAAGTCTGGCTAATGGTTTATCAATTTTGTTTATCTTCTCAAAGAACCAGCTTTTAGTTTTATTGAGCTTTGCTATTGTTTTCTTTGTTTCTATTTCATTTATTTCTTATCTGACTTTTATGATTCCTTTCCTTCGCTAATTTGGGTTTTGTTTGTTCTTCTTTCTCTAGTTCCTTTAGATGTAAGGTTAGATTGTTTATTTAAGATTTTTCTTGTTTCTTGAGGTAGGATTATATTGCTATAAAATTCCCTCTTGGAAGTGCTTTTGCTGCATCCCATAGGTTTTGGATCATCATGTTTTCATTGCCATTTGTCTCTAGGCATTTTTTGATTTCCTCTTTGATTTCTTCAGTGATCTCTTGGTCATCTAGTAATGTATTGTTTAGCCTACATGTGTTTGTGTTTTTTATGATTTTTTCCCTGTAATTCATGTCTAATCTCATAGTGTTGTGGTCAGAAAAGCTGCTTGATATGATTTCAATTTTCTTAAATTTACTGAGGCTTGATTTGTGACCCAAGATGTGATCTATCCTGGAGAATGTTCCATGCACACTTGAGAAGAAAGTGTAATCTGCTGTTTTTGGATGGAATGTCCTATAAATATCAATTAAGTCTCTCTGGTCTATTGTGTCATTTAAAGCTTCTGTTTCCTTATTTATTTTCATTTCGCATGATCTGTCCATTGGTGTAAGTGAGGTGTTAAAGTCCCCCACTATTATTGTGTTACTGTCAATTTCCTCTTTTATACCTGTTAGCAGTTGCCTTATGTATTGAGGCGCTCCTATGTTGGGTGCATATACATTTATAATTGTTATATCTTCTTCTTGGATTGATCCCTTGATTATTATGTAATGTCCTTCCTTGTTTCTTGTAACATTCTTTATTTTAAAGTCTATTTTATCTGATATGAGTATAGGTACTCCAGCTTTCTTTTGATTTCCATTTGGATGGAATATCTTTTTCCATCCCCTCCCTTTCAGTCTGTATATGTCCCTAGGTCTGCAGTGGGTCTTTTGTAGACAGCATATATATGGGTCTTGTTTTTGTATCCATTCAGCAAGCCTGTCTTTTGGTTGAAGCATTTAATCCATTCACGTTTAAGGTAATCATTGATGTGTATGTTCCTATGACCATTTTCTCAATTGTTTTGAGTTTGTTTTTGTAGGTCCTTTTCTTCTCTTGTGTTTCCCACTTAGAGAAGTTCCTTTAGCATTTGTTGTAGAGTTGGTTTGGTGGTGCTGAATTCTGTTAGTTTTTGCTTGTCTGTAAAGCTTTTGATTTCTCCATCGAATCTGAATGAGATCCTTGCCGGGTAGAGTCATCTTGGTTGTAGGTTCTTCCCTTTCATCACTTTAAGTATATCATGCCATTCCCTTCTGACTTGTAGAGTTTCTGCTAAGAAATCAGCTGTTAACCTTATGGGAGTTCCTTTGTATGTTATTTGTCATTTTTCCCTTGTTGCTTCTAATAATTTTTCTTTGCCTAATTTTTTGCCAATTTGATTACTATGTGTCTCAGCATCTTTCTCTTTGGGTTTATCCTGTATGGGCCTTGCTGCGCCTCCTGGATTGGGTGGCTATTTCCTTTCCCATGTTAGGGAAATTTTCAACTGTAATCTCTTCAAATATTTTCTCTGGTCCTTTCTCTCTCTCTTCTCCTTTGGGACCCCTATAATGCAAATGTTGTTGAGTTTAATGTTGTCTCAGAGATCTCTTAGGCTGTCTTCATGTCTTTTCATTCTTTTTTCTTTATTCTGTCCCGAAGCAGTGAATTCCACCATTCTGTCTTCCAGGCCACTTATCCGTTCTTCTGCCTCAGTTATTCTGCTATTGATTCCTTCTGCTGTAGTTTTCATTTCAGTTATTGTATTGTTCACCTCTGTTTGTTTGTTCTTTAATTCTTCTAGGTCTTTGTTAAACATTTCTTGCATCTTCTCGATCTTTGCCTCCATTATTTTTCTGAAGTCCTGGATCATCTTCACTATCATTATTCTGAATTCTTTTTCTGGAAGGTTTCTTATCTCCACTTCATTTAGTTGTTTTTCTCGGGTTTTATCTTGTTCCTTCATCTGGTCCATAGTCCTCTGCCTTTTCATCTTGTCTATCTTTCCCCACTCACTCTTAAATACAAGTCAGACCCTTAATTCTGTTACAGCCACAAGCCAACATTTTCTCTTATTCTTTCTTCTGCTGTCAAATTTCAGGAAAGTGATGTCTTCAATTATCTCCACTTTCTCTCTACCCCTTCAATCCTTCACCCTAGTGGAGAAGGAAGGTCTTTGATTGTTTCCTAATATAATACAAACCAAAACCTCTTTCCATTTCTCCTATGATCCGGTTGAAGTTTTGATACCCGATCCTCATGAGTTCCTTCTTCCTTAATGATACCAGCAAGATTTACTTGATACCTTTTAACCATCTTGATTTTTTTCTCGTCATCCTTCACGCTCTGAAGCAGGGTCTTAAACTTTAACATTTATTAGATAAATGTTAACAACTTGTTAAAAATATAGAGTCCTTAATGTTATCTCCTAATTCTGGTTAAGTAAGAATGAATGGGGTCTAGGAAACTGTATTTTCAATAAGCCCTTTCGCCCTGTGATCCTCTGGCCTCCACTCCCACTCAGGGGAAATACTCTGTGATCTTACCTATGCCCCTGGCCTCAGTTTGTTTTAGGATGAATCCTAATTCTATATCTCTTGGTTTATATTTTCGTTAGAGCTCTGAACTTGCATTTCCAACCAGATGTTAACCTCTCTTTCTCTAATTTCAAAGCGGATACCTTACACTTATGTAGTTTCAGAAACAAACCCATCAGCTTCCCCCCAAATCCACTTCTGCTCCCATCTTCCTTAACTTTACTAACCACCATTTTTCCAATTATGTGGGCTCTGAAACCTCAGAAAACCTCAGTCATCGTCAAGCACTTATTGACCCAAGAGAATGTTTATGATCATCCTCTCCTTGGAGTTCCCAGGTGAGGATGACACCGCCTTTCACCTGATCTTGTCAGCATCCAACTGGTCTTTACTCTCCAAACGACCTGACCTGCTGCTGCCAGATTAATCTTCCTTAGGAACAGTTCCGTTTCTAGAAAACTTTGCCACCTTTTTCTTTTCAATCAAATTTAATTCAAACACTTTAACTTGCAATCAGCATCTTCCTCTGAGGCTCTGAAACTCCTGTCCTAAGGTTTCACATGTATATATCCTCCCCCCCCGAGTTGCCTAGATGCAGGATGCTAATCCTTGTCAACCGAAGGTGTGACAAGTATTTTTCCTCTGTTTTGTTGCCTGTGGATTTTTATGGTATTTTTGTGTTTGTCTGAAAGTTTGAACTTTTATACCATCAAATTTTTCCCACCTTTACTTTTTCTTAGTTTGCTTCAAGCATTTTTTTTGTTCAAGGGTTTTGTTGGTCTCTAGGATGAACTCTATCTTGTTTTATGTTACTCTTGTATCTGTCTTCTCTTAGACTGCAAATTTGTTATCTTCTTTATAGATGCAATGAACATATTAATGAACACTTACTATGAGCTATTATTATCTTTAGCCCCTCACAAATATGAATTCATTTAATCCTCATTTCAACCCTATGAGGTAGGTACTACTATTGGGCCTTTTATACAGATGTGGAAACTTATGTAACTTGTCCTAAGTCACACAACTGTCACATAACAAGGTCACACAGCTAGTAATCCTGGTGGAGCCAGGCTTAGAATCTAGAAGGTTTGACTCCAGAAACTCTGCTTGGAACCACTACCTTATGTTGCCTTCTCATATGTGGAAAAATAATGAGTATTCTACAAGTACTTGTTTTGTTTTGTTTGTTTGTTTTTAATTTTTGGCAGAGTTGGGTGTTCTTTTCTGCATGCGGGCTTTCTCTAGTTGTGGCGAGCCGGGACTTCTCTTTGTTATGGTGCTTGGGCTTCTCATTGCGGTGGCTTCTCTTGTTGCAGAGCATGGGCTCTAGGCACAAGGGCTTCAGTAGTTGCAGCACGCAGGCTCAGAAGTTGTGGCTCGCAGGCTCTAGAGCACAGGCTCAGTAGTTGTGGCATACAGGCTTAGTTGCTCCGCAGCGTGTGGGATCTTCCCGGACTAGGGATCGAACCTGTGTCCCCTGCATTGGCAGGCTGATTCCTAACCACTGCACCACCAGGGAAGTCCTACAAGTACTTGTTGAATGAATGAAATTTAATATATAGGCTGAGTGGCTATTTCTGGGCTTTGCACAGTCTTTTAGAAGACCTCGTGAAAGCTTGAGTGGTCGTGAGAAATGGTTGAGCAACCATAATATGAAATGCCAAAGGACTCAGAATAAGACTCCAAGTTATGAGGGTTTTAGAGCACCAATCTTCACACACCCAGTTGGTTAAGAGGGAAATCTCGGATGATGAACAGGAGGGAGCACAAAAAATGTGGAATCCAATGCAATGGGCAGTTTTCCACATCATTATAGCAGTATTTTGTAACAATTTCTTTGGCAACTGACAGCAGGCGTTTAAATCAGCTATTTCCTCCTCAGAATTCCTCTCAAAAGAATAATAATGACCTCTGCAACTCTGAAGGAAATGTAGCCCCTACTCGGATACAATCTTATCTGGGAAATTGCCATGGTATTCGTCACAGCTGTCATTGAGTGGAGCCCATTAGAGATGTGCTGAGTGTAGATCTACAGGGTTGTAAGCTCTGAGCTCTTCCACTCCACAATCTCCCCTGGTTTCAGCAGGAAAACAAAAACCACTCAGTGTTTTGGGGACAGAGTCTCCTCAGAGCGGGCTCAGCAAGAGAGAGCCATTCATACAGCCCCAAGCCCATAGAAGTTATTCTACGGCTCGGGTTGTAGATTTATAAGGACGTTTGCAGTGATACCATTGGGAAGGGCAGAACACAGAGTTTATAGAGAAAGCCCAGATTTCTATTTCTTTAATTGGAGAGCACGAGGGGAGCTAAAGACCTAAAAAGCTGGGCTAGTTGTGGTAGGAGGTTGACACTGGGACGTTGGACCAGAATTCTTTTTGGTTGTTTCAATGAAACAGTGAGCTGTTACAGCTCCTTTTCTTTTCATGCAGACAGTGTTAGAGCTGAAAGTCTAATGCTGGATGATATATAATTTAAGAAACTGGAGCCCAGATTTCTGTCCAGTGACTGGGCAGAGGCCCACATGCAGGAGGTGGCAGGACCCAGGATGCCTGGATTTGGACCAGTGGGACTTACTAAAATTTGGTTCTGTGAGGGAATACTCCTGAAAATCTAATGTAAGTTTTCCTCATTAATAACTAAGTACCCCAAATCCAATTCCCTTTTATTTTCAAATAAATTTTGTTTTTAACCTACAGTTGCCTTTACGAAGAAACAGACATAAAAATAGTCTTCTACGCAATAAGATTTAGAAACAATTTATTTTAAAATTACAGGAGAGTTCCCTGGTGGCGTTGTGGTTAGGATTCTGGGCTTTCACTGCCGTGGCCTTGGGTTCAATCCCTGGTTGGGGAACTGAGATCCTGCAAGCCATGCAGCGTGGTCAAAAAAAAATTTTTTTAATTAAAAAATCCAACTGGTCTTTACTCTCCAAACGACCTGACCTGCTGCTGCCAGATTAATCTTCCTTAGGAAAAATTCTGTTTCTGGAAAACTTTGCCACCTCTTTCTTTTCAATCAAATTTAATTCAAACACTTTAACTTGCAATCAGGATCTTCCTCTGAGGCTCTGAAAATTTTTTTAAAATAAAATAAAATTTCATTGTCCTAGAAACTAACTTACTGCACCATGCGAGTTGCTTACTCCCAGAAAGTTGTTTACCCACCTTGACTCAAAACAAAATCTTTGCCCACACACAGCACATCACAGGGTTTTCTAAACTAGAGACTCTAAAACTGGGTATCGCTTACTCTGCACAGATAACATTGCAGATGTTGTTGCTACCTCCACTCCCCTCGGGCCACCAGAAGACCATCCCTAGGTTCCTTAAGATTGTGGGCATTACCAGCATGCCCCAGAGTTTCCCTTTTGCTGTTTTTTGTTTGTTTGTTTTAATTTTTATTTATTTATTTTATTTTATTTTTTATTTTTGGCTGTGTTGGGTCTCCGTTGCTGTGTGCGGGCTTTCTCTAGTTGCGGTGAGCCGGGGCTACTCTTCGTTGTGGTGTGCAGGCTTCTCATTGTCTTGGCTTCTCTTGTTGCAGAGCACGGGCTCTAGGTGCACGGACTTCAGTAGTTGTGGCACGTGGGCTCAGTAGTTGTGGCTTGCAGGCTCTAGAGCTCAGGCTCAGTAGTTGTGGAGCATGGGCTTAGTTGCACCATGGCATGTGGGATCTTCCCTGTCCAGGGCTCGAACCCATGTCCCTTGCATTGGCAGGTGGACTGTTAACCACTGTGCCACCAGGGAAGCCCCTCCCTTTTGTTTTTGTTTGGTTGGGGAAGAGGCAGTCAGCAAAGGCTGGGAGAGAGAGCTGAGGTAACTCAACAACACCATGGCAACTGTTATGTAATCTCATCAATTCTTTTATTTCTTCCCATTTGCTCACCTAACATCTCCCCTCCTCTTTCTATTACTTGCTCTCATTTTGAAAGAAGAAGCCATGTTTCCATCCCCACCCCAGCGTCTGACCGAGAACAAGATGCTCGTGGACCACACCAGTGATTGGACTTCACTCCTTTCCATCACCTCCCATTTTCCATCCTTTCTTGTTTTCTGCTCTTTTTTGACGGTCCAGTCTTCAACTTTTTGAAAGCCAGTTGTAAGAAAAACAGTGGTGAAAACAATGACTAAAATAGGGACAAAAGTTTCTTTGAACTAGTTTGTATTTTATAATATGATATTACATTATCAAATTATGTCTGTGTTTCCCAACACATTCTCTTTTGTGTAACTCGCTTATTTTTGCTCTTTGTAGGTTCATAAAATAATTTTCTCTTTGACGGTAAATGAACCAGAGCAATGGTACAACTGTTTGTGAAGCTATTCTCAAGTGCCTAGTAAAGTGCTCTAATGACAAATACCCCTAAAGAATTATTGTTGATAAATGGTAACATGACACACGAAATCAGGGTAAAAAAATAAAAGCCTTGTTAAAATTATTAGCATAGAAAGAAAACGATATACCATGTTTAACTTTTGAACTGTATTTACCTAGCTAACATAGTTTTTATTCTCTTTCTTTGTTAAAAAAAAGTATTTTGAATTTATAACCATGAATGTATCATCCATCTTTGTAATAATATTATTATTATCTTCAATATATCATAATTAAGTATAGTTCAGTTGTACACATAATTACATCCATGTGTAACATTTTTAAAGTTTCTGTATAAATTTAAAAGTGTATTTAAATACTACCTTTTATTTTTAAATTTGTATTAAAAGAGAGCATGGCAGTATTCTAAAGTCAATGAAATTCCATCACGTATATATCAATTGAGATGGGTGCATATATATGTACATATATAAACATAAACTAACTCAAAGTTTTCTCCTTAATTTTAAGCTTAATATGATTAAATTAGTTATAAAATAATCAGTTGTCTTATAATCAGATTCTACTGTTCAAACTAAAATGAAATATACCTCCCTTTATTAAAAAAAAAGTCTGGGGAACTGATTAAAGAGATGACATGGTAATTTCCATTACAAGTGCTTTTTCTGCCATCTAGTGGAAAAATGAAATCTATAAGGACTCGTAATTTACATTTTTAATTCTATTGTCTCAAATTACTTAGCAAGGGCTTATTTGAAATATCAAGAAAAGAAAACAAATAATGTGTTCTCTCCCTGGTTCTGGTTTGATCTGCAGGTGGACCAAATGGGGATAATCCTGAACATTCCCCATGTTGCCAAAGGGACTACAAACAGAATAATGCAGGGGATGCTTCGGGCTTTCTATAATAATCACAGAGGCCATCGACTCCAAACAAGGTACTAGCACCCACTGTTTTATGTAACGACAGTGATCGTCGTTCACTGTCAAAGTGATGAAAGATGCCTCTTTTCCCTACATCCCTTTTTGTTCCTGTCTCACTGCTCCAATCCTATAAACTGGAGGAGAGGGTTTAGACTAGAGAGATGTTTTGTTGAGCACTGTCTAGATCAATGGCTTTCAAACTTTTTAAACTGCAACTCACACTAAGACGTGTATTTGACATTGTGACCCAGTGTATGTACATAAAACAGAAGACAAATTTCCACAGTAGTAACCTTTATATAAGTGATCACTACGATATTTCACATTCTGTTCTGCTTTATTCTATTTCACTTTTTGGTATTATTTTAAAACTTTTTAAATTGATTTCATGATCCACTAATAGTCCTGAAGATTGAAAAATCACTGGTAAGAGTTTCCTGAGAAGTCCTAAGTGTTTACCTCCTCTGCTTTAAAAATAAAAACGACAAAAAGTTAAATGAAAAAAGATGATAGAGATTGGTTAATCAGTACAAAGACCTTTGAGATCTTCTCAAAGATATTTTATTTGGTGAATGTTCACTATGATATATCACTAACACCATCCTCTCTGTCGCCAAGAATAGAAGGCTTGGATTCATCTTCATAGCCACCTCTCTCATTGAATCAATCATCAAATTCTGTGGATTCTATCATCACAACGTGTCTCATATCTTTGTTCCTCTTTTCATCTGGTTTAGATCCTTCCTACTTCTCCCTGGATGGTCACAGAAGCTTCCACACTGCTCTCCCCATCTCCATCTTTCAACCCTCTGGTCCAACCTTCACACAGCTGCCAAGACTTTCTCTCCTCCTCACAGGTCAATGACATCATTCACTGCATCCCGTGACTAATGAAGAACACCCAAGCACCTTAGGGTGGCATTCAAAACCCTCCCTGCTCAGTACTTTGTTGGCATTTAATAGTTTAGATTAGATTATTGCTCTCCCCACTAGACTGTGAGCTAGGACTATACCTTTGTCTCTCTTTGGGCATATTATATTTGCCCCAGCAGATGCTTAACACGTGTCTGTAAAAGTCACTGAACAAAAAGCAAAACAAAAGAACCAAAAAAAAGAAAGTGTCAAAAAAAGGCACTGAACAAAATTTCCTTTCTGACTTTCAGTTTTCTCTATAGTCCTGTGTAAACCCTCCATTCCAGTTGCTATCTTACGAACAATTCCCTGAACTCGTTTATTAGTTAGTTTTTTTTAATTTAATTTTCTTTTTTTAATTGAAGTATAGTTGATGTAAAGTAGTATTATGTTATATGTGTACAATATAGTGATTCACAATCTTTAAAGGTTATACCCCATTTATAGTTATTATAAAATATTGGCTATAGTCCCCGTGTTGTACTATATACCTTTGTAGCTTATTTTATACATAATAGTTTGTACCTCTTAACTCCCTACCGCAATATCGCCCCTCCCCCTTCCCTCTCCCCACTGGTAACCAGTAGTTTGTTCTGTATATCTGTGAGTCTACTTTTCTGTAATATTCACTAGTTTGTTGTAATTTTTAGATTCCACATATAAGTGATATCATACAGCATTTGTCTTTCTCTGTCTGACTTCTTTAATTTAGCATAATGTCCTCTAAGTCCATCCATGTTGCTTCAAATGGCAAAATTTCATTCTTTTTTATGACTGCATATGTAGTATACCACATCTTCTTTTCTTTTTATTGATGTATAGTTGATTTACAATGTTTCAGATGTACAGCAAAGTGATTCTGTTATATATATATATATATAACTGAATATATATATTCTTTTTCAGATTCTTTTCCATTATAGGTTATTACAAGATATTGAATATAGTTCCCTGTGCTATACAGTAGGTCTTTGTTGTTTGCCTATTTTAGATATAGGAGTATGTAACCGTTAATCCCAAATTCCCAATTCATCCCTCCCCACTTTCCCCTTTGGTAACCATATGTTTGTTTTCTATGTCTGTGAGTCTATTTCTGTTTTCTAAGTAAGTTCATTTGTATCATTTTTTTAGATTCCACATATAAGTAATATCATATGATATTTGCCTTTGTCTGACCTCCTTCACTTAGTATGATAATTTCTAGGTCCATCCAACTTGCTGCAAATGGCTTTATTTCATTTTTTTTATGGCTGAGTAGTATTCCATTGTGTATATATACCACATCTTCTTTATCCATTCATCTGGCAATGGACATTTAGGCTGCTTCCATGTCTTGGCTATTGTAAATAGTGCTGCTATGAACATTAGGGTGCATGTATCTTTTCAACTTAGAGTTTTCAACTTTTCTGGATATATGGGATTTGCTGGATCATATGGTAACTCTATTTTTAGTTTTTAAGGAACCTCTATACTATTCTCCATAGTGGCTACACCAATTTACATTCCTACCAACAGTGTAGGAGGGTTTCATTTGCTCCACACCCTCTCCAGCATTTATTACTTGTAGACTTTTTGATGTTGTTTACTTTAAAGAATGTGCCTATGCTCAAGTTTTTTCCTGGCTGCCTTACTTTCTGTTTCCTGCCTGTGGAAATCCTCTTCCCCTTTAAATTCCAGCTCAGATGCCATCCCTTGCAAGAAACTCCCTTGGTCCCCAGCAGACTGAATCCCCACAGTCTAATAGTAACTTCAGTATCTATTCAGTGCTTACGCTATCGTGCACAGTTTAAGATCATGTTTCTCTGTGTCTGTCTCTCTTGATTGTGACAATCTCGAGGGCAGGGAACATGCCTTGTGCATTTTTCTAGCCTTTGTGGCTATTCCAGGTGTTGAATGTATGTTCGTTCACTTGAACACACTGGTTACATGTATCTTTTTAAATACAGAATGATGTATTATCGTCTGATAATGATGTTATCAGATGTGTGGCCAGCCACATCTTAGATGAGCTATGTTAAGTTTTAAGTTTCAGAGCAGGTATTTGACCAAGATTTCCAGTTTGAATTATCAGTCCACACTCCAAAACCTTATTTTAGTATTTCTCAAGCACTATATCCTTCTGAAAATACTGGAAAGTAGAAAAGCTATCAACCAACAGCCCATTGGATTGCCCCTTGCCATGTTCCCATAAGGATCTGTACTTTCCTCTGTCACTGGACTTCCTCCTTGTACTGCACGATCTGGTTCCATGAGATCCTTGAAGGTAGGGAGTCTCTCATTCATTTGTATACTCAGCAACGAACGTACCACCTGCACCTAGCAGATGGTCAATAAATGTTTGTCGAATGAGAGAACGAGAGACACAGAGAATTATAATGGATAAAAAAGAAGTATTAGATATTATGTCCATCTTCAAGGAGATTATGCACCAGTTAGGAAAATAATTACCTAAATATTCTGACCATCATGTCCTACACTTAATAGACATTCAGTCCATTTTAATGAATTACTATTAATGAAATGAGAGCCAATTTCTATGTGCGGGAAAAATGCTAAACACTCATCAAGAAGTGCAAGTGCTGTCTCTGTCCTCTAGGAGAGCACGATCAAGTGTGAGATAATAAAAAATGTTCACAACACATTACTCAGCAGGTTGGTTTCCTGCCAAATGTGTTTTGGAGATATCACTGTAAGCTGTAATGGTTAGATAAGACTTCCCAAAGGAAGAAGATCTTTGTCAAGAACTGTGGAAAGTTTGAGATTTTACGCTATTTACAAGCTGAAAAGTTAGTCTGCCGCATTTTCATAGATGCTGGCAGAGGTCACAAAACTCCTGGCTCCGAAGCAACGGACTCTATTGCTCCGAGAACAGCAGGCAGCAGGAGCTTTGTGTCCACATTGGTCCCCTTTGTCCTCCACAGCCCACGGGGGCAATAAAGGAGGATGTAGCACACTCTGTGGGTTTGCATCACAGCTGAGGGACACTGAGCTAAGGAAACCCCAATCCTCTGAAGAGGCGGCTAGCAAACCTGTCCAATCTTTGTCCTGGAGGGAGACATTATCCTTATTATCCTGGTCAGAAAACAAATCTGTTCTCTCCCAAAGGGATATCCTGTCTGCGTTCCAAGGCTTTTTGCTGTACAAACATCCTTGACGAAATGGCCCAGAACGAACGCTATCAAGGCCTTTCCTCAGAAGATAGACAGAAACACAAGAGACCCATGGAGGACGTTTTTTCAACATTTTTAACTTGGTTCTTGAAGGTCGGGTGTGATTTGATCACGTAACAGGAAGAGAACGAGTATTCTAGGAGAAAGAATTTCGTGTGCACATATTTATTTGATGATAGACCTCTCCAAGCCTCAGTTTCTTTATCTCTGTGATTGAAATAATACCTACTTCACAAGGTTGCTGTGAAAAATGACATAAGGTAATGTATGTATGGCATCCAGCCTGGTTTTTGACACATAGGAGGTGCCAAACTGTTAGTTCTTTTCCCCAGAATGTATAGATTGAGACTCTGTAGACTGCCCTGAGATTAAGAAAGGGAGAAAGAAAAGGCCTTTAGCAGTAAATTTGCAAAAATTTTTATTGAGCATCTACTATGTTTCAGGCACCAGGCTAGACAGTGTCTGTCCTCTTTTTTTTTTTTTTAAAGAATGTTTTCTGCTGTTGTAGGGTGTGGTATTTTTAATTTATTATTATTATTATTTTAAATTTATTTATTTTTATTTATTTTTGGCCGTATTGGGTCTTCGTTGCTGTGTGCAGCCTTTCTCTAGTTGTGGTGAGCGGGGGCTACTCTTCGTTGCGGTGCGTGGGCTTCTCATTGCAGTGGCTTCTCTTGTTGAGGAGCACGGGCTCTAGGTGCGTGGGCTTCAGTAGTTGTGGCTCGCGGGCTCAGTAGTTGTGGCACATGGGATTAGTTGCTCCACGGCATGTGGGTCTTCCCAGACCAGGGCTCGAACCCGTGTCCCCTGCATTGGCAGCCAGATTCTTAATCACTGCACCACCAGGGAGGCCCCCATGCCTGTCCTCTTAAAGCTTACATTCTGCTTCATGGGGAAACTAGAGGAGAATAGAATTATATTGCTTCCAACAACTAAACTTGTTGAAGGTATACTTTCAACAAGGTTTTATGGCAATGCCATCTGACCAGGAAGCCAGGGAATTATTGAGACAGAGATGGAGCATAAAACCTAAAACAAGGACAGAGAAATGTCAGAGTTCAGTGACAGCATGCACCAGTCAACAATGGCTTTCCAGGATTATGTTGAAAGAAGGATGCTAATAATCACAGAAGGAAGATTTCATGTGAACTTTATCAACAACTATGTATGACTGTTAAATCATTAATTTGATAAATATTTATTGAACATTCACTCCCTGTTACGTTTTGTAATAGGTGCTAGAATTCCAGGACCAAGAGTAGCAATTCCACTGAGGGTGACATGGCCCCCAGGAAACAAGGGATTAATTTTTCACAAGCTGGTATCAATGTTCATCTACATATGGATGGAGAGAGAAGTGTGAGAATCTTGGAGATACTATGATAACGTATTTAATGCAAGGATGATTAGATGATTGAATCATTGGACAATCTTAAATTAGAACTTGAATTAGGAGAAAAGGGAGCTGTTAACATTTCTGTCTTTATCTATGGAAAGGGCAAAAAATTATTTGTCATATCATAGACCGTATTTATGCCTGAAATATTTAATAGTAATAAAACAATAACTTTTGAGAGAAAAAAGAGTGTTATAAAGACCATCCCTATCTGGGGGTGGAATGGGTCTTGATAATTTAACCACTATGTTAAGCCTGCTTGATGCATTAGAATAGTATATGAAAAATCACCTCCAGTTGGTTTTTCTGGAAGAATAACGTTAACAGTACTTTTTTCCTATCTTGCTTCCAGTGCAATGCAGACTAGATTTCAGTTATTTGTCAAGAAGCTACCCAAGGGGCTAGATTGTGAGAAATGGCACATGATGTTTGACAGCTGAGTGATGGGGGCTAACTAGGAGAAGTGAATTACATTTGAAATGAGAAGCTGAGGACAAGGCTATGCAAGCAAAGCCAGAGGGAGCAGCGCTCCATCTTTAGCTTCTGTTACTCATGGGTCATGAGGTGGGTTTCAGCTGATGCTGAGCTCGTCTTCCATTGGATGGCTTCAGGTAGCGTTGTGTCCAGCAGTCAAATGATTCGAAAGACCTTGAAAACTCTCCACCCTCCAATCTCATCCCCTCCCCTACTGCCCTGTGCTTCTAGCTGGCTGCATTCCTTCAAGTTGAATGGTTCTTCTAGGACTTGGCTTTCCCCAGAAAGGGGTGATGCATTATCAGTAAATCCTCGTTTGGATTCCTTTGCTCCGATCTGACTTTGTGAGGAAAAACAAGAAATCTTGGCACAAAATGCTGAAAGGGAGAACAGAAGGGAGCTGAGAAATCCCAGGTGTGAAAGCATCTTCTCTCTTCCACACGTCATTTTCCCTAGGGGCTCCCTTGTTAACCAGATTTACGGCTACATCCCAACATACATTCCAAAACCTGTCCTAACTGATGAAAGTGACAGTGCAGGAGTCATAATAATCCATCACAACGGCTCTCTTCCTTTCTAAGTCATGCTAGTGACTTGCTACCTTGAAAGGTCAAGTCCACACCAGTTTTTCCTAAGACCACAGGGCTCCCAAGGTCTTTGTGCAGTAGCATTTCAATGTAAGAACAGCTCAGGATACAGAGTGCCATTTCTGTGAAATTGAAGCACTTCTGTCTTTGTTCCACACAAAATGCTTTTGTGTCTTTCCTTCTCTCTGAACTTGGCCCTTTACATTTCTATTAGGTAAAGATGGGTAAAAGCAGGAACGGTGTTTATCCAGGGCTAAAATGAAACCTTGCAGATCTCTTTCTCCCAGGCTACCCCTTCTCTCCCCCAATTTTCTATTAGTAGATTTCCAAGGAAGCTCCTGTTTAGCCAGCTATTTTCTCCTATTCTACATGATGATTTTCAGTGTTCAACAGGAACAAAGATCACTGATATTCCCACTGGGCTTATCAGAAGCAACTGAACAACAAGCTCTTCTATGTTGAACATAGAGAGTTAAACATTATTCATAATCCTTACTTCTCCCAACACACGCTCATCCTCATGGGCTCCTTTCACTAATTAGCTATGCAAGTCTTTACATTAAAATTTAGCTACATATTAATCTTTTAGTTTTATTGCTAGGATGTCTTGATTTTCCTTGCTATACAAACACAGTATATGCTTACATTTAAAAACGTTTTGTCTATATTTCCAAAAAAAGTATATAAAGGCAGGAGTTTATGGAAACATCAGGTCTGATTCCACTGGTGAGAAAAGATTGTATTTTGAATTTGTGTAATCAGAACCACTGAACCACTCTGTAATACGGAGGAACAAATCTGACTCCATATTAGATCCGTTTCTTCTACTTTAACCTTTGTATTCTATTGCTTTTTTTTTTTTCTTTTTGCGGTACGCGGGCCTCTCATTGTTGTGGCCTCTCCCATTGCGGAGCACAGGCTCCGGACGCGCAGGCTCAGTGGCCACGGCTCACGGGCGCAGCTGCTCTGCGACATGTGGGATCCTCCGGGACTGGGGCACGAACCCGCGTCCCCTGCCTCGGCAGGAGAACTCTCAACCACTGCGCCACCAGGGAAGCCCTGCAATCTATTGCTTTTGATTCGAGTTATGAATGGTGCCTGTAGCCTGAAATATACAGGATAGCCCATTTTCAAGGTTCTGACCTTTAAGTGTATAACACTTTTCTATTCATATAGAGTTAAAAAGTTGCAGAACAGAGAATAACATGTGTCTTGTTGGAGGTTTACAGGGACATCATGACCTCAGACCAAGAAGTTTGCAACAAACAGCCACAACCCCTCCCCTTTGAGTATAAAAGAAGCCTAAGTTCTACCTCGCGTAAGATGGTTCTCTAGGACCTTAGTCCACCATCTTCTCAATCTGCTGACTTTTTGAATAAAGTCACTATTCCTTCCCCCAATATCTCATTTCTCGATTTATTGGCCTGATGTGTGGCAAGTAGGACTCGGTAACAGCTCCTGAAATTAGGTTGCTAGATAAGTCCAATTAATGTAAAATATAAAATGAAAATTAATATTTATGAAGCCTCTACTATGTGCCAGGTGGTAAGCTATGGATTTTACATATCTCCACTTAATCTTCATAACACTGTGAACTATATATTATTATCCTCATCCTACAGATAAAGAAACTGAGGCTTGGATAGGGCATATGGAATCCATGCCTGTCTGACCCCAAAACTTGAGCTTTCTGCTAAACTATATGATTAGAGCCAAAATGAATCTTGGGGATTACCTAGGGTAGTGGCTTTCCAAAATGTAGGATGGGTGTCAAAGGGGGTGGTACATGGGACAGTACATTTCAAATGCAATAAATGCCATAGTGAAGAAGTTCATTTTTTTCAACTCTTTTCATCTTTTTGATAACTCAATTCTCTGTCTCTAAAACTTGTTCATCTTCTTTTCTATCACAGAAAGAGCCAGTCTCAGTATCACAGCTTCTGAAGACAATACCTAACTAAGATGTAAGTCTGTGTTTATTTTTCATTGTAATTATTTTTATAGCTACTTTCTAGCTAGGGAAAATGATGCTGGTTTTCCTTTTTAGTAGTCATGCAAATTTTTATTTTAAAAATCAACATATTTAGATTATTTTAAGCTGGCCTATTTAAAGAAAAATGGTTATAAATAATAGTTCAGTGGTATACACACGTGGTAAAAATCATGAAGACACCCTAAGAAATCTAGACTTTGGGGGCAAGGCGTTGGAGAGTCTAGGCTAAAACTCACATGAAACAATTGAAGAAGCTCACATGATACAATTGAAGAAATTCAGGAGGCCTAGAGAGATGTAATTAAGTGTCCATGACATAAATTTTACTGAATTGCTGAAACATGATCATTTACTTTTTTTTTTTTTAAATTGAAGTATAGTTGATTTACAATGTTTCAGGAACAGCAAAGTGGTTCAGTTACATATATATATTTTTTCACATTTGTTTCCATTATAGGTTATTACAAGATATTGAATATAGTTCCCTGTGCTATACAGTTGGTCCTTGTTGGATCACTTACCTTTTAAAACATACAATGATCTCCCCACAAGCAGGTCAGGTTCCACTGCTGTTTTCCTGGCAGGCTTCAGACATCTTTTGACTACACATACAAACTAGAATGAGAGAAAACAAAAATTCTGTCTCCTTCTGGAGCAGTCACATAGTTTCAGTTTTCTCCAGTGCTAAAAGGTGTGAAACTGAAGTGGGTGGTATGTTAAATTAGTTTGATAGACTGGGACTTTCAACTTAAGTCAGAAGTAGATATTTTATATTTGTTTTTATAAAATTTACATTATTTAGATATTTCAACATATAGCAATAAGCACATTCAAGTATAAGCTGTAGCTGTTACAGTAAAAAGACCCTTTACTTGTAGGAGAGCAGGTAGACTGTCTAAAAAATTTAACATGTGACATAGTTTTCCAAAATTACCTTTTGAAAGTAAAATTATCAGAACCACCTCTTCAAAGGATTTTGATTTAACTTTTCAAGTGTGCATCTGGCAATCTACTGCTTTCAGTAGCTAGAGGTGAAAATGTGGACTGCTTCTGATATAACATGCCTGCATTTCCATTCAGCTCCTGGGGACTCACAAGATACCCCGGTATTCTGCTGTATTCTAATGGACAAAGGAGCATCATCACTTAAGAGGTAGACTTCCTGAGGCTGCTATTTAGGGCTGTCAGATGTACCACCTTTTTTTTTTTACAACACTTAAAATACCTGGTGTATATGAGCTCAATAGTGAATTTCATAAAACAAGAGATTTTTGTTGTTGTTGTTAAAACTGGGCTCTCCAAGTACAGTACTTCTGAAGAATGAATAGTTTTAACCTGTTATTAAAATGCAATAATATAGATCCACAGAGATGTCACAAAAATTCACAAGCCAACCAACATCAGCAATAGCATTCTGGTTAGGAAAAGAAACCTGGAGAAGCTAAGCATCTATCATTAGTCTTTTGTTATATTCTCAGCTTCTGCTTCGTTTCAGCTACTACGGTTGGGAATCTGATTCCCAGTCTCTTTCAGCCCCTCCCATCTTGCCTCTTCACCCCACGAGATGGTGACATAAAGTGAGAGGCACATGATGTGTGTGAGCTCTAGAATCAGTTAACCTGGGTTGGAATCCTGGCTCTGCCACTTTCCTGATTAAGCCATTTCTTTACCACTCTGTGCCTCAGTTTAAAGCACCAAACAATGCCTTGCATGGAACAAGTTCTCAATATGTGTTATTATTTTTAAACTGCATGGTGGATATTGTTTCTTGGGTGCTGAGTTTACCCATGCTTTCAGCTAACATATATTTATTGAGCACTTATTACATGCCAGTTCAACATGCTTGAGACACACCAATGAACAAAACCCCCCAGAATCCCTGCCCTTGTGGAGCTTCTTCAGGTAGAAGGAGACAGACAATAGTCAGTAAATATCACAACTAAGTAAACTGTATTAGAGAGTGATAAATGCTACAGGAAAAAAGAATCGATTTGGGTAAGGGGACTGGGAGGTAGGCAAGGGTGAGACTTCATATATATGTTCAATATATTCCTAAAATGCATTTTTCCAGAAAAATTAGATTCCCTTCTTGATTTCCATTTACTGATAAATCATTCTCTTTGCTACCCAGGTTAAAAACTCAAGTCACTTTAGTTTTTCTATTTTCCCCCTAACGTGCCATTAAATCTCATGCATTTTTCTTCTTTATTGTTCCTTGAATCTACCGATTTGAACCTTAGGCCTGCGTTACCATCTCCTGTCACAGCCTAATAACAAGTCCCTGCTTCTGGTCTCATCCTGCACTGCACTTGCAAAGCAAATTCCATAACAGAGTTTACCCCATCTCTTCCTTTCTCTGATGCCTGTGAAATGAAGGTCGAACTCGTTCAGGGATGTTGATAATCTGGCTTCATCCTGTCTTTTCAGCCCTCTCCTACCTCCCCCTAAATATAACTTTCCATTTCAGCCAGAATAATCTACTTCTATGGATCCCCCCTCTGCGCCTACACACCACACTAGGTTCTTTTCTAACACTCTATTGCTTAGTGTTTGCTTTCTCTTTGCACAAGTGTTAGAAATTTCATTAAATATTCCATATGGAATTTTGTATAATTTGACTTATTAAAGTATCCCAGGTAACACATCCTCATGAGGGAAGTAGTGTGGACCTGATCTCAGCAAGGTGGACGTGCTGATGGAAAGGCTCACTGTTTTCTGGAGAATTCACAAACATCTAAAACTGTTTTGATGCCTTTACTCAGCTTACTCAAGGACAGATTACCAGCTAACTAGTTTACTGCCAAAAATGTGCAAACAAGATCTACTTTTTCTAGACTGTTTGCCTTCTCCCCTAACATATAAATCCTGTTCTCTCCTATTATCTCAATGATTTCCCTCTGAGAGCAATTTCTGTAAAAATAACTTCATATCTGCTTTTAGAAATAGACATAGAAACATTTGTTGTTTACATTTAAAAATGTTTCAATGATTCAAGTGATTCTTTAGAAAAGCAAACCCATCTTCTATTTTTGTTATGTAAAAAAATCCAACCGTTCATTTAATGTAGTTTGTGTAAAAACACCCTTGCCACTGGTGAATATCAAAGCACTTTTATATTAATCTGCTTTCTTCTGTGACGTCCTAATCCACAGTGGGCTACCATCTTGATTTCTCAGCAATACCGTCCACTTGAGACTCTTCAGGCTGTCTGCATGTAAGTGATTCAACCGATTTCTATTTTATATAGGTTTCAATACTAGTGAAATACACATTTCTGCCACATAAAATGCAGACTTTCCCAAAGATTCTTTTTAATTTAAATGGTAACCTTCAATTGTGCCAGTCTTCAAAACTACAGGGAGCATGTACCTCGAAAATAAGAAATCTATTATTTCAGAACTATCACCAGCCAAAATTATTCTTATTTCAGATTCAGGTTTCCCAAGTGGCTGGCTGGTCTTTGGGCTATTTTTAGCTGAGCTGTTAAGTAGGACTAAACACAGGGTGCTTCTTCACCAACATGGGGTAAGGCAGCTATCAAGGCTGTGTTACAAGAAAAGCCTATTTCATCTTCCCAATTTGTTTAGCTTTTGCTTACTATCCCGGGTAGACCGACTACAATGGTTTGTTGATAATAGGCACTTTATAAATATTTGTTCCTTTATTAGTTTGTTACAGTTGCCATCACAAACTACAGACTGGGTGGCTTAAACAACAGACATTTATTTTCTCACAGTTCTGGAGGCTGAAGTCCCAGATCAGGTTCCTGGGCAGCTTGTTTTCTTCTGAAGCCCCTTTCCTTGGGTTGTAGATGGCCGTCTTCTTGATGTGTCCTCACATGGTTTCTTCTGGGCGCATGCACCCCCCGTTGTGTCTCTCTGTGTGTCCAAATTTCCTGTTCTTGTAAGGGTTGTAGTCAGCTTGGATTAGTTCTCACCCTAAAGACCTATTTTTAACTTAATCACCTCTTTAAAGGCCCTACCTCCAAACACGTCACACTCTGAAGTATGGAGGTTAGGGTTTCAACGTACAGATTTGGGGAAACACAATTCACCCCAAAGTTTCCTAACAGAGATCCCAACTGTCACTTAAACCATGTCTAAGAAGATTTTGGCTCTATTGTTGAGGAAGGTGTTAAAGTGAATGTTCTTAATGTCACTGAACTGTACAATTTACAATGGTCAAAATGGAAAAATTTATGTTGTGTATATTGTACTACAATAAAAAATGTGGTTAGTGTGAGAAACTAAAATTTTAATTAATTTAAATATAAGTTTAAAAATATATAGCATGTTTGAAACATGTATGTAAATTTCGTAATGTCTACTATGTAAAGTTCTTATTTGAAATATAGAAAAATATAATCTCACATATTTGAAATGCCAACTTTGTTTTCAAGCCTGAAGAAATGTTATAGCTATATGCTTTCATTACCAGGGGAAAAGTACTCCATTTTACCACCTCAAGACTAATTTGAAATTGTAAATTATAAAGCCTACCTTTAAACAGTCTTCAATCACACATAACAAATAAGCATCTAAATATTTACCAAATACCTATAGAAACACAAGTTGAATTCATAGAAGTGTATTTTAAATCAGAAGTACATGCCGATACCACCAAAATGGTTTTATTTTTGACACTGCCAACATGCACAACAATGCATTACTTTGGTTTCCTTAAACATTACTTAAGTATGCATTAGAAATATATGTTTACATTTAAGAAATGTAACACATTAAGAAAGTCCTCTATAAACATAACTCCTTCTCAATATATTTTCCTGCTTTGTTTCACACATAAATAACATAATCTACAAAGTCATAAATAAAACTATTAACTCTTATGACCTAAAAGTATATACAAATTTTGGAACTTGACAAGAATGTCCTTTTTCTGATTGTATATAAATAACAACATGCAGTACTGGCAATGCTTTTTGATTAAATGAATGACTTACAATCAAAACTTTTATTGTCTCCCAACCAGTTCTCCCTATAATAGACCTTCAGTGCACTTGGTAAAGATGTCATGTATTTAAAAAGTCAAAGTGGTCAAAGGACTAGATTTTTAAAATAGAACAGAAGGTTGCCATTAAATATAATTAAGCCTTATTAAAATCACTTTGGTTTGCCTGAAGAACAAAAACTGCTACCAAAGAGTATATGCTTGTACTATCAGTTTTTAAAAAAATTTTTGGCTGCACCCCGCAGCATGTGGGATCTTAGTTCCCTGACCAGAGATCAAACTTGCACCCCCTACATTGGAAGGTGGAGTCTTAACCACTGGACGGGATTTCCAGGGAAGACCCTATACTATCATTTAAATGGAAGCTAACAAAGTCTTAAAAAATCAGATTAAATTTGTATTAGTCTTGGGAAAAGTATTCCACTGAGATTCTGTTATAGGAACAGAATCCATGCTATCCTAAGTTTTCTAAAATTTATTTTGAACCATCACTTCAATTAGTTAAAACTTTCAGGGTAAAAATAATCACACATAAAAATGATCTTAGAAAGGCATATTTAGAATTCCTGATACAGAACACTTGATTATTTGGTTTTTGTTTAATGACTGGAAACCTTTATTCCTTCAGAAAATAATTAACATTATTTGTTGAGTGACACCATCTATTTAGTGATTAACTAGATAACCACTCAAGGTATATTAAGTAAGCACTCAAATTATTTTTATGTAACAAAAGTAAAAAAGACTTTTCATGTTGGAATTGTTTCATTATGCATTATTATTTTTAAGGCCGTGATTTACAGAGTATAAAAATTAGAAAGAAAAATATTTATTTATTAATAAGAATTAATATTCTCTATTAATATTCTCACTAAATTTAAATGATTCAAATGATAAATAGTAAACTAAGCAGTCATTACTTTTAAAATCTAAGTTTCTAAGTTTCATTTTTCAATCAATACAAATATGATCTGCTTCACAATATTAACTGCCAGTCAAACTTTATGTTTTAAAAAACTAAATATTCTTTGTTAAAGAGCAGTTTACAACAAATGTTTTTCCGTGCTCTTATAAAAAACAAGATTCTGATATGCATAATGAATCTAAGTCAAAATCCACAACTGGTAGCCGAAATTGTCAACTTCCAGCCTAATACAACATAAATCCACAGTTATTTTGCATAAACAATTCAAAATTAAAGTTTATAATGGAAATGTCAACAAGTCATAACTACAACATTACTACTGAAGGGTTCCACTATACTTCAACCAGGCACAGCAGATGTGCACATCTGATAGACAGACTGCTTAGAAAATTAAAGCTATCCGAGCTATAAATAAGGAACACATAAATATGAACACAGCAGTGCCAAAGCATTAGAACTGTTAAAAAAAAAAAAAGATGTGGTGTAAACACAACTGATAGTTTTCTCCATAAGCCACTTTCACTGATTTATAAAGCTATGGTTTTATAATTCTTTTAAAAAGGACAACGTTTCCACATTGCTACATGCAGTGATTTCATTGTACATTCTTAACTACAATGCCATCTTCAATCCTCTTGCAGAGCTTGACATATCTCACCAGGATTTCTTCAGAAAGTCAGCTTGTCATATTTTCAGCAGCCTAGAACAAGAAAGTATGATTCATTATAATAAAACCATGGAAAAAGAGACACCATGGAAATAAATTTGTCAATACTGCACTGTTATTAACAAACAACTCCTCCCCCACATATACCAAAGAACTTTTATCAGGATAATGCATTGGTTTTCACTTTTTGCAGTACATTCTTTGAACTACCTTTTGAACTGATTGCTAGGCTAACAGTAGCATTCAAATTGCATTACATACAAAAATCTCTTCCTATGCTGCCTCCTTATTCTCTTTCAAACTCCAGCATAGGTGAACAAAAATTCTTATAGTTGTGGAAGATGTATATTAAATAAATCCTCTTCCACTGGAATTTCAGAAATGTACTGATGAAAGGCTATGATACCTTTTGTTTTTATCAACAGGGTTATGAGACAACACTAAGCCAGGGAATGTTCCCGGGCTATAGTCCACTGACCCAGTTCTAATCACCATTTTCATCCTTTCTTAAATAGCAGGCTCAGATATTTTTTAGAACTTACTGTAGGTAGAAACCTAACAGTTAACAACTCTGATGTCAGAGGGTCTGAGTTCAACTCCCAACTCAACTACTTGTAAGTCCTGAGAGAAGTAAGTTAGTCACCATAGCTTCAGGTTCCTTAGCGGTAAACTACTATTAGCTGTAATATACATCCCTGTTGTGATTATAGAGGAAACAATGCAAGGAAAGCCTTTAGTGCACTGAGTTTGGCAAAAGGAAAAGTACTCATAAATATTAGCTATTCTTATTGTATTATTCAGTTAGTCTTCTGTCATATGAAAGCAACAGTCGTGAGTTAAAATACAGAAAATCTGAATAGTTTTTATAATTATTTAAAATTTTTGATTAAAAAAATCAGAAACCTTACATGTATATCTGACAAAAGGTTTATTTCAAAAATATTTAAAGAAAGACTACCCACAAAGAAAAGGACAGACAACCCAGGAAAGTGGGCAAGCTACACGAAAAGATATCTCACAAAAGAAAATGGCCAAAAAACATGTGAAAACACATTCAATCTCACTGGTACTCAGAGAAATGCCAATAAAATGACAAATTCATAAACACCTACCAGAACAACTAAAATTAAAAAGACTCACAATAATAAGTGTTGGCAAAGATGTGAAGCAAGGGAAATTCATATGCTGCTGGTGGGGATATAAATTCATACAACTACTTTAGTAAAGTTTCACATTACCTCTTCAAGTGGAAGATACACATAAGCTATGATCCAGCAATTTTACTTCTAGATACCCACCCAACAGAAATGCTCACATACATGCAACAGGAGACATGGAGAACTAAGCTAACAGCAGCACATTTGTAATGGCTCCCGACTGGAAGCAACCTAATATCCATTCACAGTAGGAAGGATAAATAAGTTATAGTATATTTGTACAAAGAAACATGGTTATTACAGTGAAAGGGAATGCACTCCAGCTATACTCAACAGAAATGAACCTCATAAACATAATGTCAAATGAAATAACCCAGTAAAAAAACTGTGCTGGCATTGTTCATAATAGCCAAAAAGTGGGAACAACCCAAATGCCAATCAGCTGATGAATGGATAAAATGTGGTATATCCATACAATGGAATATTATTTGACAATAAAAAGAAATAAAGTACTGATATATGCTACGACATGGAGGGATCTTGAAAACATTATGCTAAGTGAGAGAAGCCAGAGACAAAAGGTCACAAGTTATATGAAATGTGTGGAATAGACAAAGCCATAGAGACAAAGTGGATTAATGCTTCCTAGGGGCTGAGAGAAAGGGAGAATGGAGAATGACTGCTAATGGGTGTAAGGTTTCTTTTGGGGGTGATTAAAATGTTCTACAGTTAATTGTGATGGCTGTACAACTCTGTGAATATACTAAAATCTATATAAATTTTACACTTAAAAAAAGAACGGTGCTGTAAGATTCCATTTATATCAAGTTCAAAAATTTTACGAAATGAAACTGGTGTTTAGAGATCCATGCTTAGTCAGTAAAATTGTTAAAAGAAAGTATCTACCATAAAAATCAGGAAAGTAGTTACTGGAGTGGGTAGTGGGAAAGAGAGGTTAGTGATGGGGGAGCATAAGGGAACTTTTAGGGTGCTGGCAATGAGAATTGTATAGGTATTCTCTTTATGATAAATTTTTGCTCTGTAAATGTGTCTTGTTTACCTTTTTGTGCCAGATTTAATAATGAAAAAGTTTTAAAAAGCACAAAACCAATGACCCAAATTATTGGAACTTATTGGAGAGTAACTTAATCTGAGATGGGTAAGCTACAGGTTTTATACGCCTACATCCTCAAAGGAAAGAAGGGTAGAGAGAAGCCATTTTGTCCTTGGACAAGGTTTAAGAGGGACTGACTTGAAGTTTCAGTATTCGTGGTGAGTGAGTGCTACATAAACATGGAAATAAAAATCGTGAGATTTTAAAATCATAGTGTGTGCAAGCAAGAGAGGGAACACAATGCTTTTCCTGTTTCCAGTCTCAGCAATTAAAAGGTGGTGAATGTGGGGCTTCTCTGGTGGCGCAGTGGTTGAGAGTCTGCCTGCCGATGCAGGGGACACGGGTTCGTGCCCCGGTCCGGGAAGATCCCACATGCCACGAAGCAGCTGCGCCCATGAGCCATGGCTGCTGAGCCTGCACGGCTCCGCAACGGGAGAGGCCACAACAGTGAGAAGTCCGCGTACCACAAAAAAAAGAAAAAAAAAAAAAGTAAAAAAAGGTGGTGAATGTGAATTTGAAAAACAGTGGTCCTCTGGGTCCATGTTGGCAGTCCAGCCCACTGGCCTCAGCAGTTCCTGGCCTCTGAGCCACTCTCCCCTCTTTTTTTTTTTTTTTTTTGCAGTACATGGGCCTCTCACTGTTGTGGCCTCTCCCGTTGCAGAGCACAGGCTCCGGACGCACAGGCTCAGCGGCCATGGCTCACGGGCCCAGCAGCTCCGCGGCATGTGGGATCTTCCCGGACCGGGGCACGAACCCATGTCCCCTGCGTCGGCAGGCAGTCTCTCAACCACTGCGCCACCAGGGAAGCGCTCTCCCCTCTTCTTGAAGGATGAGCATACATTCACAGCCAGGTAGCTCCAAAGCCAGTTCCTGCCTGTGCAATCCCAGAAGTCTGGCAGCTTTCCTTCATTTCATCCTCTACTGGCTCCTTTCAGTCCCAGCTGGCATGGTTTCATGCTGAGATGGTGGACTGCATCTGAGTCACACAACCTAATCTCTTCACCAAAAGGTTGTCCAGCCACACTCTCGGCCTTCTTTCCAGAGCATGCTACCTGGGTAAGCTGAGAACTTCCCAAAGCAAGTGCTGGTTCATTTTTGCTTATCAGTTCCTTCCTCAGTTTCTCATTTCTCCTACATTTTACTGTAAGCAGCAAGGAGAAATAAGGCTGCACTTTCCATACTTTGGAAATTTCCCCAGCAAACATCCAAGTTATTGCTTACAAGTTTTGTTTTCCTTTCAACAGCAGAACATAATTCAGCCAAGTGCTCTTTATACCAAGGATGGCCTTCCCCTCCAGTGTCCAATAACTAATGTTCCTCATTTCCATCTGAGACCTCACCAGAAGCACCTTTCATGTTCATATTCTAGCAAGATTCTGTTCATAGTGATATATGTATTCTCTGAGATGACTGAAGTTCTTCTCTCTTCTTTCTGAGCTCTCACCAGAATCACCTATAACACCTACAGTCACCTACAACAGTGTCTTCAAGGCAATCTACGCTTTTTCTATCATGCATCTTAAAACTTGCCAATCTCTATCCATTACCCAATTCCAAAGCCACTTCCACATTTTTAGCTATTTCTTACAGCAGCACCCCACTCCCCAGTAGTGAATCTGTATTAAATTTTTAGGGCTGCCGTAACAAAGTACCACCAACTGGGTGGCTTAAAACAACAGAAAAGTATTCTCTCATAGTTCTGGAGGCAGAAGTCCAAAATCAAGGTGTCAGCACGGCGATTTTCTCTCTGAAGGCTCTAGCAGAGCACCCTTCCTTGCCTCTTAGCTTCTGGTGGCTGCCAACAATCCTTGGCCTTCTTTGGCTTGTAGACGCCATCACTCCAATCTCTGCCTCTGTTATCACCTGGCATTCTCCCCTGTGTCTGTGTCTTCACATGGTGTGCGCTTTGTATATATGTGTCCAAATTTCCCTTGTCTTTATAAGAACATTGGTCTTTAATCCATTATGATTTCATCTCAATTTGATTATACCTACAGATACACTGTTTCCAAATAAGGTCATAGTCACAGGTGGTGGACTTAAGCATATCTTTTTGGGGGTAGACACTATTACCCACAATACAAGGAGAATTCTAAACACAACTGGAAACTTCTAAGAAAATGCAACATGGTCCAGATAGCAGCAAATTTTGTGATCTGAACATATGCTACAAAGCTCCTGGCCGTCAGAATTTCTCCTGATGATGATAGATGCTAGCTTAATCATGTTTGGAATCTTTCACATAACTTCATCATTAATCATTTTCTAAACAAAAGCATCTTTACTTATAGAGTTAATATACAAATCTCTACCTTTAATGCTTCAGCGGCCTTGCGAAGTTCCTTAATAACTGATGATAAAGCTTCTGGGTTAATTCCTTGCTCACAGAGCCGTACACATATAGACAGAGTTTCCATATCTAATCCAGTATTCAAAATTCTTGAAATCTCAAGCAGAACTGTAAAAAGAAAATTTTAAAAACAAAATCTTATAACATTTTAAAACATGCACATTAATACTTCTGTTTTTAATTCATGTAATACTGCATAATACCAGAGAACTAGCATAGCATCCCTAGATTTGGAAACTGGCATGTAATACTGTCTTCCCCTTACCTAGCTCTAGAAACTTAAAAATAAATTTACATCCTCCCTCCACAAAACTGCTTTCTACATGTTGGTTTACATTCTACCACTCATTGAATATCTATCTAAAATTCATATATCATAATCAAGATTATTTTGAACATTTGCCCACTTTTTAGTATTCTTTTACAATGTAATTTAATTAGTCATGTTACATTCCATTTTATGGAAACATTATACATTACTTAACCACTCTGCTATTTTGTTAGATGGTCTCATGTTTCCCCCATTAAAATAATATTGTAATAAGTATCTGCACATAGTAACTTAATTTTATCAGAATAAATTCCTAGAAGTGGAACTGCTCAGTCAGTAAAATACCATTTAGATTCTGATTTGAATTGTATGAAAACACATTATTTTGGGATGAATGAACACGTTAATAATATTAAGCCATCCATTAACTTAAGTCTAAGTCCTGAAAACTTTTACAATATTCATGATGTTCATGATATGGGCCATTCCCACTTTTTCATACCTTACATTCATTTTCATCTCTAGTTCAATTTGAGTCTTTTAAAAAACCTTTATCTTCCATTCCTCTACTTAACTTTTTGAACATATGGAGTACCGTTCTAATGTCTTCATCTGCTAATCCTAACATCTGTGTCAACTGTGGGTCTGTTTCAACAGATTAAAATTTCCTCCTCATCATGGGTCATATTCTTCTGTTTTGCACACCTAATAGTTTTTGATTGGATGCCGGACATTGTGAATTTTACCTTGGTGGGTGCTGGATATTTCTGTATTTCTATACATATTCTCAAGCTTTGTAATGAGATATGGTTATAAACAGTTTGATCCTTTGGGATCCTCTAAGATTCATTAGTCAGGACCAGAGTCCCATTTAGCATAGGGCTAATTAATACCACACAATGTCTTGTGAATTATGAAGTTTTCCACTCTGGCTAGTAGACACAGGCTCTATTCCCAGTTCTGTGGAGCATAATGTACTGTTCCCTTTAATCCTTTCAAATGGCTCTTTCCCCAGCTTTCTGGGTACTTTCCTTGCACATGTGATCAATGCTATGCTGAGTACTTGAGGGAGACCCCTCTGCGGATCTCCAGAATTCTCTCTGGGCGCAGGCTCTTTCCTCTCAGGTACTCTGTCCTGAAAACTCTACCTGCCTTGGTCTCCCTGGACCCTAAGCTGCTGCTCAACTCAGGGTGCCCCCGGGTGCTGCCTGAGTTACTCCCCTCCCCCCACTGCACTGTGGCCTGAAAACTCTGAAGGTAGGAAGCTGGGGCAGCTATCTGGCTCACTTCGTTTGTTTCCTGCCTCTCAGGAATCACTGTCCTTCCTTGCCTGATGTCCAGTGTCTTGAAAACCATTGTTCTGCATGTTTTGCCTGGACTCTGTTGGTTGTTTCAGGTAGGAAGGTAAATCCAGTCCCTGTTACTCTATCTTGGCTGGAAGCTGACAGCCCTTTCCGTTTTCATTTCTTCAGTTTTGATATTCCAACATACTTTGCTTTTCAGTTGTATTCAGGCTGTTATTCAAGTTATCTGCTGAATTTATTTCAATAACTCTATTTTAAGATTTCTAATTTCCCCCCATAATCACATGTTCTGGTTTCACAACTAAACGCTTATTTATAACCACTCCTTATTTTGTGGCTGTTGTTTCTGCCTTTACCTGCTGGAGGCTATATGTTTTTATCTTTAGCCATTTTTGAGATTTCTGTTTTCTGCTTCACATAGAAACAAGCAGCAAAAGAGAGTGGTTAAGAGTGTGCTCTCCAGAGGCAGACAACCTGGGTTCATTTTCCACTTTCATTACTTACTAGGCAAGATAACTGCTCTGTGCCTTTCTTTCATTATTCTAGAAAATGGGGATAATGATAGTACTTACTTTATAGGACGGTTGTGAGGATTGAAGGACGCACATATGTTTGGCATATGACAGTGCTCAATAAAAGGGTCAGCTGTTACTACTACTTTCTCTCACTTTCCCCTTTTTTTCATTTTCATGTTAGTTTATTTTTGTTTTTCATCTACCTTAGGTGCTCTGTGACTTTTGGCGGAAAGCTCATCTTCCACAGGAGGTTTTTCTTGGACATCCTTGGCTGTTCTTGAATGGGTGGTCTCACACTGGCTTCAGCCCTCTGGAAGCATCCTGACTCCAGACCCACAAGACACATGGATGATGCTTCTCAATCCCTGGCCTGGCAGATGGTACAATTTGGGCCCCCGGCTTCACTCAGGCAGGGCAGTATCCTTCCCCCGGTTTCATTCCCAACCCCCTGCTATGGTTCCCATCTGCTCCGTTCTTTGGGGGGAACCTCTCTCTTTCTAATCAACGGAGACTTCCTTTTCTCGTTTTTGAACATGGTTATGCTGACCATTGTATTTCAATGTTATTTCCTGTCATTTTTATATGCTTGGAGCAGAAAGTTGCAGCAAGTGCTCAATCATCATTGATTTTGATAGTGAATGATCAATTTCTTTAATTTTTTGTTTCGATTGTTTTCATAAATGGATTTCCACCTCACTCATGCATATTCTGAGTGGTTAGTGCCAATACTCTAGGACATTACTTATTTTTATTTTGTAGCTAGCCACCTTAACAAATCTACTGAAGCTTCTAACAGTTTTTCTGTTGATTCTCTTTTGTTTGCTACTCAGATAATCATTTGACCTACAAATAACAGTTTCATGTCCTTTTTGTTTGTTTGTTTGTTTGCGGTACATGGGCCTTTCACTGTTGTGGCCTCTCCCATTGCGGAGCACAGGCTCCGGATGCACAGGCTCAGCGGCCATGGCTCACGGGCCCAGCCGCTCCGCGGCATGTGGGATCTTCCCGGACCGGGGCACGAACCCATGTCCCCTACATCGGCAGGCGGACTCTCAACCACTGCGCCACCAGGGAAGCCCTCATGTCCTTTTTGATAGTCTTTTTTCCCCTATCCTGTGCTATTCGCAAATTTTCATATCAATATTTTAAAAAGGTACTGAAAGCAGGTATTTTCAATTTTATTTAAAATGCACATAACATTAATGTTAAGGATGGTGCTGGTTTCGTGCAGCTATATTTTATCATGTTAAAAATGTACAGTTTTCTTTGGCTAAGACTTTAAAATCAGAAAAAAAAAATTTGAGTCTTATTGATAACTTTTCATCAAACACTGAAATGACCAGGCAGCTTTTCTCCTCTGACCTTGTGAAGGAATACATTATTATTGACAGACCACATTCACAGCTGAAGAACACTGAGCTTGGGGAATCCCAACTTTTACAATAAGCCCGCAGCAAGTCTGCTTTTTATCTGGAGGTAGATATTACTTCATCCCTCATTGCTACTCACTGTCAACACAACCGGAGAAACAGCAGGAGGAGAGAGCAGTCAGGGCCTTGCATTCTCGGCAAACAGAGCTCAGGGCTCATGGAAGACGGCATTCCCTAGAGTGGCACTGCACGACTTCAGAGGCTGGGTTAAAAAGGCAACAGAACTCTCTCCAGGCTCTCTCTTGAGACACTCCTCCTTGGAACCAGCCTCCAAGTGTGAAGAAACCCACATGTTCCAGACAGCAACCCCTGCTGAGGGCCCAGCTAACAGGAGCATCAACCAGCAGGTATGTGAGTAAGCTCTGAGATGACTCCAGACTCAGCACTGTCTGATGGCAATGCACAAGACACTCTCGGGGAGAACTACCTAGAGCAGCGGTCCTGAACCTAACCTTTTTGGCACCAGGGGCCGGTTTTGTGGAAGACGATTTTTCCACTGGGGGGTGGGGGGATGGTCAGGCGTTAAAGCGAGCGATGGGGAGCAGCAGGTGGAGCTTCACTTGCTCGCCCACCGCTCCCCTCTTGCTGTGCGGCCCGGTTCCTAACAGGCCGCGGACGGGGAGCGGTCCACGGCCCGGGGGTTGGGGACCCCTGATCTAGATGAGCTTGGGCAACACCCAGGACTGTGAGAGAAAAGTAACTGTTGTGGTTTTAGGCCCCCAAGTTTGGGGTGGTTTGTTACAGGGCAACAGACAACTACAACCCACATTCTGACTCTCTTCCAACTGTGTCATCATCTCTCCAGTTCTCTCTCAAATTCTCCTCTCTCTCCAGTTTTCTCCTCATGGTAGACCCTCATCTATAAATGCTATAGTTTTATTTATATTTTTATAAATATTTTATACTTTATTTATATTTTTATTGCTCCTGACTTCATGCCTTTGTTCATGCTTTTCTCTTCCCTGCATTCAACTCCACGTTGTCTTTCAGGGCCATCTCAGTACTAGTATTTCTTCCATTAAGCTTTCTTTTAAAAGTCACTTTGATCATTACATCCTAACTTCACATACTGTCTGTCATCAGTCAATAAATATTTCTGTAGTGTCTACTGTATAATTGGTACCTGTATATATTTTGTGCCTACTATGCTACTGCTGGAAATGTAGTTGTGGACAAAACAGATATGGTCCCAGTCCTCATGGACAGTACAGTCTAAAAGAGCCATACGTTAAAACAACAACTGATTCCAGTTATGACAAGTAAAATGACGGAAAAGGACAGCATACTTCCAAAACAAATTACAAGGCATCTTACTTAGCTGTGAAGGACACAAGTTAGGAAAGACTTGTCTGAAGAAGTGACAAGTAAGCTTAGACTTCGAGGATGACTAGAAATCAACCTGACTAATGCAGAGGCAGGGAGCCAAGAAAACAGACTGTGCACGAGGTCTTACACTGGGGAGACCTTGGTAAATTCACAGATTGAAAGGCTCATGTGAAGGCTGTGTAATTAAGGGGGCTGAATACGTGTAAAATACGAGATGAGGCAGACATGAAAATCCACTAAGGCCCTATTAAAGGTTTGAGAACTTTGGGAGGCTATTAGAAGACATAAAACAGGAGTGTGACAAGATGAGATTTTCATTTTTTAAAGATTTTGGCTGCAAAACATAGAATGGATCCTAGAAGGGGGTAGAACACGTGTGGAGAGGGAGTCCAGCTAAGTTATTGCAATTACGGAGAAAAGACTGGTGGGCGGCATGGATGGGAGAGTTTAAGACAAGTGGTCAAATCTAAGATAAGTGAAGAATTGAAAAAGATTAGTGAAGAGGCGGAGGAAGGGGAGGTCTCACATGAGCAACGGGATTGATGGTGGAAGCATGGGCTATACGTTTGCTTCACTGACACTGCCCTGTACACCGTGGACTCTCTTCACTCCTTTTGCTAGTTTACTATCTGATACATAAAGTAGAACAGATGGCCTTCCGTATCCATGGGTTCCACACTGCATTCAAGCAACTGTGGATTGAAAATATTTGGAGAAAAATATTCCAGAAAGTTCCCAAAAGCAAACCTTGAATTTGCCATGAATGTGCAGGCAACTGTTTTCATAGCATTCACATTTATTAGGAATTATAAATAACTGAGAGAGGATTTAAAGTATACAATCGGATGTACGGAGGTTATATGCAAATATTCTTCCATTTTATATGATGGACTTGAGCATCCACAGACTATGGTATTAGGTGGGTGTGTGGGGTCCTGGAACAAATTCCTCTGAAAATACTGAGGAAAATACTGAGGAAGCCTCTAGCAGGGAAGAGGTACATCTGAGTCACAGTTGCCAAAAAACGTAATTACTAGTAGTAAAAAATTAGGGCATAAGGAAAACTCTAGAACTTTAAGAAAATAAGAATTAGTATGAAGCTATCAACAAAGAGTATCTAAAATTTCAAAACGTTGAAAAGCAAAAGGGGCAATTAAGTACATTGGAGGAGGGAGAAAGGTAATTGAAAGAGCCTGATATTTTAAAAAGGAAATGCAGGAAGAGAATGTTGAGGATCTAAGAGAGAGTGGAGGCCCTTATGCAATAGACCCTATACTAAATCAGGGCCAGGATCAATCAGCTTCCTTTCAGAGTGATCTGTGCAGATAAATAAAGTCCACCGCTCTCCTGTCTAAAGTACCTTTATCAAAATCCTTTCATTTCACAATAAAATTACAAATATTCATAGCCGAATTCTACAACCCCTGCAAATCATCTGACATCAATTAAAATATTAAATCACTTAGCTGGCTCTAATACTGATGGGAGGCAGATAGAAGAGGATGAGGAGAAATATACTAGATCTTGAAGAAGGGCAGTCAGACCCAAAAAGTTTTGAACACTTCAGATTGGCTCTCACAGATAGATTTGAATACAGGTGAAACCCCACATTAACAGAATTTCAAATAATAATGGTTTTTGAGTAGGGCAGCCCAGTCCCTTGGGCAATTTAAAGGAGAGTGGAGGAAGGTGGGTTTATGAAATGACTGCATTTAGGTCTTTTTCAGTTCAGTGTATGGTCGATTATTAATAGCACGTGCACTATGTTTCCCACTGTGCCTCAATCATTACAGGCAGCATGGAAAATATTTTCATTAACTTTGCAATAATTAAACTTCACATTTTTATGTGAAATGATTGCTTTGGACCCAATTCTGGCATGATAGCAGTGATTTTCAGTAAGTCTGGAGTTCCAATGCACACGACAGGATCTAACTGCCACATTTAACAGATGTGAGCCACTGCCAACCTGGGGCCTTTCTTTTTTACCTTCTGGTTTGTGGGCAAACTGCATGTAGAGAAGCAGTGTTCTTTAATTCACATTCTCTCCGTCAATGTTGGTTTAAAAAAAAAAACCTGGTCTTTCTTCACTTTTTCATGTTCTTACACTCTCTATAATCTTCATTTTACACAAAGTTCTCTCAGTGAAAATCTTGATGATGTAACCAATACAAATGATCAGTTCTCATTTCTATAACAGGAGTTCCACCAGAGAGAAAATGAGAGTTTTCTATTCAAATGGAATCCTGTGGCCATATAATTAAGGAACCTATGCACAGCTAACATAAGAAAATTGACTAGAAATCCGGCCATACATGCTCCTTCCTGTTCAGAAACCACACTGGCTTCCAAGCAAAGATAAAAGACAATAATGTTGTACACATATAGTTTCTATGTACCTATATCCACTTACAAAATAAAACTAATAAGCTGTGATACATCTAGAAGGATGGGAAAACAGGTTGAATATGATATTAACAAAATTCTATTTTTCATAAAAAGGGCAAAGCAGATACTTGGTAAGTAAAATATTAGATGCAAAGGCTCTAATAATAAAAATAATTCTTTGAAAAGGCTTTTTTCCAGGGCAGAAAAAGCCAGAAGCTTTATCAGGAGTCCCCATAAGGGGACTTCCCTGGTGGTCCAGTGGTTAAGAATCCGTCTTGCAATGCAGGGAACGCAGGTTTGATCCCTGTTTGGGGAACTAACATCCCCCATGCTGCACGGCAACTACTGAGCCTGCGCGCTCTGGAGCCCGTGAACTCACAGCTAGAGAAGCCCGGGCGCTGCAACGAAAGACCGGACACAGCCAAAAATAAATTAATTCAAGTCCATAAGGAGGGGCTCTAAAAGGAAGTGGAGCCTACGGTGGAGACAAAGACACGACATGAAGGCTGACACTGCTTAGTGAGAATTCCATGTTTTGACAGAGATAGAGGCCGATGTGGGTATCCCCTGGAAAGCGCAAACACCAATGTTTACCATCTATCAAACACTCATATAGAGGTGGATGCAAATAAAATGGGGACAACGAAAGCGTCTGCAAGTGGGATGACGTCTTATACACAAAAATAACACAAGAAGTATCTTTCAATGGTCACCTTCGAGATGTTTTTACCTGGTTATCTTATTTAAATATTTACAACCCTGGGAGGTAGTAAACGTGTTTTACAGAATAAAAAGAAGCGAGCTCAAAGACGTTTAAGTAGCTTGTCCAAGCCCACCACCAGGCGTATAAAGTGGCAGGGCCGGCATAAGAGAGGAGAAAGAGAGAGGATAACTCCAAGACGCTTTTTTTCCCCTACTACTTGCGGGTACGCCTTACCCGCGTGCTCCAAGCTCCGAAACGGATAAATACGCCCACAGCCCCCCGGACACCGGCATCACCTGCTCCAAGACGAAACTGGGCAATTTTGATGAAGGGACAACTTGCTCCTCCACCGGGTATTTGAAACGCGTCTGCTTAAGTGCAAGAGACAAAGGCCGTGGCGGTGACCAAACACTCGAGGCCACTGTCCGCAAAGGGACTGCAGTCTGGGGCGCTTTCGAGGCGCCCAGGGCACTGGCTGCGGCGCGGGGTGGCGGGGAGCGCGAAGCCGATACCAAAGGGGGGACGCGGGGACCCTGCGCGGGAGGGGGGCGTGGAATGAGCGCGCTGGAGGAAGGACGCGGGGAGGTGGGCGTACAGCGGGGAGAGGGCGCGGGATGTGCGCGGCGCACGGGGTTTGCCGCGGGAGGGGCGGAGCGCTCGCGGGGCTGACGTGGGTCCGCAACGACATACTCGCGACGAACTACACAGGAACGAAGAGACGACTCTCAAAGGATGGGGCCATCAGCCCTGCAGCCCTGGCGGGTCCCTTGGGAGGATCTCCAAAGATGCCGATCTAGGCAAGAGGTGGATCAGAAGTCCTTGTGGGCCCACCCCCGCCCGAGGGCCTGGGCTCTGGGGAACCGAGGCAAGGTAAAGGGGGCGATACGGGCACTCACCGTCCATGGTTTCCCTCACCGCATTCAGATTCGCCGCCGCCGCCCCGGCGCCGCTGCTACTCGCCATGGCGGAGGCCGAGGCGGGGCGAGCGAAGGGCCTGACCCGGAAGTGGAGCGCCTTCCTTTCTCCTGGGCAATCACACTGCGCGTCCCCAGCTCACGCCGGACAGGCTCCGCCCCTGGCTCTCTTCGCCAGCGTGAGGCTGCGTTGATTTGAATTTGGAGCCTGGTTACTCCGGGAGGAATGCGAAGCGAGGAGTTGTCATTCGAATTTACTACGCGGCCTCGATGCGATTGGCTGGTTCGCGGACAGCGGTGAGACGCGATTGGCCAGTCGCGCGCAAGGCCCGTGCTCTGGTTGGCCTAAGCGCGGAAGCGGGGAGTTAAAGAGTCTGTGCCTGTCGTGGGAGCTGGACTGGCACCTCGGAAGCGCCCTGGAGTCGCTTTGAGGGGCTTCCTATTTGTACACACCACTAGGTATGTTCTTTGTAGTTCCTGGCCTTTCCTCCTGTCTCGAATTGGAGAGCTCACGTAGCCCGGCTCTGGACCGGCCTGCACGCTCGCCTCGGGATGAGTGGAAGCTGCCAGGGAGTAGGTGCGGAAGAGGGGGCGCCAAGAAAGAGTGATCGAGTAAGGTTGGGGATGACACCGGCGTGAGTGTCCTGTTCTTCACCTGAGGAGGCCAGCTGCAACGTCAGCCTTCCAAGGAGTGGGTTCTTTTTCTCTAGTTGTAACCCCCCTTGACGGGAAATAATGCAGTCTCGCCTTCTATCCTGGGGGTCTTAGCCTTTCGCTAAGGGTGTTTGAGAAGAGGCAACCCAAAGCGGTTAATTTCCTAGCCCTAATCAGTCATTCTTTGCTGACGGGGGCTAATGTGCAAGAAAGGCACCCGTGCACGGAGAAACCAGAGACTTCCTGGTCTCTTGTTTGCTCGCTATTCATAATTGTTTAGTAACTGCAGTTTGTTAGGGAATTGCTGGGCTATCCGAATTATGTTCAAAGTGTGTAGAGACTTGAGATAATGAATTAAAAACTGTAGGTATAAATTCTTTAGTGGAAAAAGGTTTTGTGCCTATTGGAACATTTAGTTGTCTCGAAGGCGGACCTGAACTCATTCACCTTTGGTGGACTGCTGCTTACAAGCCACTTAACTTCTCTGAACTTGTTAATTCTCCTGCAAAATTATATCACTAATACTTTCCCTCTCTAGCTTTCCAGGTTATTCAGAGGATCACATTTGTGTAAGCTTATTAAAAAAAAGCCCAGGAGGCTTAGGTTTTGAGTTAATTCTTTTTGTGAAATGTATGTTTGTTGAATACATTTTAGTTGTCAAAATGAATGTCTAGGGAATTTTGTACTTTTATTATACATACTTCTGATTTCTTTTTAGTTTTCTCTCTGTGCTATGGGAGATGTCAGAGAATCAAAAATGCAAATAACACCTGAAACTCCAGGAAGAATTCCTGTTTTAAATCCTTTTGAAAGTCCTGGTGATTACTCTAACCTCCACGAACAAACTGTCTCCAGTCCTTCTGTTTTTAAATCGACAAAATTACCAGTAAGTTATTCTTGACTAGTGTTTCCAAACAACTTTAAATGTAATTATCTTTCTTTATCTTTAATTATCTTTCCCACAAGACAAGTGGGAAATTTATCATGGAACATACATATCTGGAATGTTATTTTTAATTGTAATGCTCATTATAATGTAGTGGTTGGGCTAAAAATAACTTAGCCGGATTTTTTTTTTTTTTAGTTAGCATTTCTTTTTATTTTATTCAGTAGATAGCATGTTAGCTTCCTACAGCTGTGAGTGGTGCTAGTTACTATGGCTGATGATATGTGTACTAATCCATGATAAAGAAGAAACTACATCATCTAATTATTCTCCAGTATTCAACAAACATTATTTGAGTGCTATTTGTCAGGTACAGTTCTTAGCTATAGAGGTTACACCTTGAACAAGTCAGGGTCATAAAACACAAATTCTCAAAGAGCTTATACTCTCATCCAGGGGTCAGCAAACTTTTTCTGTCAAGGGCCAGATAGTAAATATTTCAGGCTTTGCAACTCATCTGGTTGCTGTTACAACTAGTCACCTCTGCCTTGTATTGTAGAAGCGGCCGTTGGTAGTATGTAAACAATAAATGTGACTGTGTTCCAATAAAGCTTTATTTAGGGACAGTGAAATTTGAATTTCATTTAATTTTCACATGTCATAAATTACTAATATTCTTTTGGATTTTTGTCACCCATTCATTCTTAGCTTGCAGATTGTTTAAAAAGAAGTCAACCTCTAATGGGATAGACACAACTAAACTGGCAACTTCAAGAGAATATGTTATGTGCTATAACACAAGGATGATATGGAAGAGAACGTGCTCTTTAGGAGATTAGGGAAGGCTTCATCTCTTTAGCTTATTTTTACTGTTATTGGCTACAGTGGAGAAGTTCTTTTGAAGTCTGATCTTTTAACTTAGTAAATTATCTAGGAAACTGTAAACTGGGTGGCTGTTGATGCTAGCTACACATTCATATCAGCATGAAGCTAGTTATGCACTAGAGGAAAGTTTTACAGTGATGCACTTTATGTTGAGTCATTATCTGACTTCATGATTTTAAATTGAATAGTATTAGTTAGTCTTAATAAAACTAACAGAATGACTGCAACTTAATCCTCAAAGCAAGAATGCATGACATCTTGGGTTTTTAGGCCTGATTTTTCAAAAATATATTCTGAATTTACAGATTAGGATTTGGATAAGTTTTTTGGTTTATTGGGTAGTTGAATATAGAAAAGCAGCACTGCTTACCACTCGTAATTATTTTGAGGATCACCTATTTTATGAGCTTTTGCAGGCACTTCTGTAGTTAGGACTTTGTTTAATTTCAGTTCATTCTTGGTGAAAATAAAGACTTGATAACTCTAAGAGATTTTTAGTTTTACTTGGTCATGTTGCATCACTGATGAGTGTTAATTGTGCAATTTCTATACCTTTAATACTCTGATTTTTCTGTTATTATGTAATTTAAACAATCACCCAGAGGGAAGACTTGGATATTTTAAAGAGATACAGTCAAGTCAGTTGATTTAGTGTGATTTGGTTACCATTTGCCATTTAATTTAGTAGTAAAGTCAAATTTTAAAATATGGGCTGTAAGATATTTTTATATTATAACCATTCACATTAATTTTTGAAGCTGACATTTGAAGTTAGCGTTTTGATGAACTATTTTAGTATACTTTTACTCATAAAATCGCTTTCTTTTGTTAAGACTCCAGGGAAATTTAGATGGTCTATTGATCAACTAGCCGTAATAAATCCTGTAGAAATAGACCCAGAAGACATTCATCGTCAAGCTTTATACTTAAGTCGTTCTCGGTAAGTTTTCCTTTTTCGCACCTAAGTGTAATAACGTACTTTCAAGTGAAGAGAGATAGGAAATTCCAAGGTTGAATATTTTTATTTGTAAAGAAATCAGGGAGGAAAAATTATGATACAGATTTATCTTATCTAAATAAAGAGTGAGCTCAAAGAACTACATCCAGCAAAACACCCTTGCTAACAGTTCCAGATCTGGGTAGGAGTCCTTTTCTTTTAGAGACAGTTTCCTCCCTCTGCTACTTATGGGACACCTTTGCTTCCCCAGCACTTGGTAGAAGGAAGGTCATTTTGAAATCTGTATCTTTGTACATGATTATGACTTCTGCCATTGAATTTTTGTTTTGTTTTCCTTTTTGGGTATGGGATAGAGTAAAATGCTGTTTTATTACCACCTACATTTAGGGAAGCTGAAAGTCCCTTTACCAAGTTAAGACACATTGAATGGAAGAGTATACATTATCAACAGAGAGGGCTTTTCTAGACATCATCCAGCTTTGACACTTGGGGATCTGATATACATTATCAGCCTAGTAGTCAGAGCAGCCCTAACTAATGCTTTTGTTGATGTGTTGTATAGATTTCCAAGTACTAGTGTGTCTGTTACTTAATGATGCCTAATGTAGTGAGACCATACACTTCTTTGGGGGAACATGCATACTTTTTGATTACCAACTGCAGTCATCTGTAATGACAAATTACAGATAGCAGTAGTCAGTAATAATTTGAGGGACTCTTTTGTTGATGTCAGTTTTATAGTTTGATTTTTTTTCATATTTGAAATAATCAAATCCTGATATGATCAGCTTTTAATTTTTGGTACTAAGGTACATGTGTTATCGGTCTAAGATAATGAATAATTCTTTTCCCTTTAACTAGAATTTAATCACACAAAGATGTACACGTATTGAGATGCTCTTGCAAATATTTGTCTGGCTTTTCTGCCCCTTCCTCTTTTGGCTTGGTAGCTTGATGACCATCCCCTCATAATTAATTAATGCACATCCAAAGTGCTATAGCAAGGGACTAGAATGGGGATAGAGCATGAAAGATTTTAACTTAACACTAGATAATACCTTTGAGAGAGAAGGTGAAAAGAATATCTGAAAGCAAATGTGTCACGAATGAGACGAATTTTTTGTTTCACACAAACTGTGTGCTATACTTCGCCTCCTCTCTTCAGTATATTGAACCACGGACCGTCAAGAGAGATGCGTTGAACACTGTGAGGCACTGAAGCAGTACAGGAGGTTCTTCCTGCCCTGTAGTCAACAAAGTTGTGACACAGCATTTCTTTACTTACTAGTAAATCCTGTATTGTTTGAGCAGGTTTGTGAAAAGAACCTTGGTGTATTTCAGTAGATAGACCTGTAACGGAGAAGAGGGGGAAAGACCCTGATTTAATTTAACTTCCTCCTGTAATTCAGTGGATGGTTATGGCTTCTACCGAGGATAGTGAGTATACTCTTAAAACATGTTGATTCCTTCTTAGAAATAAGCAAAGGCTTCCAGTGTCTCTTCCTCTCTAACCCAAGTTCCCTGTTTCAGTGCTTTCCACCTTTTTCATGCCATGCTACACATAAAAATGAGAACTGCAAATCATCCTGGTGTAAACAAATGAGTCTGTCCATACAGGAGGTGAACAGTCCTGAAAGCTCCTCTCTGCCTTGGCCACCAAGGGTCCATTCAGGGCATACCTGTAATACTGGACCCTGCATGCATCATGCTGGTCAGGATACCCTGCCCTATATGACTCCTTAGAACCTTCCATGATCAGGCTCTCCAGTATTTGGCCAAACTGGTTTTCACTGCTTCTAGCCATCACTTGAATATTTCAGGTTGTTAAAGCCCTCTGATGAAGCAGCAGAAAGTTTCTGAATGAGGTATTGCTAGATCAGAGCTTACTAATACTGTACGCTGTTATTGTTATGCCCTGTCATTTTGACCTGTTTATGTCCACAATAAGATGAAGAGAACTGAGTTAGTAATCTCAGAATGGCTGTTCAAGCTGAGATATCTGGATTATCATTGTAGTCTATTTTCTCACAATTCCCTTATTTGAGAGATCTACTTGATTTTAATTTCTAATACACGTACATTATTATAAGCTTTGTTAAGCTGCAAGTTATACATGAAAAAATTTGGAGAGAAAAAAGTGTCTTACCAACTTATTGATGGTAAGCAAGTATTCTTTCTGGGAACAGATTAAAGAAGTGGGCCCTGGGAATTCCCTGGTGGTCCAGTGTTTAGTACTCCATGCTTTCACTGCTGAGGACCCAGGTTCAACCTCTGGTCAGGGAACTAAGATCCCACAAACTGCACGGCGGCTTGGCCAAAAAAAAAGAAGTGGTCCTACAAGGCTAACTGCTGAGTCCTTGGCAAGTATATGCCTTGTGCTTGAGACCCGACAATTTATATTAAAACTTACAGCTGATAAATTTGGGGTGCTATAATTGCATAATGTATCAAAGTGGGAAAAAAAGAATTTGTTTGGACAAAGTTTTATATTTTATATTTCAAATTTTATATTGTTGATATTTCATTTCAGAATTAATAATTTTGCCTGTTTATTTAGAACTGTAAGGATGATAGTTTTTTTTCCTTTTATTTCAGAGTAAGAGTTGATTCTAAAATTACGACTATGATAAACTTGCTATAATTGAAGAAAAAGAATTTGGACAATTTTTAGATTTCTTTGGAGTGACATACTTCTTAATTTGTGGTGATTAAAGGGCAAAGTTTACTCAAATTACTTTCTTTACATTGTTAATAGTAATTTAAAAATTGTATCAATGTAAGCCTTTTAAAAGAAAATATTATTCCATTCCAACTGTGAATGGAAAGGGGGGAGGTAGGCCTAACAGCACAAGGCTGAATGAGTATCTAAATACTGTCATTTATGAAATGTGATAAGGTCCCAATTTTTCTTTTAAAATGAGCTTAACATTTGGCAGTTTCCAACGGGGAAAGAAACGATTTCTTTGAAAGGTTATTATTTTAAATGTTCAATCTGCTGAAGTAATGGCATGGTTATTTTTCTTCTTTATCTCTGTATAGAATAGATAAAGATGTGGAAGACAAAAGACAAAAAGCCATTGAAGAGGTAACTTAAAACTGTTACTGATCATGAAGCTAGTTAAGCATCGATTCTGCATGCACAGCACCTCTAAGAGAGGAAGACTTCCTTCAGATCCTTTCCTGTCCCAGCTCCCACACCAGCCTACCCGTCCCCAGTCCCTCTCAGAGCTCCCCTAAGACCAGTGTTTTTGAGCTGTTCCAGCGCCTCTCATTGTAATGACCGGTTGAGTGCTTTTCTCCCCCAGACTGAATTCTTATTTGGCCATTATTGTGCTTGTTCATCTTTTCATTCTCACGGCCTAGCACAGTTGGTTTTCCTTGTGCCTTGGATGAGCACAAACCATTGTTTCAAGTTGGAGTTTACATAGAGCAAGTTGAATATTTTCAAGCCTTGGAAGTCTAGATTGGCCTCAGTAACGGTTTTATCTTTTGTTCTTGTTAGTTCTTCGAATTTTTAAGACATAGAATATATTTCATGAAATATAATATACTGATAAATAGAAAAAATATATCCCAAAGGTAGGTTTTTTTTTTTTTTAATAAAACTAATGAACTTAGTTTTTCACTTCTTGCTTTCTTTGTTTGCTGAACTCTTAGAGTATAAAGGATGTCTATCTAGATATTTGCTCAAAAGTCTTCATGTCATGGTAGCATTTTTTGTTTTTCCTTTTTCTCTCACTAGCCCCCTCTATTCCTTAGCTGCACTTGGATCTTCTGCACCCCAAAAGACTTCAGCTATGGCATGTTCAGAGATCCAGTGATGTGCTGGCCCCCATATTTCAGATATAGCCTATTTCTTAGGAAATTGTTTCATATGCTTTACTCCTGACAAATGTTATCTACTTCTTAATCTGTCTGATAACTTCAAAATTTTAATTCCAATCCAGTCACTTGATTCCTCCCCAGTTGAATATTCTCAGACTCTTTCCCATTTCCCAACATTTTGGGAAGTATGCTTTCTCTTTCGAATTCTCGACTTAATTTTAAAGGGAAATTCAGGAGAAAACTTAAGAAAATGAATTCAGAGTGAAGATTAGGGCCAATGTAGCAGAAGTTAATGTATCAGCAACAAATTAAATTCATACGTATGCATGTGAAATACAATAGATATATGCACATAATAAAAACAAAAACAAACTGCAAAGAAAAAATATAAAATGAAAATGAAGAGCCTTTTGTTCCCTGTCTCACTCCTTAAAAGTAATTACTGTAAAATTTCTTGAGTATACTTTCAGATTCGTGTGATCACATGTGTGATAATAGCACATGTCCTTTAAATATTTGCACATAAGTAGGATCATCATTTTTATACTGTTTTGCCTCTTACTTTTTTGCTTAATAATTTCTTAGAATTTTTTTTTATTATCAGCACGTACCAGCTATTAGTAAATAGCATACATAGTATTCCATTGTATGAATGTATCATAACCTAATTCAGCCCCTATTGACAGATGTGTAGGTTGTGTTCAGTGTTTTTTCTATCACAAGTAATGCTGCAGTGAACACACTTGTACATATATCTTTGTGAACTTGCTAAGTCAGAGGGTTTGTGTTTTCAGCTTTTGGTAGATTTTGCCATATTGTTTTCCCAAAAGGTTGTACCAATTTATTCTCCTGGAAACGTTATGATACTGCCTGTTTTCTCATATCTGCAATATTGGCTATTATCAAACTTCTTAATTTGTGCTAATCTTATTACTTTAAAAATTCATCTTGTTATTCGGATTTGTATCTCTTTCATTCTCAGTGAACTTATACTTTGCTTCATGAGTTTGTGGGTCTTTTATATTCCTTTTTTTCTGGGAAGTCTGTATCATCTCTGTTCCCCCTCCCCCCCTCCTTTTTTCAACATCTTTTCTTCATGTTTTCATAGGTAGTTTAGTCAAGGAAGTTAGTTCTTTGTCATAGGTATAGCAAAATATGAAGAAAATGTTCTGAGTTACCTCCAAAACATGGAGAGGGGAGGGGAAAATACTGTATTACTTACTGTATTAGGCTTGATTAATTTTATACCCAGAATGAAAGAGGAAACACATTTATCCAAATGCTGTATCTCCATTTGGGTGTACTGGCCAGTGGTGTGCTGGTAAATTAACAACAGGCCCTCTGACTGTGGGAGGAGTATGAGTTTTAGTGATTGCTGCTGTCCACAGTGTAAATACTCCAACCACGGCCAGTTTCAAGTTAGTGATGTGACATCGCTGAATGGGGAAAGAAATGTAGCAGTACACCATTATATGTAGGCATTCTACCACACACACAAAAGATATAATTAACCTCAAGAGCATAGATGTTGGTAAATGTAGTAAAATAATTAGCAAATGATGATTTTGAGTTTTTACTACCTTTATTTTTAATATAGTTTATTTAAGTTTACATAATTTTAATATTGGCTTTGTTTGATAACTGATACACAGAATTCCTGAAATTTTAATTATTAGATCTTGAGAGTCAGGACAAGCCAGCTCCAGCACACTATTGATACTGGCTTACACGTATACATTTATCTCCATTTATTCCTTCCCTCTTCATCCTCCCTTTTGTCAGCCTCCCCCCGTGTCCAAAAAAATTGGGGGAGAAATGAAAAATATTTTCTTTATGATTAATAACCTTAGCTTAATTTGCAAATTTAAGTGGTTGATTTGAAGTATTAACATTTTTCTTTATATATACTTTAAATTTCTTCCATTTTACCTTTGCTCATTTGTGCTTTTAAGTATGAAATTTTAAAATATAACTATAAAGTCAGTATGTAACATGTTTGATGGTTATTTAACACAGCTGCCTTTTCATATTTCATATGCCTAATTTTATGACTTTAATTTTCCTAGTTTTTCACTAAGGATGTCATCGTACCCTCTCCTTGGACTGATCATGAAGGGAAGCAGCTTTCAGAATATGATTCCAGTAAATGTGAGTGTGTTAAAAATTGTCTGAATAAAAATCATAAAAATAAAAAGCAATGAATGTAAAACAACATATAGTGAGTGTCAGTTTATCTGCTTTGGTAGGAAGCTTGCTATAAATTAAATTTCTGGATACCAGAGGATTTAACTATTTAAGAGTTAGGATTCAAAACTTGACTAAAATTTACTAAATTCTTTTTTTTCTTGGCCATTCTATTTTGAATTTAACTTTTTCTTCATAACCATTGTGAATATCAGTTATAATGATGGTTATAGAGGATCTGTAGATGCAGAAATAGTTGGTATTGAATATAGAGCTGAATTGTTAATTTTTGCAGTGATTTTGAAGGTTAATTTTTTAAAATGAAATCCTTAAATTGCTTTTGCTTTTTGCTAATTTCCTGGTTTCTTATAATAGTAGAGGAAGGATGGGCATTTATAGGACCTCTGGGACAGTGTAATACAGCTGATTATCTGCAAAATTAAAAAGGAAGTTGAAGAGCAAGCCAGTAATCTTTCAAATATTTTTCTACCTCTAGGAAGTGGTTATCTTATATTTGCTCTCACTGCCCTTTGAGCTGTGAGCAATGTTCAAGTATTACTTGTTTATATACATCCCTCTTTGGGTGGAATTGCCTGCTCTTCTGTATAGCATACATTAATTATGCTCTCAGTATAACAGGGAATATTTGTTCCATTCTTTGTCAAAAACACAATACAGAAAAAATGGATTGAGCACTTTTCATGTGTCCAGACAGTGTTAAGTGCTTTCAGTATTCCTTACAACAGCTCATGTGAAGTAGGTGCTATTATTGGTCTCATTTTATAAGTGAGAAAACCTAGTTTTAGAAGGGTTAGAGCACTTGTCCCAGGTTACAGATATGATAAGGTGGCAGAACCTGGATTTAAAAGTAAGCATTTCTCAGTTCAGATTCTGAATCGTTGCAAACTAAAGGTGGCATGCAGTAGTGGATGGAGACCTGGGTTGTAGACCTTCTGTATTATAAACCAGAAGGGGTGACCTTGATCAACTTTTTCAGTCTCTTTAGGCCTCAGCTTTTCACTTGTAAAATCAAGGGGTTAAACTAGATGGTTGTGTGATAACATGCCTCCCAGCTCTAAAATTCTGTATCCAAGGTGACGTATTCATAGATGGTAGGTTTCTTCCCCCCAGTGTTTTAATGTTGGATTTTTGAACAGGTGAATCAACCTTGTTATGTGATCTTTTTTATAACATCATTTTATATTCGAGGTAACCTGTTTTAGTTAAAGTGAGGCAGATCAGGAAGATGCTAAAAATACTACATACAGCCTCTTTGGTGTGCTCATCAAGCCCGTGATGACAGAGTACAGTGGTTAATTGGCGGGGGTGGGAGGGGTGCGCAGGCCTGTGCTGTCTACAGTGGTGTTGGGAGATAGTTCAGTTCTCTGTGGGTCTCGCATTGCTATACATCTCATGAAGAGCGCCACGGACAGGTTTTGATCCAGGCTGTGTTTTCAAGGATGTTTGTATTGTGAACATCCTTGGAAAACAGAGATGGAGTATCCCTCTGGAGCAGAGGGTAGGTTTGTTTGGCTGTCTAGTACAGTAATGGTAATGTCTCCCTCTGGGGCAGGTTTGCTTGCAGCTTATAAAGAATGGGATTTCCCGTGCTTAGGGTTCCTCAGCTGGGGCACAGACCCTCTGTGTGTGCTGTATCCACCTGGGCTCGTTCATGTCCCTTCCTTGGGACTGAGGGGGCAAAGGGAGCTGACGTGAACATGAAGCTCATGTTGCCTCCTGTGCTGAGAATAATGAAGTCCCTTTGTCTGTGACCCGAAGCCTCCTTTCTTCAGCCAGCATCTATGCAACGTTGACACACTAACCTGTCAGACCCTTTACAGTTCTTGACATATGGTAGCCACTAGCCACATGTGGCTATTTACATTTAAATAAATTAAAATTTTAGTTTCCTGCTCATACATGCACATTTCAGGTGCTCAGTAGCCGCACGTAGTGGTGACCATATTGTCCCGCACAGATATGGAACATTTCCATCATCACAGAAGAAGTTCTGGAAAACACTACCTTAGAGTAGAGATTGGCAACCTCTATCTGTAAAGGACCAAATATTAAATATTTTAGGCTTTGCAGACCATACAGTTTCTGTTGCAACCAGTCAACTCTGCTGCTTTACCATGAAAGTGTATCCCTGATGATACATAATGAACGAGTGTGGGTGTGTTCCAGTAAAACTTTATTTACAAAAATAGGGAACCAGCCCGATTTGTCTCATGAGCTATCATTTGCTGACCCTCACTCTACAGTAATGCCGTCTGGGTTTGAGTCATGCCCAGTATAGCTTGGTAGCTGTGTGAACTACTTAGCTTTCCTGTGCCTCACTCTCCTTCCCTATGAAATGATGAAATGAGATAATACTTCGAAGATCATGTACCTAGCACATGGTAAGTGCTCAGTGTTATTTACCCGAAGAATAACAAAGACAATGGTGAGTCAGGGGGAACAATGATTTTGTTTGTACACATTAGCTTATGCTGTCAATTTTTACTGTTACCAGTATTTATGCAGCAAGGTGCTTCAATGACTGTACTACCCATTACATTTTTATTTATGGACTTGAACAAGAATTTCTCTGGGAACTATACATAGGCTGAGGATTTCTGAGTTATAGGCTACATGTTTTCTGATTTGACTGTGCGGCGCCAGGCTGCTCGCCAGAACGACTGTACAGTCTGCACAGCCACCCGCAGTGCCTAGGGTTCCCATATCCCCACATCCCTGCCAGTACGTGGCTTTCACATTTTTGCCTTTCTCATGGGTTGTTTGACATTCTAAATGATGGTTTTAATTTTCATTTCTCATATATTAACAGCCTTTTTATTTCCTCTCTTGTAAAATGCCTATTTCTAATTCCTTCCTATTGGAGTTGTTGTCTCTTTCTTTTTCCTTTGAATTTCTAAGATACCTTGTAGTTACATTTGTAGTTATCTTAGTTCTAAACATTTCACATGTCATCTCCAGTCACATATGTGCTACTTTTGTTTTGATGTCTTTGGTTGCCTAGAAATTCTTATTTTGGTGTAATCAAATCCATCCATTTTTCCTCATTTGATTGTGGTCTTAAAGTTATCTATGAAGTCCTTTTAGAGGAAACAACCAAGAAAACACTTGCAATACAGTTGAAAAGTGGTGTGAGAATAATCCTGTCTAGATGGAAGACACAGTTTAAGCTGAGACTTGAGTTAGCCGGACTCGGGGAATAGGGCAGAAAAGTCAGAGAGGAAAGAGTATTAGAAATACCTAGAGGTGAGAGAGAGAACCTGTTTGTTTTTTAAGGTATTCAGATAATGTTCGGTTGGAGGACAGCTGTGCTAGAGACAGAGACAAGGTTTTGGAAGGGCTTTATTTACACCATTAAGGTGTTTGGACTCCAGCCTAAAGACCAAGGACATTACAGAGTTTTCGCAGCAGAGTGCCTTGGTTGCATTTGCCTTCTAGAAGGTCACACTGCCTACAGCAGAGAAGGCATTTGAATCTAGAATTCTATTTTTTCACCCATTTATTTACTACCTGGTGCTTTTTCAAGTTAAGAAGCTTAATATTAGTCATTAACTTCAGATTTTTAAAAAAATTATTTGCACCCATATTTTTGACTCCTCTCGGCGAAAAAAAAAAAAACTGAGCACGGTTTTATTGATCAAATTTCAGTTTCTTTCAGAATGGCCTGGCACTTTAATTCCGACAATTTATCTATTTCCATTTTGGAAAAGCATCAAGCAACAGAGGATCTGTTTGAGGACATTGACGTTGACTAACATGTGTCCCCAACCTTTTAAGGTTGACGTCATGTAGAGCAACGCTGCTTTCCCTAAAAAGTATCTCTTGGTGCCGCCTTACTTGCTGTGGTAATCCTTAAGTCTTATCCTTATGCTTCCTCAAAGTTGACAATCAACCAATCAATAAAAAAACAAACAAACTTAGCAGAAACATGCCAAGTTATATACTTACATATGCAGACATTTATTTTTTAAATGTAAAAGTTTCCACACTTCATTTTTTTACTCTGGAAAAAGTAACCCTAAAGTAAATGAAGAACAGAAAATGTAAGATTTTTCACTTAGAATGTTTTACAGGTATTAACGTCAATAATGAATCTCCAATTGGAAGAAAGCTGACCGTACATTCTGAGACAAGCAATGGTGAGTATGAATGTAAATTGGAAAAGAAGTATGTTCCATATTAAGCGACATTTGATGTTAATTTCAGTACATGTGATAACACTTCACTCTGGAATTGAAGTTGTTTACTTTTTATGAATAAGCTATATGAGAGCTGACCTTGAGAAACAGAATAGATATATCCATCCATGTTTGAGAAGTGGCAATAGTGTGTTATTTTGTGATTCAAATCATGTGAATCGAATTTTGGTTTTGGAAGGCATTCTTTTGAAAATTTGTTAATATTGGGAAATCTATCCCCAAATATATATAGGCTGGCTTCTTTTTTGTTTTTTTTTTTGCGGTACGCAGGCCTCTCACTGTTGGTGGCCTCTCCCGTTGTGGAGCACAGGCTCCGGACGCGCAGGCTTAGCGGCCATGGCTCACGGGCCCAGCCCGCTCCGCAGCATGTGGGATCTTCCCGGACCGGGGCACGAACCTGTGTCCCCTGCATCGGCAGGCGGACTCTCAACCACTGTGCCACCAGGGAAGCCCAGGCTGGCTTCTTTTCTGATACAAGTGCCAGCAGCACAACCAGAAGTTATCTTTTACCATTAACAGGTTTACATCAGTGCTGGAAAGTGTGGGAAACAGGAAGGTGGCATGTTATGGAATGGGATGCGTAAAGTAAATAATTCAGTTTGTCTGGAGCATCATGGGGAGATGGTTGATGGGGAAGCACATGCTAAACTGCATGGGATACACTTGCATTGATTTAACCATGTTTGTGTTTATCTGCTTGCTTCCAGCTGCTTGCCAGACATTACTGTCTCTTCCTGTGGATTTTAATTTAGAAAAGGTATTAGGTAAGTATTGTATTTGTTTAAACCTTTAATAACTTAAATAAAATGTTTTGTTTTAATGGCTTTTGTAAGTGGGAATCTGTGGCAATGCCTCTTTCTAAAGAAGTGGGGAAGCCTGAAATTTCTCATTTTTCTTTAATATGGCCTGAATTAGCCTTTTTATCATAGTGAACTTAACTATAGACATAAACTATTCATGAACACATCTTATTGGCACTACCCATACTCATAATGAGGCACTAAAAAAAGAAGGAATCGTTTCAGGTTTCAAGCAGCACCTGTGCAGTTAAACTTTGCCCTCTTTTTGGAAAACAGTTCAAACATAGAGACTGGTTTTTAAAACATCAGACAACTGAAATATAATTGCTCTTCCAAATGACTAGCTCTGCCTTTTATTCTGTTAATATTAAATATAGGTGACTATTTTAGAGCTGATGAATTTGCAGATCAATCTCCCGGAAACCTCAGTTCTTCGTCCCTCAGAAGAAAGCTATTTTTAGATGGCAACGGAAGTATCTCTGACTCCTTACCTCCAGCTTCTCCCAGAAGTCCTCGTAGTGGTGTTCAAGCATCACTTGAGGTTTTTTATTCAATAGATCTATCTCCTGTGCAGTGTAGGAGCCCTGTGCAGACCCCGAGTTCGGTAAGAAGTGGGCCAAGTGGCTGGTTGGTTGGCTATAGGCATCTTGGACCTAGATGCTCCTATTGCTGTCAAGAGGAATGATTGTCTTTTGGGTTTTATATTTCATGCAGATTAGCCTAGTTCACATTTTGTCATTAGGTATAGGAATGCTTTTGGTCAGACTCTCCAATTTTGTATTTAGAGGTAAATGAGTCTCAAGGAATTTCAGGGTAAGGTACTTACTGAATTACGGAAGAGTTTCAGTATAACACAACTAGATTGGTGTTAGTGGACTAACTTAAAATTTTTCATAAACTGCTACTTGGTTTGTGTAAATACGGTGCATTTATATTTTATCTTCTCTAGTATATTCTATTTCAGAATTTTTGGAACAGTCTTCTTAACTATCCTTGTTACAAAATGCCTTGCCTTTTGGCATTTTTTTTTGTTGTTGTTGTTGTTTTACCTTTTTTTCTTATTATAGTTGACTTACAGTGTTTTATTAGTTTCAAGTGTACAGCAAAGCGATTCAGTTATACATCCGTATATATGGTTTTTTCAGATTCTTATCCCTTATAGGTTATTACAAAATACTGAGTAGAGTTCCCTGTGCTGTACAGTAGATCCTTGTTGATTATCTATTTTATATGTAGTAGTGTGTATATGTTAATCTCAAACTCCTAATTTATCCCTCCCCACCTTCCCCTTTGGTAACCATAAGTTTGTTTCGTGTGTCTGTGGGCCTGCCTTTTGGTGTCTTGCCTTTTGCCACAAAGCAAAGGTGGCATCTTGCTTTCTGGTGAATAACCAAAGTTATACAACCTAGTTTATGAATGTGTTTCAAAAATAAAGATAAATAGCACTTGGTGTAACAGAGCTAAGGAAGAGAACCGTTTTAATTTTATTTATTTATTTTTATCACAGGGGCAGTTTTCTTCTAGCCCTATTCAGGGTAGTGCAAAAAAATACAGTTTGGGAAGCATAACCAGTCCTTCACCTATTTCTTCACCCACTTTCTCACCAATTGCATTTCAAATAGGAAAGACACCACTCTCAGGTATGTCTTGTAATACAACCCCCAATTAAAATTTTATATTGTCAATATTTGTTATTAAAGAGTCTCTTTTTAGCTTGTTCTAACTACAGAGCTCCAAATGACCACTCACCCTTTTAAAATTTAGAAACTTGGATTTTTTTTTTTTTTTACAAAAGGAACAATTTACTTTCAAAGACTGAAATTCTCAGCAAAGTTCTGCTCTCATGTCAGATACAGGTAATTTGACTAGCAGTATTTATACCAAACATCTTACAAGCAGAATCAAAGAAAGATGGCTGTCGTAGAGATAAGTTGGTTTCGGTATGCCTTCCAGTGTGTAGGTTCAGACTTTGGTAATCAGATATTCATACTGATATTGTGTAAAGATATATTTGTTTGAGTAAAGTTTTTAGGTAGTGTGTGAGAATTTACATATTTTTCTTTGCAATATGTCAGTTTTTCCTTGAAAAAAATTATAGCACTTCTTGAAAATTATTCATAGTTTACAAAACCTATTCATAGTAAATAAAATTGGAAAACTGAAAACTATTTTTGTTAGTCTTCCTTTTATATATGTACATGTGTATGTGTGTATATATCTCCATACATATATGAACACACACACACACACACACACACACACACACACACACACACATAGTTCTATATCCTGCTTTTTTCACAAAGCATTCTATTAGGAGTATTTTCGTAGGTCATTCAAGTCATTTATTATTGTTTGAAACCATGATTTTGAATCACTGTATGATATTCCATTTCACAGATGTATCTTTTGTTTTCAATCATTGATAAACATTTAAATTATTTCTTTTTTTTCCTTGTATGTACAGTGTATTGTACATATTTATTTCTTTAGGTTAAATTCTCAGAAGTGGAATTATTTGGTGAAAGGGGATGACTGTTTTTAAGGCTCTTGAGGAATTTTATCAAATTTTCCTCATAAGAAGTTGTACCAATTGAAATTTTCATCAGTGGTGTGTGAAAAGTCATCTTTTTCCCCATCTAGCAACACTGGTCTTACCATTCTTTTTGATGTTTGTTAATTTGGTACATTACAAAAAGGTCTCTTACTGCTTTAATTTTCTTGTCTTTGGTTATTACAATGTTGAACTTTTTCCAAATGTTTATGGGTCATTTGTTTGGGGGGATTATTAGTTCAGACTTCAGTGTTTTTGTTGAACAAATGGTCTCTCATTGCTTTAATTTCCATATTTTTTATTATTTGTGTGACCAAACACTTCATATGTTCATTTACCATTGGGAGGATTGTTTATATGCTTTTGCCCATTTTTTTAAACTTTTGTTTTTATTAAGCTAACAAAGCTATAAAAATTATTAACTTTTAAGGCATTTTGATTATTTTGTTTACCATTGTTAAGCTCTTTATTGTTGCAAATATTATTTTGCAGTTTTTTGTTTGCCTTTTAATGTTGCTTATAGTATTTTACATAAACAGAAATAGATTATTACATATTTCATTTACCAGGTACAGCTGTTAATTTGCAGCTATCAGCTGGTTTGTTCTATTATCTTGGATGTGAACAACATTGTTATAGTAGCAATATGCTTGAGGATATTTGCCAGAGGAATTATATTTTGAAGAGCCTCACCCTGTTTATGGATACACATTCATTTGTGCTATTATTTTTAACACCAAAATTTCACTTCAGGAAACAACACCACTGTTAGAGAAATCCAGTTTTTCTGGCATGAAACATGATGATGACCATTTAGTAATGGCTTTCCCATGTCCATGTTTTCATGATGTGATTTTTCCTTCCCAATCTTTTTTTTTCCACTCCCAATCTTTTAGAGCAAAGGAAGTTAACTTTCCATTCTCCTGATGCTTCGTCTGGAACAAATTCTAATGGAATTACCAATCCGTGTATCAGAAGTCCTTATATAGATGGCTGCTCACCAATTAAAAATTGGTCTCCTATGAGACTTGAGATGTGTACAGGGGGTGCTAAGTATCGGCCCTCACTGATTCGGGTACCTTTTACTCTCGAGGCTCACAGCGAAGATGAAGGAGACAAGGCAGATGTTCCTTCCACAGACGCCTCCTCCCTAGCTTTGGGCACGGCTGGAGTCCACCTGCCGCAGTTGGATGGTGACACTTGTCCACATGGCGCGCACTTGGTAGTGACCGCCATGTCTATTACCCAGAACCAGTCCGGTGCTTCTGAGAAAGAATTGGCACTGCTTCAGGATGTGGAAAGTGAGAAGGAGAATAACACTGTGGATATGGTCGATCCCATAGAGATAGCAGATGAGACCACTTGGATTAAGGAGCCCGTTGACAATAGGAGTTTACCCATGACTGACTTTGTGAGTGGGATCGCCTTCAGTATTGAAAACTCTCACATGTGCATGTCACCTCTCGCAGAAAGCAGTGTCATTCCTTGTGAAAGCAGTAACATTCAGGTAAGGTATTTGAATATTCTAGAGTCCTTTCCTTGGTCCCTTGTTCTTCATCCTTTCTTTTGTAAGATTATAGTGAGAAAGAAAATGGGTTGTATGTGAGACTTAACAGCATTACATATGTATTTTTAATCAGTACTAAGTGATATCAAGAGGGTTAGTTCTTTTAACTTGGACTGATGACACATATATTTAATATTCACATTCACTGATATTTATTTGGAGTAGGAAAATAAGAGAGCAGAAAAGAAATCAAGCTGCTCTGTTTTTACAAACTGCTAGAATCCGGCAACTTCTCAGGGTTCACCTCTCTTTCCTGTGGAGCTAGTTCCCAAAGAATTCAGTTTTTGGTGTAGTGTTTGTATTCTAAAAATACAGTAGTTTTGGTTTTTCCTTTATATAATTTAGGAAAAGCAGTTTAGAGCACTTTTATGTATATTTCTTTTGGACTTTAAAAAAAATGTGATTTGTAACCACCATTTTTCATGTAACCATACATTTCCAATTTTGCAACATCTGGCAACAGGAAAGCATGATTCATTTGACAAATACACTTCACAGCTAGCATTTACTTTCAGAAAGACATTTGTTCCACTAACTGTCATATTCTTTGAGTTGAGAGTTTTGAAAGAACTTTAAACTAGAAAGGCAATTCTACCTGCCATTTCATAGTAACGATATCTAACACTTATGTAGCTCTTACAATATGTCAGGCATTATTCCAAGTACTTTACACATGTTAATTTGTTTAATCTTCACAATGGTCCTGTGAAATAGGTATACCATCATCCATGTTTTACAGATGAGGAAACCGAGAGTCAGAGAGGTTCGGTCAATTGCCTGTATAGCTAGCAAGTGGTGGAGTCAAAAGATTCAAATCCTGGCAGTCTGGATTCCATGTTCTTTAATCCAAGTTTATACTGACCCATAGTAATAGTTAATACTACACAGTCTTACAGTGTGCCAGACACTCTTCTAACCTCTTTATAGATACTAATTCATCTAATTCTCACAACAACTCTATAATGCTTTAGTGCTGTCAGTTTTGACATGCTAAAGTGTAAAACTCATGGAGGGATTTTAAATGATCCCAAATTACATATAATCTTTTGCTCATATTTTATGCCTATGCTGCCTATCCTGACTTCTAGGATTGTTGCTCAAAAAAATACACTAGAATCGCTTTTACATATTCCAGCTTCTAAATTTGGTTCCTAAGTAAAGAAGCGCATCCAGTCAAACTTAGCCTTAAAGGTATTGTTAACTTTTTTGCTCTCCTTTTTTCTTACTGCCTCTTTTTTTCAGAGCATCTATAGAAGCATTAGAGAATACTTAGATGGAAATACACATTAATCATCCAGTCCACCTACCCCTTGGAAGCCTGTCTCATAAGTTGCCATCACTCTGCCTGAGTACCTGCAGGGGTATCCCAGCCCATCTTAGAGGACTTCTCTCACGATTTACAAGCCTCTTCCCTAGCGAGCTGAACTATGGTTCTGTCTGTGGTATCTACCAGTCAGTTTCAGTCTTATCCTTTGGGTCATATCATAATAATGTGTACTGTTCGCAGAACATTTTGTAGTTTAAAAATGTTTTCTATACATTCTTTCCTACCACAGGGGTAGCTCCAAACATTCGAAGACAGTCACATTTTCCCAGGGCCCTTTGACTTGCTTTACTGTGACGGGTTGGCCTCCAAGCATTTTACACAGCTGTATTCCTGGAATATCCCTTCATCATCCTGAGAATTCCCTTAACCTCTCGCATGTTCTGTACCCCGTTCTCCTGTTTCCTGGTTTACTTCTCACTTGACTGGAACACATTTTCCAGTAGCTTTCTGAGAAAGAGTACCTTTTTCAAGATACTGCACGTCTGATCACACGTTCTTTATTCTCTCACATTTGAGTTTGGAAATAATTTTCCTTCAGACTTTCTTTCGTTCTGTTTTCAGTGTTGCTGGTGAGAGATCTGAAACCATTTTAATACTTAATCTTTTGCATATGGTCTCTTTTTATCCCTTTCTGGAGTAAAGGATCCTGAAATTTCAGTGATTATTTGGTATGGGTTCCTTTTCATCAGTTGTACTGGGCACTCAGAGGGCCCTTATGATCTGTAAACTCATGCCCTTCACTTCTTGGATCTTTTCTTGAATAATATCTTAGATTTCTCCTCTCGTTTTCACCATTCTTTGGAACTCCTTTTGATTCTCCAATTAAAAAAAAATCTTTTCACAGTTTTTTTTAACTCCCTTTTGTTCTAATTTTTGGGAAATTTGGTCAGCTTCATACAATAACCCTTCCATTGAGTTTTTATTTCTGCATCTTAATCTTAAATTTGTAACTCTTTTGTTTGTTTTGCTTTTGGTGTTAATTAAAAAATCTGTAGAGTGGCTGGCAAAGCATTGCGTGGTCTGGCCTTTCCCTTACTCTCCGGCCTCATTTTGTTTCCCTTCCTTCTCTGTTTCAGTCACATTGGCTTTCCAGAGTTTGGAATACCGTGTTGTCTCCCTTGACGCCTGTGGCGGTTAACGAGATGACCTGTGTTGTCTGGTTGGCACATAGTAGGCACTGACATTAGTAGTGGTCTGAATGGGAGCCAGTGTGATAAGCCACCATGTTATGTTAGGGGCACCATGATCCTTCTCTTCCTAGAGAGTGGGACAGACTCCCTGTGTACCGTACTCCCTGCACCACAAGGGTTTTGTTCAAATGGAACGTCACTCCCAGGAGTAAACAAATATGCATCCATTCCTGAAAACTGGAAACATTTTTCTTAAGATGATGATAGAATGCACTTTCTAGGCTATTCTTTTGTTTGTGTTGGGGGCAAATGTAGTCTTTCCTTCGCTGATCATAATTTGCATAAAAGGGCGTAAGTGCAAGATGACTGCATTGTGGGTTGTGTTGTTTGGTGTTTGTCACTGTGCACTTAAGTGTGGAGTGTGCAGTGAGTGGACAGGGGCAGTGGGGCCTCAGCTCTTCGTCATCTCATTCCGACACTGTGAAAGTTACCCTTTCTGAGCCTTAGCCTCATTTGTGAAGTTAATAGGGTGCTGCAAGGAGAAAATAAGAATGTTACATGGAGCGCCGTACAGGGCTGGTGCTTTTTTTAGGCCCTCATGAAATAAATATTTGGCATATTTGTACCAAAACTGAAGTTTGCTAGTCCCTTTTTTTCTTTTGCTCTTTTGGGCTGTAACAGTGTGTTGTAGAATGCTGTAATTTTAATTAAAATGAAAAGCTGAGCTAACATCTAGAGCCATTATGTACGTGGTATTATTATGAAGGTAAGATTTTTATTTCAACGATGGGTATGAGTATAATGTAAGCCACCTTTTAAAAAATGTGTATTGTTTTGAATCCTCTTAAAGGTAGCTTGCCATTTAGGTAAATTTTATTTAGAGATGCAAGTAAGCCATTTAAGACAAGCTTGGTAAATGAGTTGGAAGAAGTTGATTGTAATCTTCATTTTCATCTACTGGGTGTGAGCACAAAGTAACAGGGAAGTATGTTCTTAGTGGTTTGTACACTGACTTTCAATAAAATGACAGGGACTTCCCTGGTGGTCCAGTGGTTAAGACTCTGCGCTTCCACTGCAGGGGGCGCGGGTTTGATCCCTGGTCAGGGAACTAAGATCCCATATGCTGCGTGGCGCAGCCAAAAAATAAGTAAAATAAAATAAAATAACCTAGAATTTAAAAAAAATAAAGAAAATTACAAGATATGTTTTATTAGAAGGAATTGTAGTAACTACTTTGAAGAACAAGCAATTTTATGTTTATTACTTTTTAAATTCATTCAATATGATCAATATTAAATTGTATTAATACAATATTAAATTGTATCATTCAGTTGTGAATAATAGTAGTGATTCACTTAAATGTTTTAAAATATTGTCTTTATATATAATTACATAATCCAAATCTTACATATATATTTTTTATATAAATATTTTAAAATAAATTTACTTATTTAAACATAAAAGTTCCTCAAAATAAATTTTGTGGTCAAGTGAATTACACTTTGCAATGTTACCTGTGGTGGTTTTTTTTCTCTCTCGCCCTCTCATTCCTGTCAGATGGATAGTGGCTATAATACACAGAATTGTGGAAGCAATATTATGGATACGGTTGGAGCAGAAAGTTACTGCAAAGAAAGTGATGCACAAACCTTGGAAGTCGAGAATAAATCTCAAGTTTTTAATATAAAGGTATGGAAAAAACAGAGAAAGCTTGATATGGTTGTAGTTTTTAAAGTATTTACTAAATGTGACTGTTTTCAGCCTATCTTTTTCCCGTTTTGTGTAAAATCTCGTTAATTGCTATCTGTTGATGCCTCATCCTGTCTTCAGTTCATTTAATAGCAGGAGAAAGTGCTTCAAAACTTTATTTTCCTACCTCTTCTGCTATGAGGGAGCATAAGAGAAGAGGTGGGGGAAGGAGAGCTAGCGCTGCTCTGGAAATGGGGCTTGAAATCAGTTCCTTTAAGCGAAAAGGGGAACAGGAGAGGGTGCCCAATAGGAGGGAGGTGGAGGGTTTTGCCTCTAATATTGGCTCAAAGCTAAACTAAAAACAGCATCTTGATTACTAGAGAGGGAAATAGTACAACTGAGAGATTTTACACATCAGTTACGAGCACTCAAAGCTAAGGGTTCTTTTCTTAAAATCCAAGCCTTTAGAGATAACATATGTGTATCTAAAAAACTGAGTATTTATACAAAAGTATACTGTTGAAGTGAACACTTACTGAACCTCCAGATAGGATGGATATGTCTCTATATGGTTGGCGAGTTCCACATCCATGGATTCAACCAACCTCAGATCAAAAATATTCAGGGCAAAAAAACCCCCAAAATCCAGAGTTCCAAAAGCAAAACTTGAATTTGCCATGTGCCAGCAACTATTTACATAGAACTTATGTTGTATTTGCAACTATTTACATAGTATTTACACTGTATTGGGTATTATAAATAATCTAGAGATGATTTAAAATATATGTAAATACTATGCCATTTCATATAAGGGACTTGAGTATCCATGGATTTGGGTATCCTTGGGGGTCCTGGAACCAATCCCCCATGGATACTGAAGGACAACTGTATTCAGATTTGAAGAATCCCATCATAATTTTAGGCACTGATCAGGAGAATTTTTGATTTTTATGTGCAAGTTTATTAATAAACAATAAATATCAAGTGTGCAACTAAACATAACTCTCCAAACGAATATTCAAGTTTAATATGGAGGCCACATTATTTTACCTTTCCTCCGTTTTGTCATGAGGTGGGATTGTAGTTGTCCATTTAAAAGCAAGCAAGCATTAAGATACAGGAAGTACTCTTATGATACAGAATACTGATTTGTAACAAAATGTATCTTCACTGTCCCTTTAGAGTGCATAAGGAAGTTTGCATCTCGGTTTTAAAAACAGTTCACATAATTGTTGTGTCCTTGAATGGTCCTATTTAAACTGAAAATAAGGTATTTTCTTTTTCACAGCAAGACCACTCAATGCAAAGGTGTTGGATGAAAATTGCAAATCGGCCTCAATGCAGCAGCCCGTAGAGCACCTCTCTCAGAACCAAAGCCTCTAACTGGACAGCTCCTCACATATTTTTCATGCATGGGATCCATAATGTGATCGTGATGGGGAAGAAACTGCTTCAACTAACATGCTGAGCTTTTTTTCTTTCCCTCCTTAATGTGAAAAACCAAGGGCTTAATTTAGTGACAACAGAAAAGCTCCTGGAACTTTCAAAGAAGTTACTGAAGTACAAGTTCAGCTTTTAGCAATAAATATTTTTGTACTGACCTTGAGTGATATGTTTGTTTAACAAAAAACTTGAGTGATAACTTTGCTCCTGCCCTACAGGGTCACTTTACTGACAGCACTGAATTTAGCAGAAGTTCTGGGAACATGTGGAACTGTGAAGGTGCTATGTTTTATTTTACTTAAAAGTATGTGAATACACAGATGAATTCAAATTTATAACCTTGGTGAAAGAAATAAATGTGAGTTAGAAAGGAAACTTAATCAAAGAGGTAGAAAGGAGGTTAAGCAGGTTTCCAACACTTTTCATGCTTGAGCTGTTTGTTCATTTCAGTGTAGAAATTCTTAGTTCCAGTGATAACTGGTCTAAAAAGTGTAGATCTTCATGTGTTATTATTAGTGGGGTTAATGTGGGATGCCCAGAATGTATCTCCATCCCTAGGGTAGGGAACATCCTTTGTATAGAGAGGAGTTAGTTAAGAACACAGGAGAACCAGGAAAAACTGGGGGGCTGGGAGGGGAGGGTTTCCCATAGAGTTTTAGGCTTATGAAGCTAGGGTTGGACAGACATGTAACTAAATTTTTAAAATTAAACAAACATATTCATGTTGGGAGTAGAATGGGTATATAATTTGGAGGAAAAATATTCTTTACCTTGGGAGAATGTATACTCATATTTTACAAATTACCTTTTAAAAACTGTCTCATTCAGGAGGGAATAATTCATACGTAGCCCTAGGAAATAAAGACATACTATCATTGTGTCACGTCCTTCCTTACTTTTCTGCAACTTGTAAACTTCCTGCCAACCTGCAAGACTTATTTCTTGCTACGTACCTGGCTCATCCTCTCCCCTCTGTACACTAAACATTAAAGCCATTAGCCACTAGGTCCATTGCTAAAGATTAGTGCATTAGGAGGCTGAGTCCTTAGTCACAGGCTTTAGAATTAATAGGAGCTTAAAACAATTGTACATAAGAGGAATTCTAGATCCTAAGGGTAGGTGCTTCCCTGGCTGTGTTTTTTTTAATAGCAAAACTCAAGAAACAACAAAGTTGTAATTGTAACTTGGATTCAAATCCTCCTCTGTCACTTATGACCCCAAATAGGCCATAAACCATCAATCTCCCACCGGTTAAATGGGGATAATAGTCCTTACCAAACAGGGCTTTTTTTTTTTTTTTTTTTTTTTTCGGTATGCAGGCCTCTCACTGTTGTGGCCTCTCCCGTTGCGAAGCACAGGCTCTGGACGCGCAGGCTTCGCGGCATGTGGGATCTTCCCGGACCGGGTTACGAACCCATGTGCCCTGCATCGGCAGGCGGACTCTCAACCACTGCGTCATCAGGGAAGCTCAAACAGGGCTTTTTAAATGAACTATTTCATGTCAGCTGCGTAGCATAAGTAGTGGCATTCAAAGCATTTTAGATTAGCAAGGAAGAGGCTTCAGGGTGAAAATAAGGTTTCTGGTCATCTTGAACTACTCAACAGGGACTAGAGCCTGAAGCAGGCCTTCTTCATAGAAGAGGTGTAAGAAAACAAACCTGGAAAGACAGATGTGAGGTCAGCATAGCCTTGTTTTACCCAGAAGCCTTCCTTTTCCTCGACTGCAGGTAAACTATGGCCCATGAGCAAAGAATTTTTAAATGGCTGGGGGGAGAGGTGCAGCATGGAAATTGAATTTAGTAGTAGTTTGTTAAACACACGAAAATTAGGAAATTATTTCAATTTCCCTGCCCGTAAACAAGGTCTTGTTGGAACGTAGCCATGCTCGGTTGTTTATAGTCCGTGGCTGCTTTCGTTATGTAAGAGCAGAGGAGTGAGTGGAGAGCTATGGTTGTGACAGAAACCACCTGGCTGGCACAGCCTGACTTGTCCAGCCTTCACAGAAAAGGCTTGCCCACCGCTTTAGGCGTTAGTCCCCTCAAGGCTCTCCTCCGAATGAAACAAGTTCTGCCTCAATGTATGGATGTTTTCCTCAGTAACAGGAAATGGGAACAATCATTTTAATTACTGAAGTGCCTGAATGTACACATTGGCACTATGCTCACTTACTACACCTGCCGATATGTTCGCCAGTCACTTCTCACTGTACTGCAAGCTCCTTCAGGGCAGAGATCGTTTACTTGACTGGTGAGGAACCTGGTACAGTGTCGGTACTTCAGAAATTGAATGAGCCAAGTAAAATGTTTTAAGGTAACTCTATCTCGAAATATTCTTGAAGACACCTATTTTATCATTAATAATCTTTGTGGTTGACAAGGAAGTAGGCACGGGCACACCAAGTAGCAGTACTTCAATCTGTTCCCTTTAATGTCCTCATGCAACCCCTCCTTTCCTCTATAATCTGATATATATGCAATGTAAAAGCCATTATTAATTGCCTCCTTATTTTATAAGTAACACGATGTGATGTTTAAAGGGCCATCTCTATTCTTTCTTTGAACCCTAATGCCTTATTTTCGGGGAGATATTTGAGCTGAAGGTCAAGGATGATGATCACACTTATTATCTGGTATTAAATAAACAACTATTTTTCCAGTTAGATCAAAATATTCTACTTCACCTTCCTTCAACACCCAATTCCCAAACATTCACAGCTGTTCAAGAACCACTAATAAAATGCAGGAGGCTTTTTAACAGTACAGGAACACTTAGTATAAGTCAGGTAAATTAAAGGTGGCAAAGGAGATTAAATGCTGAAGTCCCTGACAGCTCCTGACTTCACTGTCTTGAAATCTAAAAACTGCCGTACCACACACTGACAGCTTTCAAGACTCAGAAAGAATAGACTGTTCCTTCTAAAAATGTTATATTTTCTCCATAGGAAAATTATAGTTTTTTTCTATCAATAGCAGATAATCAAATTACTTATGCAAAATTCATCTCCTCTTCAGTGAGCAGATGAGTGCTCCCTTTAAATGATCTTTACAGATCCCTCAAGTTGTTATCCTGTCACTATTTAAGTGATGGTTATTCAATCGAATTTTTCTGCATAAATAGTTCTGTTCAATCCAGAAAGGAAGTAGTATGATGGGACAGACACAGTCAACAGTTCAATAAAAATGCAAATTTTAAAAATTATTAAAATGTGCTTAGAAGTAACAAACTGTATCACACACTTCTTAGGTTTACAAGTGTTCCCTCAAGATTTTTTTTTTTAAGGAAACCAATCTTTGAAGCTTTTTTTTTCCTTGACTGTAGCTATTTTTGAAGCTTCTTCTTCTTTGTCTCTGGTTCACTAATGTCCATGTTTGAAGTATCAGTAGGAACGCTTATTCCTGGTATCTAAAGTAATGCAAATGGGAAAAATAGGTGAGTAAAAGCGTAAAATAAGGAATAAATCTTTCTCATCTTCCCCTTCCCCACTGACGCTTTTAAGTTCAAAAAGATGCAGGGGTGGTAGGGGGAAGAAGGAGCAGATTTTCCGCAGGATGTATGTGTTGGTATATATTTCACACACAAAGGAACAGTGGTTCAGAACGTAAAAGGCAGACATGATCTCAGCAGGTAGAAGCATGTCATTTGGGAAGGGTGGGTTTAACCAAAACGTTCAATTTATCCTAGCTGTGAGCCACTCTGTCAGGATCAGAGGCCTCAGGTGTGTCGGGGGCAGAGCCAAGGTTAAGAACCAATGTCTTAGGTGGAAACACACTTTAACTTGATCTTCAAAAGTGCAGATTTCAGAAGGAACTAGGCAGATCTCAGAACTCCACTTTTGGCCCCAAGGACCTCAGAAGAAGCCCAGATGCCTGGGTTTCCATGGCCTAAGGAAATCAGTGAGAAAATAGGATTTCCTATGCAGATATTTGTCTTCCACAATACTTACAGGATTCTATCCTTAAACAGGAATAACTTATGACTATATCACTCTCTTTCACAAAATACATACTGTTTATTCCACCACAACATGGACACTCTAAGTTTGGTCTTACCTGTGGTTCTACCAGGGACATTCGGATTTTCTGATGCTGAAGATTAGATGAGTCTAACATGATTTTCACTTTAACTTTATCAAATATATGAAACACTGTATCTTCTATTTTAAGTGATGGTATCTAAACAAAACACATTTTACTATTTTTAATTGCTTTCTTACACTTGAGGCTTGGTTCTAATTCTTTATAATTTATCTTCCATATTAATTTAAAAGTTTAAATTCTAAAATAACTTCAATATTTATTCAGCATCTAGGTGTTCAACATAACAAAAACCATTAATCTAACAAACTCACATACATATGACCTAATTATGTGCAAACCTCCCCCTTTCATTAATATTAATTAACTGTAGGATCCTCACCCCTTTAATTGGCAAATTGTTGGTGTTATACAGGAGCACAAAGGTAATGTGGGCAGAATTTATTGTTCTGTAGTTCTACTAAGATTAGGGAAGTAGGGAGTGTGTCAGGTAAGAGACACTTGGAATTGGTTGAAAAAATTCCCTTCTTGGAGCTATAAACAGCCATTTATTCCTTTACTTTAATCCATTTGTCCACTAGGGACAAAGCATAATTCAAGTTTTCCTTAGAGGGGAAAACTTTTCATGGTATAAAAGAAAGAAATCAAGAACAACTTTTGTATATGGGAAGATACACTGAGCCGAGAAATTGTGAGTAAAACAATAAGCTTAGCTAGCATAAAGTTCTGTAGGGTACAAAAATAATTTTACCCTTTATAGGTACCATTTGCAACTGTCCCCCCTCCAAAAAAAGCCAAAACAAAAACATTAGAAATACTGTACCTCATCATCGTAAGTAAGCCGTGGCTTTGGTTTGTCCTTTTCTTCAAAAAACACTGTACCTTCTAATCCATACTTTGGAATTAACACCACAAGAGCATTCTTTCTCACAAATAGAATATAAGCTTCTTCACTTACTATTCCTTTGCTTTTGAAAAATAACTGTAAAAAAGCATACAACCTTATCAAGGATTGTCTTAAGATATTTTGAACAAAAAAAAAAAATTCTGCAATTAAAAGTGAACGAAACTTCATTTCTAACATTAGTGATAGAAGGCAAATACCTGGGTATGAAAAGCCACAGATGCACGCTGAGCGTACTGTGCCATTTTGTGCCGAAAATTGAGATTTTTACATAATTCTGCAAGCTTGTGTTTTTCTGTCAACTCTGGGTAAGTGCAGTCAGCCCCGACAGCCACAGCCAATAACCGATGAACGATGATGTCTGCGTATCTAGATATATGAAGGAGAAATAAGAATCATGCTATGTTAGCATTAAAATGTCCTTTTAAAATTTGAAATCAACTGTTTTCTATCTCTAATTTCATAAGGAAAAAGTACCTTCGGATGGGTGAAGTAAAATGTGTGTATATTGGGGACGCTAAGCCATAGTGATGAAAATCAGTATCCATTCCAGAGCAGAAGTACACAGCTTGCATCATGCAGCGAGTTGCCAATATTCTTAACAGGGTGTTTAGATATGGGAAGGTAAGTGAATCAGCCTGGTCCAAAGAGTCAGCCAAAGCCTTGGCTGTATCAGTTTTAATTTCCAAATTCTGTGGATAAAGAAGAGGGGGAAACACATCATACTAAACATTTTAAAATCAGTACCAGCATGTCTTCAAAATATAATCAATCAGATTGAACAAATACGGTGCTTTTTGACCACGTAATAAGTGTTTATATCTTTTATCCTAAACCTAGGAGAACTACAAATAAAGTCATAAAAAGTAATGGTTGTTTTTTGCAACATTAAACCTTAAATTTTTCTGAACGCATTTGAAGGTACTACAGTATCAACATTCTTAAATTTCAAGGGGAAGAGAATACTGGGAGCAGTAGTGCTATCTCTCAAAGTCCAATCTGTACTTGCCTTATCTCTGTTGGGGCAGAAAAAAATCAAAGTAGATCTGGATATTTTTCAGCATATCTGGATTTTCTCTGCAGAGAGTTTCCCTCCATTCAAAGTAGAAGACCAGAGGCAAAATAAAACTGTATTGGTTACTACAGCTCAACGTGCTGATACAGCAATTGGCTGCTTGTTTTACTTTGGGAGATGAGGCAAAAATACTTATTTCTTCCTTCCTCTACCCAGGTCATAGAAAGAAATAGGACAGTAAGAGAAAATTCTCCAATTTACAGTACAATCCTTGGAGCAGAGGAGAAGCTGATTCTGTTCTGATGGATATGATAGGAGCAGGCCCACCATAAAGGTCTGAAAAATCAGAAATCAACGTCATCCTGTTAGAATAATACCCTGAAATCCAAGCCACAGTCACCCCAAGGGTAGGGATAATCATGCCTAAATAAGTCTACTAACCAGAGGCAGGGAGCATAAGGGGCTGAGAAAACGGGTGCCCTTTCTATGTTTTTCCTTTTTTCCACATATGCAAAAATGGACTTCTTTCTTAGGGATGTGACATAAAGAGGGCTTAAGTGAGTTGAAGATAAAGAGAAAAAAAAACTATCTGTTAAGTCTCTAAAGGTAGACAGTTTGGAGGAGGCAGGAAATAATATAGGCATAAAAAACGTGTAAAGGCACAGAGATATGGAAGAGCTTAATACGTTCAGGATATTATAAATAACTTACTCTGGAATATCTGGCTTTAGTATAGGGCTCTCTTTATTTAAAGACATTAAAGGATTTTATTAAACAAATGATTTCAAGGTGCGAAGAGATGACCACACCCAAGTTAGATGACTTCTTTTTTAATTAAAAGAACTACAGGCATATTTTTGCATCAGGAGACAACAAAATTTTTATGGAAATGTAAATATAGATTATTCAGTGCAATGGCTGGATCACTACACAAATACAGATGCTTTTTCAAACTATGTGACCTTACCTTGGATTTAGCTGCCTTAACAAGAATTTCGTAATTTGATGGAGGAGGGGCAGGATGTTTTCGAAGCAGAGCATGCTCAGAAAATTCTTCGTGAATTTTTTTTGCAACAGAGATGTTGGCAAGTAACATAAATTCTTCCACCATGGAATTTGTTTCTCTGCCAATGGCAAAATCATTAAATAAGGAAAAAGAATGAGACTTCTATATATCGTTCACAGGTTACCTTCTCTACCAAGAGATAATGAAAATTCCTATGTAAACATTCATGTGTGTATGCACATGTGTTTTTTTAAGAATTTGGTATCCCTTTCATTTCTCAGCTACTGTGCTAACGATCTCTTACTAGGCATCTACTCCATGAGTAAATCTCACGCTAGAAGAGACTTTACAAATGGCAATAAAAAACAGAAGCTTTAGTAACTCTAGTAATATATAAAATCTAAATCATAAGCATTTTCACCTCTTTATACTGAGTACAAAGAGATTTTTATTCAATTATAAGTCCACAGAAATAAAGTTTTCTAAGAATTAAAAGCTATTTAGGTCATATCAATTTTGGCTTTAAAAAAATAAAAACTTTCACTAATAAACTTTCACCCCAAAACGAAGAGATATTTAAAATAGCTGTTTTGGGTGCGTATTATGGCCCAGGCATTGTGCTGTAAGTGCTATATACATTGCGATATGTGTGTGTGTGTATACATACACATATACAATACATATACACACACATGTATATATATATATATATATATATATATATATATATATATGGATATAGATATTAGTCCTGTTTTGCAGGTGAGAAAACTAAAGATGTGTAACATTATTCTCTTGCTCAAGATTAGAATTATCAGTAGAAACAGGATCTGAGCTCATATAATCTGACTTCAAAGCTCTTAACCAATGTGATATTGTTTTTCATTCTACATAGCCTATGTCCACTTAAAATTTAGTTTAGTAAATGATCTGTGTTGTTTAATAGTGCTTTCTTTCTCCCAAGTTACTGAACATGCATTATTAATCTGTCATTCATGTTTCCATTTTTAACAACATCTTATAACTTCTTGACAAGATTCCTAAAATATATTAATTTTTTTTTTTTTTAATATTAGGAAGACCTCTAATTGTACCTTTAAAACTATGGGACAATCTCTTAGAAATGTGGTTTTTCTTCTTGGTAAGAAGAAATGGGTGATGTTCTGCTTTGGCAAAACTAGATTCAAGATATTCTTCAAAAAAGCCCTTGGTATTGGGTTTACTGTTCCTATTAACATTAGACTTATTTGCACAGAAATTCACCCAAAGCTATTTTTAAATTTTAGCTCTAATGCTATAACGCACACACTGGTCCTAACTAACAAACTTGAGTATATTCCCATTTTTAATCCTTGGTCATCTACTAGAAAAGTGTAAATGCATGATGAATTTCAGATCACCTTACGTAACAGGCATGGAAAAGAGGCCTAACTCTGATTTAATCCAAAACAACCTTGCTCCCTAAATCTTAGCCCAAATCAATAAAACTGTAACAACAATACCTAACCTCTGACTATTCTTCGCAACACCCTATGAGGTAGGTACCATTACCAATCCTATTTTACTGACAAATAAATCGAGTCATAGAGAGGTCAAATAACTTGACCGGAGTCACTGGCAGAAGTGGGATCCAAATCTAGGCAGTCTGGCTTCAAAGCCCAGTGTTTGGCCACTATTCTACCCTATCACAGTACATTCTCTATTAAATACATAAGAAATTAATGAGGGTAATCTTCCTTTACTTACCATAGCTATTACTAGTCAAGTTCTAATATACCACACATTAAGACAAACCAAACTGGCAGTTTTCCTTTTATAATATTTATCTTATAAATAAGATACATAGGTTTTATATAAAAAAGACTAGAAAGTGAAATCATTTACTTTTCTCTATATTTCGTAAGTAAAAAAAACTGTAGAAATCATAACCCTACTAAAAATAGATATTTGGGGTACAAATATGTTTTATTAATATATATACTAGATATTACCTTAAAATCAAAATCTTATCTACTACCCATCAAAAAAATTGCATACCTAAGTTCCTTGGTCTGCAGATCTATAGGATCATGAGTTTCACTGTCCATGTGGAATCGAACTTCTGGAGAAGAAAGAGTCAAAGCCCTAAATAAGATAAAGAGGTGAATCAGTCATGTGAGCAGTAACAGATATAATTCTGGAAGTGATTCTTTTAAAACAGAAAATGATTAGAGCAAGTGCATAACAGTTTTTCTTATGAAAGATTTATGACCATCTGCTAAGTTTCATGTTCCATTTTCACGGATAGCCTAATATTTTACAGTTCTAAAATGCATTTAAAAAGGGAGGACAGTAGCAACACAACAAAATGAGTCCCTGTGTTTCTCAAGATTTGAATGACTTCTGTACCGAAACTGAGTTTTTACTTAGCTACAAGAGTTTGTAATCAGTTTTATAAATAAAGAAGGTAATCAATAGTATTTTATTTACTACAGGAAACAATGTATTAGGGTGAGGGATGGTGGAGAGAGGCAAAAGGGAAGCTGCCATGGGTAGATCAGTAACATCAGAAGATCCCCAGTTCGAAAGTATCTTCCACATACACTCAACCAAGGAGAGGAGACAAACTACAACTAATGTCACAAACACTAATGGCTATTAATATCTGAGTGCTGTGGGTCAGAGAGTGCACTAGGCTAAGTGCTTTACATGCACAGTTCATTTAATGATTTGGCAAGTTCTCCTTTGAAAAGTAAATTCCCACAAGGCAAGGCAAGTATAATGTTTCTACACACCTTGATGCTATTTTCATCAGGTCAGCTCCAAATCAACCTAAAACTAAGAATTTTAATGAGGCTGGGTAACTTTGGACAATCACAAAGAAGGGAAAAAGATGATTTGGGGCAAGTTAAGTGGGATTCCAAGTCCTTTTTTCCCTTGACTCTTCACCTTTGTTAGAAGAACTACAGAAGAAATACTAGAGAGGGAATCCCAACAAATATTCCTTTCTTTCCATGCATAATTTACAATAAGGTTCTAAACCACAATTAATCTGTGTTAATCTATACATCTTGACCTAAAGAGCAAGGTATACTAATCACATTTTGATCACTTTTTCTTCACAGAACATTTAAAACATGACATTTATTCTTTAACATAGACATATGATAGATATAATTTAAGACACAACATATCCTTTAAGAAGGTGAAAGACACCAATTTTTTTTTACTGATTCCTTTCTCTATTCATCCTAAGACTGAGAAGACTCGATGATATGTTTTACCAGTAGATGACTATCTATCAATACTTACAAAACTAGAAGTACAGAGTGTTCAAGTTAACGAAATATCTTTCCTGTCCTAATTAGCGGAAGCTGTTACAGATGCAAATTTACATCTCTTACTTTAAAACTGCCAAAATAAATACAGTTTCAATTTGTTTTATTCACTTTGCTTTTACAACAAACTTTCTTCTGATGCCTGGCATACTGAAAACCTTCAATAAACAAATACTTGATGAAAAATGTGTTGTTTTGTATTACAAAAGAAGTCTGAATATACTCCTCTTATTTACATCTTAAGGACAAACTTGAGCAATAGTTTCATTGGGTTTTACTACATCCAAATTATCCTTATATAGTTCCAAGTTTCAGGAGAAAATTCCCAGAAAACTGAAGTGTGAGTAGAGATAGGGTTGGCTCAGCATAAATACCTAGAACAACACTGTCCAATGGAACTTTCTGCAGGGATGGAAATGTTCTCAATCCACCTTGTCCAACATGGTAGCCACTAGCCAAATGTGGCTGCTGAGGACTTGAAATATGGCTAGTATGACTCAGGAACTGAACTTTTTATTTTAATTTTAATGAATTTTAATTTAAATAGGCACATCTTATGAAAACAGCACAGATCTAGAGTTTGCACTCCCCAACAAAAACACTTTTAGTAACTACTTGTGACCCTACCCTAGATGGGCACGGGAACCCAGAGACCAATATACGAAAGGCTCAAGAACCTGCTTTACTCTGACAGTTGATGTTTCTCAAGAATCAAATTTCTTCTAACTACTTCAACAAGTTTGGGTACTTGGATACTCCTTAAAACTCCTCTGCAGTTTGGCAAATGCCATGATATAACAGCTAAAAGTTGTAAACCTGCCGCTAGCAATCAGATCTTTGCGAAGACTGCTTCTAGGTAACTCTTAATCATTTAAAAAATGAAGGTGTTGGATTAAACAACCTCTAAAATCTCTTCCAACTCTAAGTGCAAGAAGGACTTCATCTATATTTATTTAAACATCTGAAAACCAATGTTCAATCTTGAAACTCATTTCTAATTAAAATCAGGAACAATCCATATAGAACAGTCTTAAGACAATCTTGCCTTCCTAGAATTTCTTCAAGATCTTTAACTCAAACATATCAAGATCTTTGACACAACAGAACTCTTGAACAAACCAGAATCATGTCCAGAATCAAGCTGCTAATATTTAAAAAGGTATCTAGAAGAAACAGAATGTTTCTACTTAAGAGCCCCTATTCAGCCTATTAAATAATTCATCACCGTCCATGATAAAACACTTTAAAGAGTTCACAAGTTATCTTAATGCCAGGATAGGTGAATTAAGACAAATCTTAATAACTATTTTTGAAATGTACCCATTTTCAATTCTTCCTTTTTTCAAAATTTTAGCTAGTTTATTTAGTCCACGGAGACTAGTAGTAATACTATCATTCATGGTTGATGAATCAATTCTCATCTGAGCTTCAGCATATGTAAGGGAAGCCTAAAAAAGAAACCATATGTTAATACAATGCTTATAAAAACTGGCTTACTATGTTCTCATATTTCCACTATATAAAATCCATGATTTCAGAAAACCTAAAATCAATAACAAAAGAAGAGATTCCTATCTATAATATTTATACTCCACACCTATGATTTCTGGTTCATTTACTCTTATCTGATGCATTACACAACATAAGCGAACTTATGTTAAAACAAAATAAAATGGTAGAATGGTTAGTAAATAGTTTAAACTATTTACTCATAGTTCAGTTAATGTATAAATACTTAGGTAATGTTAAAATAAAATAAAAGGAAGGTTAGATTATTCTCTGATAATGACTGTAAAGTGAAATCCTTTTCGGAGAACCAATACTACCTTACAGCAAATAATTAATAAAATTGTAATAGTCTAGACATCGTGTTTTATAGGAAATCTACTAAATACCCAAAATTAGGTATTTAACCTAAGAATCGGAAAAATCATAGTAGAAAACATTAATTTCCAATTACAATACAAATAGTACCCCTGTTCCTATTTTCCTCCTTATGTAAAACACCATTTTTTAGCTTTTTTTTTTCTAAGCAGCTTTTTGAGTAAAAATCAGGAATAGTACAAGAGAGTTAGGTGATGCAGACCAGGTCAGATTCTTGGGAGAACCAACTTATCTATTAGGGGATAAGAGTTCCCCATCTAAAAATGTTTTCTGTTATATGTTTACTAATTTTTTTTCATATAATTTTGTTACACTGACCAAGTCTAGGAGAATTATAAACTCATCCTATTTAAAAATACTAATCTAGGAAAATTTAAATCATTCCCACGTTACTGTCAGTTTAACATTGCTTTCTTTCCAATCACTAGCTGATTAGAAAAGAATGATGTCAAAGGGAGAGAAAAAGCCGGTAAACTTGGAAAACAGATCATTGGAAGAAAAGTGGTTTGGCAAACATCAGAGGTAGATTCAGGGCAAAATGAGAACACAAGGGAATCTGGGAAAAAGTATTAAAAAAAGGAGAAGAATGAGAAACATAATCTGGCTCTGTTCTGTGTGAACATGGAGCTCAGGCTAGTCCTACTGGAATTCAACCATGATTTATCACATTATTTCAGTGAGAAAATGTGAGGAACAAGGAGACGGTGTACATGCCATCTTTTAAAATACTAACCAGTTATAAACTGGGACAACTTCAAACACTGGAGCTCCTGAGTTAGGGCTAAAAGAAACCTACTCGGTCTCCTCAAGTATATAGGCTTGGTAAGTTTCTGAATACAGGAATAAACTCATTTCTAAATAACAGCAAAAATTAAGCAAATAACTGAAAACAACTAGAGTTTGCTGCAACACTGGGGAAAAACTTCTTCTTATTATTAATAAGCCTAAATTTTTCAAAACAATCTAGAACATTGTTAAAAGCACCAAAGATGTTAAACATGAAGTAGTAACCATGAAACCAACCTTTGAATTAATGACACTTTTGGTAAACCTTGTTTTTAAGATTTCTGCATTGTGATTCATTTCCCAAATACATGAAAATGCCAACCTATGAGGAAAAATAGATGGTATCTGTTAATGGGAATCAGTTAAAGAAGTAAATACTATGTTTTTATGAAGAAATGTGATAAGTACCTGTCAACGTTAGATCTTAGGGAACATAAGTTAGAGCTAAGCAACTCTGGAACCATGTCAATCCTCTGGAACAAATAAAATAGAGTTGTGGATTACTGAGCTGTCTCCACACGTTTTTCGAGGTTCTACTCTCAAATATCAATAGCATTGAACTTAAAAGAGGAAAAAAAAGGCCTTTGTGAAAAGAAGTGAGAAAATGTGAAATAAAAAGTCTATTTCTAGAAAAGTAGTTACACACAATTTTTACAAGAGGGAAGCAATGAAAGAAAACTGGATTTCATGTCAGTCGGTCTAAGTTTAAGTTCTCTACACTACCCACCTAGCTGTGCTCTGAAACTTTGAAATCTCTGGTCTGTACAATACGTTTGTACCAGATAACAGACACAGGCCCTAATAGCTCTACGACTGGACCTTCCTCCAATACTTCACATAAACTACATGGTGTTTTCAACATTCTAAAAAAAGAGAAACACTAAATTTTTATGGAAAAAAGCTACACAGAAGAACTTTGACAATGAATTTACCACAGACTAAGCTTAACTTTCCCTTCTACTTTCACAATTTTTCTCTGTAAGTTTATGGGAGCATACTTAATGAAGAATAAATGGTAAATTGTGACAGTACAGACTCGACTTAACTATATATAAGAAACAGAAAATATATTAATTACCCACCAATAATAAGTTAAATGCTACACAACAATTTATATCAACTACATCTACTTGTTATTTGGGTCACTCAATAACAAAACACATTGCAATATTTTCACTGATTTAAGGCCATCTTATTCTATGTATGCCTTTTAGCTAATTCATGTACTATTCCAGACTGTTCAAGAATCCAAAAGTGCCCATGATTTTGACAAACTGCACAATTAACAAAGTAGTAATTCATATTTCACTATATACTGAGGCTGTCCTCTTCTCAGGAAATACCTCAGATGGTTTTATTATTAAGAATAAAACAGATGATGGAAATGATGTATCAAAATTCCACTCTTAAATTTAACATATTTACCTTTTCACAAAGATACACAGTTGTTCCCCTTCTAGCTGATTCCTGATCCAATGCATTTCCTGGTCTAATAAAATAGCTAACATCGGCAATATGAACACCAACCTTAAAAAGATAAAAAGGATGTCAACATGCTTAATTGGGTAAATGTACTAATGGAGTTCTAATGAGAAGAAATACGGCCAAAAGGAAAAAGGACCTTAGTCACAGTTACCATTGCAATTTTTTACATGCCCATTAGTCTCTGCAGCTACAACTGACTCTACTTGACATAAATAACTCACAAACAAATTCTACAATGGGTCAAAAGAAAATTAACTCAAGACCAGAACTATATTTAGATAGAACGTCATTATAATTATGAATACCTCCAAATTTCCATTTTCAAGTTCTCTACAATGGAGAGCATCATCTATATCAGTACATCCTGGGGGGTCCACACTACAAACACACAGATGTCTCAGGTCTTCTCTGTTTTTCATGTCCTAGAAGATGCCACATTATTAAGAAAGAAAAAACTATTTTGGTGGTACAGATGTAACACAAGCTCTTATGCAATCAACAATATCTATAAATTAAAAAAAACAGCTTTATTTCTTAATTATAACTGCACATTATGATTTATAACTTGTGAACTCTTCATCTTAGGAAAATTTGACATAAGCTAATGTCTGTCCCCTAGAAAAGTCTGTCTTTCAGTAAAGCAAATGATTTCCATGATACCTAAGAGTTCTGTACCAAACTAAATGCAGGGGAGGAGGGAACTACGGTTTCTACATATTTTAAAAAAACACATACAGAAATCAGACAAAATTAGTAGCTCAGATACAGTGATTCACTAAGAATTCTTTTCAACATACCTTCTCAGTGATGCTCCAGGGCATCTTTGGTAGAAGGCTAAGAACAGCCTGTGAGAAAGGCTGATGGGGAACATCGTGCTCAAGTAACAAAACTTCCGTTTCAGTCTCTTTGTCTCCGACTTCACCTAAATTTTTTACAAAGTGCCCCTAAAACCAAAAGATATTATTAGAAAGGTGTATTTTACAGCTTTTTGTTTGGCAATTTATATTTTACTATCACATTAAATCCCTGAACATTTACATATCACTTTAGTATTTCTAAATGTTCTCCACACTTCTTAAAAATGACAACTAGGTAAATTAAAGCTAAAAATGACAAAGACTTCTCAAGTGATTTATGGGGGAGACTTCCCAAGGGCCTGGTTCTCATATAAAAAGGTGTCTGTTTATTTCCTATTATTTTTCAAGTTTAAAATGTGCTTCAAATATCCTATCTTCCAAATTTGTTTATTTACAATCTACTTAGGTCTCAAATGCTGTTTTTGTAGTAGCTGTCACCAAAAGTTATTTGTTAGGAAGTCTGAGTAAAAGTCACCAAATGATTCACATTGGAATTTCCTAAAATTAATTTTCAGCTTGGACGTACACTTACCAGGTAACTGTGAAATACTTCTAGATCTCAGTATGTATTTTATACAAAAGCAGATTCTATTTTCAGTAAAAGAAGCAACTTTATTCCCAAAGTTTTAATATTCTAAAATAAAATGATTAATTCAAGCTTACATTTGGATATCTGGAATTTCTCGGCCAACCATCAATAGCAACAATAATTCTCTGCCCTTCTAATGTAGAGGCCTGTCTGGTTTCTATCCGAATTCTAGGGATTCTCTTATCAGCAGGAGTAAAGAGATGTCTTCTTGACTAGAGAAAATTAGGAAAAAAGATTTTACACATACAAAAAAGGCTGGGGATGGGGGCAAGGTGAGGGCTGTAAGTTCTATTCAATGTATTTCATTTTCTATTACATAGCAACATGCTCTTTACTCACCTCTTTAATATCAGACTTGGAAAGCATGCCACAATATGGTCTCCAGTTCCTTCTTATTATTCCAACAACTCTACCTGTAGGCTTTAACATTTTTTCACTTACAGCAGTCTTAAGCTGAGATGTAAAAATAAAAGTAAAAATCTTCAGTTATCTTTCCTGTAAGGATAATGAGACAATTTCCCTTCAAAATTAGAATACAGGTACTTTCTCAGGCAGTAAATTATGACATAAAACTATGGAATTTTGATGCTTCAAAATTCTAGGCAAGAGCATGCCAAACAAAACTACAAAAACAGTTCCATAGTAAAGCACTACAAAAAAACAAAAGTAACTGAATAAATATGTCAGAACTGGACTCTGCAGTTTTAATATGAAGATTTACTGACTTGCACACATGTGTGTGCACACACACACACACATGCACAGGTCTGGTAATTAAAAGACTAGGATTTTAGTACTAGTTTTCAATAATTAGCTGAGTGGCATTCATTAATTCATTAAAAAAAGAGATGTATCTTTAAAGGTTCGTCCTTATGCAAAATATAAACCCAAACAAATAATAGTTTTTATTAGAAATAGCAGAAGAACCTTATGGTATTTCACCTCTAACACTCTCCTATGGCCTAGACTCTGCAAAGATAATGTTATAGTAAGACTCCAGAGTAGTGAATATAATTCATATAAAGAGAACTACTACTAATGTTGTGTGAATTCCAACTAATTGTATTATTCTTGTAATTCTAAAATGGGAAAATAAATAGGTCATATCAGGTAGACTTTAGGTCAAAAGAAACAACTGAAAGCACTCTCTTCATAATAAATATGGTAATAGAGAAGGAACTATTAAACAGACCCATTTGTAAGGGCCCAGAAGTACATCTCTTATGCTGAGGGAACTTTAACATTACCTAAAGGCACTTCAGAAAATTTAAAATTTTTATTTACTTAAACCTCACTAATTCAGCCAGACCGTACACCTGAATGTCAGAATTCAAGTTTCATACTCAAGTCTTTTTGTATTTAAACCTTTGTTTTATTTGAGCAAAAGAAGACATTAATTTAAAAGCAGACTACTTAGAGGAAAAGAAATCAACTATGTGTATGACATATATTATTAAACTGACAGAACTATAATTTTATTCATCATACACAGCGAATAAAATAAATATTAATAAAATAAATCTGAAAGCAATGAAACTTGTTTAATTTTTTCCAAAGACAATACATTAACAACTTATTCAAAGCTGCACAGACAAAAAAATAAAACTTTCTTGGTTTCATACAGTGCATTCTCTCTCCTCTTCTTTCTCCATATCATCTTCATTTTGACCTTCGTCAAGTAAAACCACAGAAGATGGTGCTACCCACTGATTCTTCGGAAGAAGCTCCACAGCCACAATATCTTCATGAATAGCTCGGTTTAAATTTTTAAGTCCTTGTAAGATTATCTGTGTAAAACAGCAAATGACACGTGCCCAGATATTTTCAAAGGCAATATAATAATGGGAAGGTTGCCTACAGAAGTTTAGATATATTCTGATGTCTCTATGTTTCTATTTCCCCTCCTTTATATATTTTCTTCCTTTATAGTGGGGCCCTTTACTCTGCCCTCTTAATTTCTCAATAGCAAATAGAAAAAACATGCTCAGAAAATATGGGTTGTGTTCATGGCTCTACCATAACTCTTACATTAGTACCACAATTTCTTAATCTCTCTAAATCTCAGGGTCCTGATTGGTAAAACAAAAAAGAGAGTACCTACTCTTACAGGCAGAGTTGAAAATATATGAAATGCAGCGTTCAAAGCAATGAGATGAGTACCTGTCCAATAGTGAGCACCCCAAAACAACTGCTACTTGCTTTAAAGTGTGTGAAGCTCTCCAGAGCAATTACACATTATGTAAATAGTATTTCCCACAATAGATCATAATACAGAAAATAGAGGTACCATAGTGGGGTTTTTTATTGATTAGATTTTTATTCTCTTAAAAGTGGGTTAATAGTTCTTTTCCTCAATAAGCAGTTTTCTGAAAAAGTGATTAATTCTACTAGTATCTATGACCTTTCACATAACTTTCTTCAAGCTGATAAATTGGGAGGATAAAGCAAACTTAACTTCTTGTACAAAAATGTTAAACACTTGTGAAAAAGAAAGAACAGAAAACATTTTAGTGTAAAAGGAATTTATGTACACACTTGCCTCTTTATTGTCTTCAGTGTCACCATGAACCCATACTGTAGCTTCTAAGTAATTTTCCCTGCTGGCTCTAAATGTCCCTTGAAGGTATGCACCAGATTTTATGCCTTGTTGTAGCTTACTTAATGGAAGATGCTCTGAAAATATTATTTTTCCACTATCTATTTCATTCTGTGAAATAAACAAACCAAGAGATATAGTTAGTAGTGAGTCTTTTGTATGCTCCATATACAACTATTAACACCATCAGGTATTTTTTAAAACAACCATCCACATTATGGTATATACCACTGTATGAATTTGAATGAACATAGCACAGGAAGAAAAAGAAGCTTTCTATTCTTAGAAATACACAAACATTTCCATTTCATTATATTTAGGTGTCAGCTACAGATGCAGAACACTAAGAAACTCTGTGTACCCCCTTACCCCTACCCAGGCCTCCTGGAATGAAGGTGTGTAGTTAGGTGATCAAGTGAGCGGGTAGGTATGTAAAGGGTAATGGAAAGCCTCAACTGCATGAAAAGACTGTGGTTCCTGAAAGCACAAGAAAAGCTATTTTTATTTGGATTATTTTAAACAGCTAAGGATGTTAGATAGAGGTAGGCTGGCGTCTACTGTAGATCCACCACAACACCTTCCAGGATTCTCTAAGACCTCAACATCCACAATCCTGACTGCTTGGCTCCTTTAGTTTTCTTCATTTCCTAAATTCCCTACCTTCTGAGGAGATCACTTTACACCTTCTTTTTTTCTGCTTAACTCTCCAAGTTCCTTGTCTTCCTTCCTCACTCTCAGATGAAGGACCTCAGTCTCCACACTGAGAATCAGAAGCAGTCACTCGAGACCTACTTCACCTCCCTACCACTGAATCTGCTCACCTATGTGAGCATCTCCTCTCCTCTATTCAACAACTTTGTCCTATAATTACCTTCTCTCTCTGGAATCAAATTTCCCCCCTCTCTACTATAACATCCTCACCATCATATAAACTAATATAACCTATTTTTAAAAAATATGGACCTATTAAATACTATGATCCATTAAATAAATTAATGATATGGTCTATTAAAATACATTAATTAACTGATTAACTAATTATTTCCTCATAGCCCCAATCTATCACCAAGTCCTAAAATCAACAAAATATTTGTATCAACAAAATATACCCAATATCTGATCTACTTCTCACCACCTTAACTGCTGCTACCGTGATCCAATTTTCTGTCTTGTCTCCCAGGGGTACTAAAATATCCCCCTGACTGGAGGACCTTGCTTCTAATCTATTCTCCTTAGAGCAGCCAAAATGGATATTACTACTCTCCTGCTCAACAGCTGTCTAGCACTCATGGGCTAAAATCCAGTTTTTTTTCCATGACTCACTACACCCTAAATGATCTGGTCTCTCTACCTATGTTTCTGACTTCATCCCTAACATTTTCTCCCTTGCTCACTCCATCCAGCCACACTTTTAGCTATTTCTTGATCTTGCCAACTTATTCTAACCTCAGAGATTTTGAACTTACTGTTCCTTCTGCATGAACTGCTCTTCACCTAGTTAATACATGGTTAACTCTCTTACATAAAGTAGCTAAAATGTCTCTGTTTCAAAGCAATTTGCTTTGTTAACATCCCTCTTAGCTCAGCTTAGACATTACTTCTATCAGGAAGCCTTGACATCCCAAATCGGGGTTAGATGCCCTTGCTAAGTTCAGTCAGTTCTCCTATAATATTTGTTTTGAAAACACAAATGTGTTCCAATGCAATTGATATATTAAAAAATACCAGGTGACAACATAGGAGCACCTCAATACATGAGGCAAATGATAACAGCCATAAAAGAGGAAATCGACAGTAACACATTCATAGTAGGTGACTTTAACACCCCACTTTCACCAGTGGACAGATCTTCCAAAATGAAAATAAATAAGGAAACACAAGCTTTACATGATACATTAAACAACATGGACTTAATTGATATTTATAGGACATTCCATCCAAAAACAACAAAATACACTTTCTTCTGAAATGTTCATGGATCATTCTCCAGGATAGATCATATCTTGGGTCACAACTCGAGCCTTGGTAAACTTAAGAAAATTGAAATCGTATCAAGTATCTTTTCCAACAACAACACTATGAGACTAGATATCAATTACAGGAAAAAATCTGTCAAAACTACAAACACATGGAGGCTAAACAATATGCTACTAAATAACCAAGAGATCACTGAAGAAATCAAAGAGGAAATCAAAAATACCTAGAAACAAATGACAATGAAAACACGACAACCCAAAACCTTTGGGATGCAGCAAAAGCAATTCTAAGACAGAAGTTTATAGCAATACAATCCTACCTCAAGAAACAAGAAAAATCACAAATAAAAAACCTAACCTTACACCTAAAGGAATTAGAGGAAAGGAGCAAAAACAACCCAAAGTTAGCAGAAGTAAAGAAATCATAAAGATCAGATCAGAAATAAATGAAAAAGAAATGAAGGAAACAGTAGCAAAGATCAATAAAACTAAAAGCTGGTTCTTTAAGAAGATAAACAAAATTGATAAACCATTAGCCAGACTCATCAAGAAAAACAGGGAGAAGACTCAACTCAATAGGATTAGAAATGAAAAAGGAGAAGCAACAACTGACACTGCAGAAATACAAAGGATCATGAGAGATTACAACAAGTAACTATATGCCAATAAAGTACACAACCTGGAAGAAATGGACAAATTCTTAGAAAAGCACAACCTTCCAAGACTGACCAGGAAATAGAAAACACAAACAGACCAATCACAAGCACTGAAATTGAGCCTGTGATTAAAAACCTTCCAACAAACAAAACCCAGGACCAGGTGGCTTCACAGGCAAACTCTATCAAACATTTAGAGAAGAGCTAACACCTATCCTTCTCAAACTCTTCCAAAATATAGCAGAGGGAGGAACACTCCCAAACTCATTCTATGAAGCCACCATCACCCTGATACCAAAATCAGACAAAGACGTCACAAAGAAAGAAAACTACAGGCCAATATCACTGGTGAACATAGATGCAATAATCCTCAACAAAATACTAGCAAACAGAATCCAACAACATATTAAAAGGATCATACACCATGATCAAGTGGGGTTTACCCCAGGAATGCAAGGATTCACTATTTGCAGATGACGTGATACTATACATAGAGAATCCTAAAGATGCTACCAGAAAACTACTAGAGCTAATCAATGAATTTGGTAAAGTAGCAGGATACAAAATTAATGCACAGAAATCTCTTGCATTCCTATACACTAATGATGAAAAATCTGAAAGAGAAATTAAGGAAACACTCCCTTTTACCACTGCAACAAAAAGAATAAAATACCTAGGAATAAACCTACCTAAGGAGACAAAGACCTGTATGCAGAAAACTATAGGACACTGATGAAAGAAATTAAAGATGATACAAACAGATGGAGAGATACACCATGTTCTTGGATTGGAAGAATCAACATTGTGAAAGGGACTATACTACCCAAAGCAATCTACAGATTTAATGCAATCCCTATAAAACTACCAATGGCATTTTTCACAGAACTAGAACAAAAAATTTCACAATTTGTATAGAAACACAAAAGACCACCAAAAGCCAAAGCAATCTTGAGAAAGAAAAACGGAGCTGGAGGAATCAGGCTCCCTGACTTCAGACTATACTACAAAGCTACAGTAATCAAGACAGTATGGTACTGGAACAAAACCAGAAATATAGATCAGTGGAACTGGATAGAAAGCCCAGAGATAAACCCATGCACATGTGGTCACCTTATTTTTTTTATTTTTATTTTTTTTGTGGTACACGGGCCTCTCACTGTTGTGGCCTCTCCCGTTTGGAGCACAGGCTCCGGACGCGCAGGCTCAGCGGCCATGGCTCACGGGCCTAGCCGCTCCGTGGCATGTGGGATCTTCCTGGACTGGGGCACGAACCCGTGTCCCCTGCATCGGCAGGCGGACTCTCAACCACTGCGCCACCAGGGAAGCCCGTGGTCACCTTATTTTTGATTTAGGAGGCAAGAATATACTATGGAGAAAAGACAGCCTCTACAATAAGTGATGTTGGAAAAACTGGACAGCTACATGTAAAAGAATGAAATTAGAACACTCCCTAACACCATACACAAAAATAACCTCAAAATGGATTAAAGACCTAAATGTAAGGCCAGACACTATCAAAGTCTTAGAAAAAAACATAAGCAGAACACTCTATGACATAAATCACAGCAAGATCCTTTTTGACCCACCTCCTAGAGAAATGGAAATAAAAAGAAAAGTAAACAAATGGGACCTAACTAAACTTAAAAGCTTTTGCACAGCAAAGGAAACCATAAAGACGACAAAAAGACAACCCTCAGAATGAGAGAAAATATTTGCAAATGAAGCAAGTGACAAAGGATTAATTTCCAAAATTTACAAGCAGCTCAAGCAGCTCAATATCAAAAAAACAAACAATGCAATCCAAACATGGGCAGAAGACCTAAAAAGACACTTCTCCAAAGAAGATGTACAGATTGCCAATGAACACATGAAATAATGCTCAACACCAGTAATTATTAGAGAAATGCAAATCAAGACTACAATGAGGTATCACCTCACACCGGTCAGAATGGCCATCATCAAAAAATCTACAAGCAATAAATGCTGGAGAGGGTGTGGAGAAAAGGGAACTCTCTTGCACTGTTGGTGGGAATGTAAATTGATACAGCCACTATGGAGAACAGTATGGAGGTTCCTTAAAAAACTAAAAATAGAACTACCATATGACCCAGCAATCCCACTACTGGGCATGTGCCTTGAGAAAACCATAATTCAAAAAGAGTCATGTACCACAATGTTCACTGCAGCTCTATTTACAATAGCCAGGACATGGAAGCAACCTAAGTGTCCACTGACAGATGAATGGATAAAGAAGATGTGGCACATATATACAATGGAATATTACTCAGCCATAAAAGGAAACGAAATTGAGTTATTTGTAGTGAGGTGGTTGTACCTAGAGTCTGTCATACAGAGTGAAGTAAGTCAGAAAGAAAAACAAATACTGTATGCTAACACATATATATGCAATCTAAAAAAGAAAAAATGGTTATCAAGAACCTAGGGGCAGGACAGGAATAAAGACGCAGATGTGGAGAATGGACTTGAGGACACAGGGAGGGGAAGGGTAAACTGGGATGAAGTGAGAGAGTAGCAGTGGCATATATACACTACCAAATGTAAAACAGATAGTGGGAAGTAGCTGCAGAGCACAGAGAGATCAGCTCAGTGCTCTGTGACCACCTAGAGGGGTGGGCTAGGGAGGGTGGGAGGGAGATGCAAGAGAGAGGAGATATGGGGATATATGTATATGTATGGCTGATTCACTTTGTTATAAAGCAGAAACTAACACACCATTGTAAAGCAATTATACTTCAATAAAGATGTTAAAAAAAAAAATACCAGGTGATTGCAGAAAACTGCACCTAGCTGAACCAAGCTGAATCCACACGCGCACACACAAACACACTCTCAAACATCTATCAGTTACTTCAGATCACTGTGTTTTACGAGCCACAGCACTTCATCTGGTGTAACAACTTTCTGTTCAAATTTAGATAACCCTCTTTTCACCGCTTCATGAAGCTTCTGAGTGTGTCCCTAACCACATTCTCCCTAAGCTCTGTGGGTTTCACCGCTTCATGAAGTTTCTGAGTGTGTCCCTAATCACATTTTCCCTAAGCTCTGTGGGTTTCATTATATAATTTTGCATGGCACAGTGACTTTGAGGAACACACATGTGTTACAATAGAATCAACTGTAATTTCACCATATCCTACACTAACCCTACCGCAGTGCATAATCAAATACTGTGAATCACCAATGTTGGATTACTCCTTGTTTCTTCTTCTAGACCAAAACAACTATGTGATAAAGGGAGTGTTCTTTTTGTGATCTCCAGTATGGTAGTCACTAGGCACAAGTAGCTCCTGGTTGCTTGAAAGTTGACTAGTACAACTGAGAAACTGAAGTTTTAACCTGAATTAAATTTAAACAGCCGCATGCACCTAGTGGCTACTTATTAGACAGGATAATCCTAAATCTGTATTCTAAAAATCAAGCCCAGCTTTTATTTTCTCACTTCCATTTAGTTTTGTAAAGTAGCTGGTTGAAGACAAGCAGGGATGGAGAAAATGCTGTAAAGACTGGATGTACGTATAATGTTCTATTACATAAAACCTATTTTTATATCAATAGTATCTACCATTTACATTTACCATAGCTGTTTGCCAGGCACTGAGATAAGAATTTTATTAACACAACTGTTATCACCTCATTCAACCCTAATAACAACACTATGAAGTCATTATTGCTAAGCACACTTTACATACAAGGAAATACCAGCTCACAAAGTTTAATGGTTCCCTCTCAAGTCCACTATGGCAGTGATCCCTTTTCTCATCCCTCTGCCTCTAATCTTGCTCTTGATACAATGCATCATCTTACAAATCGAAATTGGAGTAGTCTCCCAAATAAGTAACAATTCTGGTCCTTCTCCTCTGTTCCTCCTAGACACACTCCCATCCACCTTTAATGTCTTTTAGCCTGACAATATAAGGTAGGGAGCCCAGAATCCTATCTGCTAACTTCTCTTCATAGCAGCCTTTTAGGGGGACCTTTATAAGACAGTTTAAAAATTACTAACAGAATAAATTGTTAAGTCCACACTATCTGGCCCCTTGCCTTCCTGTTCTACCTCTTATGACTCCCTCCCTCCTCCTATGCAATTGATGCTACAGCTGTATGCTCTCTCTGCAGTGCCCACCACTTCTTTGTCAAATACCTACTCATCACAAGCCAGCCATGAATTCCTTCATTTATTAATCAAACAGATAGTGCCACCTTGTGCCAGGCCCTACTCGGGTTGCTGAGGATATATCAGTAAAGAGCGCTATTTGAGAAAGTCAAGTCTTTAGGACATTTTGATAAGAAGTCTATTAGAGCCACTCTTGTTTATAACCCAACTCCTATTCCAATTCCAGCTTACCCACCGATATTCCAATTTTTAAATTTGGTAACTATGAGCCTAACATCTGGAAGTGGATACATTAATAATTTCACTTTTCAAAAACAAAATAAAACAAACTCAAACATACCCCTTCTTCAGACAAACAAGCAAGACGATCTATGAGTTCAGGGTTAGCAGTTAGGCTTTTTACATATTCTTCACCTGAAAAATAAGTTTTTTGTTCTTGATAAATTCAAATGTGGTTTTTTTTCCTCCTTAGATATGTTTTTTTCCCCTTCTTTTGTTTGTGACAGTACATATGTCAATTTTTTTTGGTGGGGGGGGGAAGCCCTCTGTTGAAGTGGTCACGCCCAAAAGGCAGTGGGTCAAGTATATCTATAAGCTTTCATTGCTAAGCCAATTCCAAGTCTTGATAGGGAAATTAATAGCCACTGGTGGCACAACTCACTTAGCTTAGAAATGCTGAGAAATTAAAAAAAACACAAAAATATCACATTAAGTTATATAGGACTATGAAAATACCAAATGGTCAAATGAACATCTGATTATGGGCCTGATGATAGTTTTTATATGCATTTGCAAACATGAACTAACAGTCCGGTCTCCATGGAGACTTACAAGTGAAAGCTGGTATCCCTTCTTCTATGGCTTTCTCTTTGTTTTTCCTGTCATTGGTTATGAAGATAACTCGCAGCTGATTCTCTGCCGACATTTTCTTCAAATGTTCATTGTACCACTTTGCTGCTACTCGAATGGCTCTATCATTCCTGTCATTAGAAGTTTCTCCCTGTAATTGTTCTACATAAGTTTCTCTAAGTGTAATAGAAAGGGAAAAAAAAGAAACAAATGGAAAACAACAGAATCAAGCACATGTAAAAAGTCTTAGGACATAAATGCCTAATAATTACTAAACTTAAAGTCAATGGTACATCTTTTTCTCTTGAATGTATTCACATTTATACCTCAGAGTGGAAACAAATAAGATCCCCCAGTCACGTTTTTAAGACAACAACTTACTTGGAAAAGAAGAAAATCACATTAATGGAGCAATAAAAAAGACTAAAATAAATTTTTTTCACCAAAAGAAAAATTCAAGATCAGAATTTCTACTTGAAGGTGGGACATTAAAAAAGTAATAGTTTGTTGGAAAAAAACTATACTAAAACTTTGCAGGTCTGATAATGAGGTTGCATTCAAACTGTAGATTAACAGGAATTCCTAAAAGCTATTGATTGTATGATTAGATGATTTGTGATGATATGATTAATGTATAGTTATTAAATACATAATGCACATAAATTATCCATGGTAAACCCTGAATAAATGACAAACACCATCTAGGGACTGAAAGACCAGATACAGATATGATTGTATATTCCTTCTAAGTCTATCCACTCTGAGCAATCAAATGTAAGCATACTTATTTAAATCTGTTCTTCGAAGCTAAATTTAAGTACAATAACAAAATTCAGCACAACAACTTCTACCTACTTCTTAAAAATTATAGGCTCAATTTTAGAATTCTGTACTTATTTATATGGTTTTCAGAATTATTTTATTATTCACCATTAAATACACCTGATAATGCTTTTAAGCTTATCAAAGACACTCATAAATTTTTGAATTGGTTTTAGCATGACTGAGCAACAACCTGACATGAGATTTGCTCGAGTGTCTTAATTCTTCCTGTCAACCCCAGTATTGCTAAGCTCTATTCACTGCACTTAAGCTAACAAAATTGCTAACCTTGGATTAAAAATCCAATGATCATGCTCCACAGAAACTAGGTCTTTGAGCGCTGAAAAACAGTGAAGTTTCTGTTTCTGGATTTCGAGAGGAGACAGAAATAAGAAGTCTACAGGTGCTTTACTGATGTTCTTTATAACAACAGTATTTAAGTGTGGGATATAAGAATAAAGAAGAGAGGGCTTCCCTGGTGGCACAGTGGTTGAGAGTCCGCCTGCCAATGCAGGGGACACGGGTTCGTGCCCCGGTCTAGGAAGATGCCACATGCTGCGGGACGGCTGGGCCCGTGAGCCATGGCCGCTGAGCCTGCGTGTCCAGAGCCTGTGCTCTGCAACAGGAGAGGCCACAACGGTGAGAGGCCCGCATACCACACACACAAAAAAAAGAATAAAGAAGAGAAATTAAATATTCTTAATTTGCATATTCCAGTGGGATTTCATTATTACATCTACTGTCTCATCTAGCAGTTCTCAACCAGGGAGTGATTTTCCCCGCCAGGGGACATTTCACAATGTCTGGAGACATTCTGGGTTGTTACAGCTCGGTGGATCGGTGGGGAAGGGGAGGTCTGTTACTGGCATCTAGTGCATATACGCCAGGGATGCGGCTAAACATCCTACAATTCCTAAGACAGCCTTCCCATAACAAAGAATTATCCAGTCCAATATGTCAACAGTGCCAACATTGAGAAACTCTGATCTAATAAAAGTAAACTAGGGACGTCCCTGGTGGCGCAGTGGTTAAGAATCCGCTTGCCAAGGCAGGGGACACGGGTTCGAGCCCTGGTCCAGATCCCACATGCCGCAGAGCAACTAAGCCTGTGTGCCACAACTACTGAGCCTGCGCTCTGGAGCCCGCGTGCCACAACTACTGAAGCCTTGTGCCTAGAGGCACCGCAATGAGAAGCCCGCGCACCACAATGAAGAGTAGTCCCTGCTCACCGCAACTAGAGAAAGCCCACGCGCAGCAATGAAGACCCAATGCAGCCAAAAATAAATAAATAAAATAAATTTATAAGGAAAAAAACGTAAGCTAGGACTCATCATAAATTATTTCTGTAACATAAGGAACAGGCAATATCATATTTTCTAAGATCACACATAAAGTTCAAACAAAGGTCTTGAATCTGAAACAAAGAATTCTATTTCTTAACCTTATTGTCGTCAATATGATCAGTTATAAGGTATTAGTTTAACTGTTAAAAGCCCATTAAGAATATATCTGCTTTATATTTTTAAAGCTTTCCTTCACAAACTCCTATATTTTATTAACCTTTGTTGGTTATTCGCTTAATATGGTATACCAGGAACCTAGGCAAATCTTGTCTTCCAAAATCCTATTGCTCGACTCATGCTAAAACCAATTCAAAATGAAAACATTTTGGAAATTAAAGTACCTACCATAGCCGAGGAGCCAGGAGACTTTGGTTCTGGGTTTGACCCAATCAATGCCTATGTGAACTTAGCAAGGTTTGTAAACTCTGTAAGAACCAAATATTACTCTCAGAAGTATGAAACCTATGGTGTATCTTCTGACGATGTCACAGATTACCGCCAGGAACTCTCCCCCCAGTTTAGCTAATTCTATAGTTTCCTGATAATTGACATAATTTCCCCCCTACCTATGATGCTCGTTAGTAAATGTATAGAAATGCTTCTCCTGGTTATTAGTCACATCTCGGATTCGTTTATATACCGGAGCACTCCGATTTCTCACTTCTTGGAGAACTGTTTGTAGCACAATGACATTCCTGATGGCAGGGTCCTCAAGGACATCAATCTTTTAAATAAATAAACAAATAAATAAATAAACGAAGAGTTAATTTTTCCTCTGTTCATTCATAAATTGCTTCTGTTGAACGTGAAACTCTGCCGGTTAAAAAAAAACACTAACCGTACATTAAATAAGGAGCTATTTTGCAACAGAAAACCCTTCAGGTCCATTAAAAAAGTACACATGTAAATAGGCTAATTACAAAACTTTGTAGAATTAACTTCATTAATAAAGTAATACGTTGGCCCACATAGCTTTCGTTCGTAGGCACTTACAAGCTGCCTGGGGGTCGCAGGCTGGAGGCCACAGAAGCCCAGGTCCCCGACCTCCAGACATTAAAATCTAAGGCAGAAGAGACACCAGGAGTTAGAAAATTGACGTATTTAAAATTCCTATAACTCCAAGAACTCAAAAAAAAAACAGTACATGGAAAAGAACCTCGGCCTGGGGGGGCAGGAGGCATAGGTCCTGACGGGGTTTGCCTCTCCCTAAGTACGTGATGTTGCCCAAGACGCTCCTCCTTGGGGATCAGTCTCCCTATCTCCCTTTCTCCCGGTGGCGCCGCTGTGCCCGCGGTTCGCCCGCCTACCGGCGCACCTGGTGGAGCAGCACGTTGGTGTCAGGCAGTAAGTAGTGCGGCTGTGGGCAGAGGCTGCTGACCCGATCCAGGGGCTGCGGCTCGAGGACCGGCCCCTCGTGCGCACTTCCGCACGCCGCGCATCCAGACGCACCGCAGCCTATGTCGTCTCGCAAGTAGTGCTCGCGCACGATCTTCATCACGCCGCCCGCCCGCGTCTTTTTTAAGAAAGTCCTGGACTTGAGCATCTTGCCTCGCGGCTTGGAATCCCGACCTCAACAGTTCTCTTCCGGCGGAAAATGTCAAGCTTGGAGCCCTGTCGCACAACTACACTTTACCCAGAGGTTTGCTCCTTCCCCCTCCAGGATATTAGTAAACCCCTCTCGTGGGGAAACCTCGAGGCAGCCGTTGGTTGGCTCTCTGAGGGCTGCGAGGATTGGGCGAAAGCGGGTAGATGGGAGGAGCCCGGAGCCATTTCCGCCCGCGAATTGAGCGGGGCCGCCTCCGGACTCCATCTCCCAGCATGCATTGCTTCCCGCGCCAGGGTGGACGCGGGAGGGCTGAGTTCCGGTAGCGTGGGCGTCTGCCTGCTGCAGCTTCCTCACTGTGCGGAAATGGTTATTTTGGTTACGGGTGCTAACGGTCACCGACCTGTGATTTGTCGTTAAGAGACTGCACCTCGAGCTGCTGTCTGGAGACACCTTCAGCTCACCTAAAGTAGCGGCAGTGGCGGCTTCTCTAGCCTGCGACGTGGAGTAATTGAAGCTTTCCAGGTAGCTCACGGCTCGCCCCTACCTTTTTTGCCTGGGACAAGGAATCTTCTGATGCTGCCAAATTCGGGTTTTATTCTTCACGCCGCACGTGTGGGCAGTGCCAGTCCCGGACCCTTTGTATCCCAGGTGATGTTGCCTGTCTTTGATTTCGCCTTTCCTTATCCCTTTCCCTTTAAAAACGAGGGAAGCCGATCCAGTCAGAGTTCTTAGGTTTCCCTTCCACACACCTTTTTTCTAATCGTTCAGTTTAGAAAAACTGGTATCTACAATACCGTAATTTATTATATCGTGTAGTATTAAAACGAGGGAGTTGCTGACATTTTTGTGAAAGGGTAAGGAGTTCGAGGAATGTGTCTTTTACACTCTTGTTTTCATTTTGCTATCTGCAAGTCTATAAAAAAATTTTATCTCACTATTTCCCTTTTAAAAAAAACTGATGCCTCATTGCCTGTAGAATAAATTTCGAACATACTGAAACATTCAAGGTCCTCCACAGTCTTGATTATGTATAAGGGACAACCCTTCTGTGTGTTTGTGTTTGGAGTCACTACTCAGATTCTCATGGGCTTGGCCCAGGCTGACTACTACTATGTCCCTCTGTTGTTTTACACTTTCAACACTTCTATACCAACCTTAATACGTGAATGATTTTCCGTTTTTATTACTCCTTTCCAAATCCTTCAAGATTCTAAGTCCTACCTCTGTATAACCTTCCTCTGACCAACTCAGAAGAAACTTCTCTATCTTCAACATGTGCTGCTTTTATTAGTAGTATTCCTGGGTACTAGCGATTTAGGGCTTTATTGTTTATCTCATACATTTCTTTGTTTACTCCAAGTAAGAGTCTTGCCCCCAGGAACTGGGTTTTCTATTCATCAAAAGTATGGGTTAAAAAAAAAAAAAAAGCATTGTAAAGCAACTATATGCCAAGAAAAATTAATTTTAAAAAAAGTATGTTTTAGAATAAGACTTAATGAGTTTGATTTAATATGTTTGATTTGAGCAGTAACTTAACCAATCTGCCCTAGATTTGGGGTCCTCCAGTTTGCCTAATATTTACTTAGGGAACCCTTAGTATCTCTTTGATATACTTTATGCTTTCCATAGAGAATGTTTGAGTACGTTTAAATCAATATTTTTTAATCTACAGAAAATTGAAATAGAATTGGAGAAGAAAAGTGACCCATAATAATTAAAAATGTCTCGAAAAGTTGCCAAGCCATCAAAAACACTGAACATCTCTAGCTCTCTGGAATCTGAAGATATTAGTTTAGAAACAACAGTTCCTACAGATGATATTTCCTCATCAGAAGAGAGAGACGGTAAAGTCAAAATCACCAAGCAGCTAATTGAACGGAAAGAACTGCTTCATAATATTCAGTTACTGAAAATAGAGCTATCACAGAAAAATATGATGATCGACAATTTGAAGGTTGATTATCTTACAAAGGTAAGATCATGTGTAAATTTGCTGTCTGTGTGCTTTATTGTCTTGAAACTGCAGATATGTAAGAATTAAGTTTATGTAATCTGAACTTGAAATGATAAATTTAAAATATCAAGAAAATAATTATATTTTCTTGCATAGTTTAAAAAAACTGTTTTTAAAAAGAGAAGGGGGGCTTCCCCGGTGGCGCAGTGGTTAAGAATCCACCTGCCAATGCAGGGGACACGGGTTCAAGACCTGGTCCGGAAAGATCCCACATGCCGCGGAGCAGCTAAGCCTGTGCGCCACAACTACTGAGCCTGTGCTCTAGAGCCCGTGAGCCACAACTACTGAAGCCCGCGTACCTAGAGCCCGCACTCCACAACAAGAGAAGCCACCGCAACAAGCCCGCGCACCGCAACTAGAGAAAAACTGCCCACAGCAGTGAAGACCCAAAGCAAAAATAAAATAAATAAATAAATTTATTAAATAAATAAGTAAAATAAAAGGAGAAGGGAAGTGAATAATAGTTCTGTGTACCAAATAAAAAGTCTTGAAAGAAGGGGTGACTTAAAGGTGGGCAGGGATGAATTGCTTCTGTAGGCTCAGTTTTTGTTTTTTTTTTCTTTTTTTGCGATACGCGGGCCTCTCACTGTTGTGGCCTCTCCCGTTGCGGAGCACAGGCTCCGGACGCACAGGCTCAGCGGCCATGGCTCACGGGCCCAGCCGCTCCACGGCATGTGGGATCTTCCCAGACCGGGGCACGAACCTGTGTCCCCTGCATCGGCAGGTGGACTCTCAACCACTGTGCCACCAGGGAAGCCCCTAGGCTCAGTTTTTTGAATGTACTATGTGTGAGGTATATTTTCTCCAGTGTTTTTTTTCTGGCCAAGTTTTTTCTGCTTCTTGGAGAATTAGCCCTGATGTGACTAGTTGGATAGGGAGAATCAAGATCATTATTACATTACTGAATCTGTTTAGTCCTCTAGCATGGAGATTTGGTTTCTTTATATCTTGCTCTTTGATAGTTACTGTGTCATAGTACCAAGTGTAACAAATTCACTTACCCTATTCTTTAACAAGTGGTATCTGCCAAGTAACAAGGGACGCCCTAGTCCTTGTTTTTCTGCCTTGTGTGTTTATTTACAGTTACGGAGTGTTTTATGTAAGGCCTGGTAAAGTTGTCGCTAGTTATAAAAAATTTACAGTGATTTCAGAAAGACAGGATAAACATTGTAACTCTTACTACTTCTGTCTTCTGAGAAAGTCTTTTCTTTCCAGTAGTAAACCCTCCATCTTTGCTCTTGATCCCACCTCTTCCTATCTCCTCCCCTCCCCATTTTGTTTCAGTTATATTTACCTTCTCTCTTGTTAAGTCAGTCTTGGTTAGTTCTTGCCTATGTATAAGTATCATGCTGCTAGAAAAATTTCTTGACCATGCCTCTCTAGGAAAATGAAATGTCCTAAATCCCAAGGTCTTGATGATGTAAAGAAATCATTTAGGTACATTTAAATATATATATTAGTAGCTAACATTTATTGAGTGCTTATTCTGTGCCAGACCCTGTTCTGTGAGCTTTTTCATGTATTATCTCATTTAAGCCATACAGCTCTTTGAGGTGTAGGAGCTTTTAGGGAGATCTTCTCTGACCTCTCTTATTAAATGAATCAATAGAATAAGTTAGACTGATATTTAGTAAGCACACAATAAGTATTAGTCATTGTTGCTGTTATTAACTAAAATAATATTCTCATTTTTTTCACTCTGCTTATTTTCTGTGCCTTACATCTATGCTCATAGGACTACCTGCCTTGTTTGTTGGGTATTTGTCTCTCTTAATAAAGTGTAAGGATCCTGAGGACAGGGACTTCTTTGTAGTCCCTGTTGTATCTCCAGCACTTAGAACTGTCCCTGGCACCTAGTAAGTGCTCAGCTGTTTCTTAACTGAGTGACTTAACCTCATTTTGCTGTTGAAAAAAACAGAACCATAACTGGTTAATAGCTTACCAAGGCCATTCAGATGGAAGTGATGGAGCCTGGTGGGATTAACACCAAGAAGTCTAATGCCTATGCTCCATCCAAGTAAACCTCCTAAGACTTCCTTTTAGGTTCTTTATGAAGTCACCTACCTAGACTAGGTCACTTGGTATTTTATCAGTGTATCCTGTCGTTTCCCATTCTTTTCCCTTAGTCATATTGTTTTTACTCTTCAAATGGACTGCCACAGTGTTACTGGCTCATGTATCTCTATCCTTAAGACCTCCTTCAATGGAAGTCATTGAAGAAGCCTGAGGTAGTATCCCACTTGTTAATCTACCCACTCAGTCAACAAATATTCTATTAAGTGCCAACTGTATACCACATTGAAAATTACATTTCGTTTGGCCACTTTTTAAATTATTTGTTTTCAGCTTGCATTGTGCTTGGTTATAAATAGCTTCTCTCCTTTTTAAAATGTAACGTTTACATTATTGGCATGGTGGTTTATTCATGAGAGGCTTTCTGGTATAACAGATCAGAGCTGCAGTTCCAGACACACACAGTTTGAGTTTGAATCCCAGCCCTTATAGTTACCTTGAGCAAATTCCTTAAGTTTTTTTTCCCTGATTTCCTGTAAAATAAGAATAATCATAGTTTTTACTTCATGGAGTTGTTGGAGGATTAAATTAATCAAGGCACATAAGCTCTTAGATGCCTGGTATATAATAAATAATAGTAGTTATATTTATTCAGCACTGTATATTATTATTATTGTATCCCATGGTGCTTAGTATAGTTTTTTACTTTTGTGGTTTTCTGGTTGGGCTGAAAATGTAGAAGATTAAGTTAGTCATATTCCTGAGCTTATGACACACAGTCATCATTGATCCTTGCAAGATCACTTCTTATTTTGTACATTTATTCTTTTTATTCCCATAATTCATTTCTCTTCCTCCCTTTCTCTATGTTTATTTTTTCCTTTTAACATTTATTCTTTAAAAAAAATTATTGAGGTACAGTCAATTTACAGTATTATATAAGTTTCAAGTGTACAACATAGTGATTCACAATTTTTAAAGGTTATACTCAACTTATGGTTATTATAAACATTTATCTTGAACACGAGTATTTTTCTTATTTTTTACCTTTACATAAATCTGAATTGCATGTTTTGTTTTAGATTTTATTTCTTTTATAGTTTTCCCTTTCAACTCAGTGCGGTTTTTAAGATCCTTCATGTTACCACGTGCAAGTCTAGTCCTTTGCTTCCAGCAGCTACACAGTTCAGGTGTGTGTCTTCCCATCCGTCCACCCATTCCCGCAGCGATAGGCACCCAGGGTGCCTCTAGCTCCTTGCCACCACATGCAGCGTGGCCTTCTTTAGACATTCCTCTTCTGGACCTGGTGTGAACATTTCTTTGACATATATACTAAGGAGTGGAATTTCTGGCTCACAGGGTATATGTCTACTTAATTTAAGTGTACTTCCAAATTGCTCTCCAGAGTAGCTGCCTGCTCTACATTCCTGTGTTTTTTGTCTATGAGCACTAGGGTTGTCCTGCTTAGAGACCCCTTGGGGTAATATATTTGCTGTCAAATATGGGAAGAAGTATTATATGGTAGAAGAATTACTCTTCCTTAATTCGTCAAATCCAAGCCACCTGGATTGGAAGACGGACCACTATGTGTATTGCTAGCGTTAAACACTGCCAAGTTAAACTGTTATGTGCTGTAGTTTGTAAGACGCACTCCAGCTTCAGAGATGAAAAATGTGGAAAAGTGTGAGTCTGGGATTGATGAAGAAACAGTATTTTTAGCCACTCATTCATTCTCCAAAGCTTACCAGTACATTGAACATCAGGGATACGAAGATGAAAATGTCACATTCTAGCATTACAAAAATAAATTTCCCTCCCAAGACTATAGCTCCATGATAATGGTTGGAGTGGGAAGCTGGGAAGTGTAAGTCTTTAACTGGACAGATTGTTGTCTCTAATAAAAACCAGAGTTACCTGAGAAGGAGGGGAAAACTTGATGTTGGGAGACAAGTAACAGTTTTTTCCATTCATCAAGGTCTTTTTTAGTTCGGAAATATGTGAATCTATATAATATAACTTCTCTCCACACCAGTATGGCAAGGGTACAATGCTTATGTTTATTATAGCTTATTACTGGTGGTACAGTTTATCACTAAGAATGTCTTGACCCATGTTGATTTGACAGAAGCAGGTTGGTCCCAGGAAACTTAAAAAGCATGGATTCCCCCTCCCCACTCAGCTGCTTGCCGACTGAGAGCACTGGGAAGGTGAGCCGCTCAGGCCAAACTTCCTAATCTTAGAGGATTGTTAGCTTTACACTTTTATCCCCACTTATTGCTACCTAAATCGCTTTCCTTATTCCCCTCCTTACTCCTTTCTTCCTCATTCTTCTTGCTTGTCAGTTTTTAAATGCCAAAATCTCTCTTGGTTTATCTCTCATTGGAGATCTGTGGGTTCTTTATTGCTTGGAAATGGAGGAGTGAATCTCCCTAGCTTGACTGTCTCTGAGTTGAGGGACTTAATCTAAAAGTCAGTTAAAATTGTAGAAGTTCTAACCCTGGAAAAAACGGAAGTTTCTCCTTGTGGTAACAGTTTTCTTGATTTGCAAAATAGTAATTATGAGGAGTGTGGTTATCTTTTGTTGATTTAAGATTTTTATTGAGACATGTTGCCAGGAATATAGCAGTAAATATGACAGAGTCCCTTTTTTATGGAGATCACATTCAAGTGAGAGACATGATTAAACAACAATTAAACAAGATATCTACAAGATATGTGACGTGACATTGCTCAGCAGTGGGAGTTTTCTGCTTTGGATAGGGAGTCAGCAAACTTTCTCTGTAGAGGCCTGGGCCAGACAGTAAATATTTTATGCTTTGCAGGCCACATATGGTCTATCACATATTCTTCTTTTTTTTTTTTTTTTCCTTTTAGCAACTTTATAAATGTAAAACCTATTCTTAGCTCGTGGATAATCAGGAACAGGACATGGGCTGGATTTGGCCCATCACCATGGTATATTAACCCTTGCTTTAGATTATGTAACAGAGAAGCCATTTGCAGATTTTGGGCGGCTGGAGTGACATGTCCTGATTTTTATTTTCAAAATGTTGGTGAAGTAATTAGACTAAGAGCAGGTAAGGTAGAAGAGGAAGACAGTATTAGGCTATTGCCTTACGTAAGACTCCTAACTTCTTGGCTTCATCACCTGGAGCCGTTTATTGAGAAATAGAAGTCTGGGAGAAAACTGATATAGGAGATAAAGTTTAAGTTCTGTTTTGAATATGTTAAACTTTAAATGTCCACCCATTAGACTCGTAAATAGAATTGTCGCTCTGACTTTAGAGGACAGTCCATGACCAGGGAGTGTGTGTGTGGGGGGGGGGCGCACACACGTAATATACATCAGCATGTAGGTGCCACTTAAAGCTATGGGATTTGATGGCATTACGTGGGGAGAGTAGAGGGCCCCAAACCAAGTCAAGGAGTAGTCAAATATTAGAAATGGGTTAAAAGAAGGAAATCCAGCAAAGGAACCTGAGAACCTTGAGAGGGTCCAGTGAGTTAAGCAGGAAAACCAGGAGGAGTATCACATAAGGTGAAAGAGGATGGAGTGGTCAGCTCTGCCAAATCATGCGTCAAGTAAGATAAATACGCAGAAATAACCATTGGACTGGGCATTATGGATGGGATTCATAACTTTAACGAGAATTGTTACTGGAATAGTGTGGGACAAAAACCATATGGAAGTTTTGCTCTGATGATGAGCACAGAAAATGGTACTGTGGCAGAGGAAGTGGTGGGATCAAGGGAGTGTGATTTGTTGGGTTTTTTAATGGGAGACAAAAACATGTTTGTTTAATGACAGGAATAGTTCAGTAGAGAAGGATAATTTGATGACGCGAAAGGAATTCACTTGAATATATTAAGGACTGACTGTTAAATTAACCTGCATATTTTAAAAGGTGAACAAGAACTGCCTGGGTTGAAAGGGAAAGAGTAAAGAATTTTTTAAATAGTCTAAGAGTGAACTCAGGTGCATGGAGGCTTAAGAGGGAGCACAGCATATTGGGGAAATGGCAAGCACTTACTTTTGCTGGAACAGAGTTTTCTTTTAAGCGAGGGATGAGAGACATGGTAGGGAAGGGCCAGATCAAGAAAGATTAGTATAGTATGCCATTAGGTTTGGAATTTATTCTGAAGACAGTGAGGACCCTCTGAAGGATTTAAAACTGGGGAAATAAATTTTTGATAGCATTTTTAAAAGATAAGATAAAGGAAGATAGTTTTGGAGATTGACAAAACTGAAAGCAGGGAAACCAGTTAGGAAACCATTATAATAATCCAGGTGAGAGATGACAGGGGTCTAACTGAAGACTTGTCACTGGGTATTAAAGAGGATGGTATAGTTCTGACAGCTTTTTACGGAATAAACTCAACAATAAAAACAGTGATGTCAGAAGAGGGGGAAGATGGTGGAAGAGTAAGACCTGGAGATCACCTTCCTCCCCACAGATACACCAGAAATACATCTACACATGGAACAACTCCTACAGAACACCTACTGAATGCTGGCAGAAGACCTCAGACCTCCCAAAAGGCAAGAAACTCCCCCATGGACCTGGGTAGGGCAAAAGAAAAAAGAATAAACCGAGACAAAAGGATAGGAATGGGACCTGCACCAGTGAGAGGGAGCTGTGAAGGAGGAAAGGTTTCCACACACTAGAAGCCCCTTCGCGGGCGGAACCTGTGGGTGGCGGAGGTGGGGGAGCTTCAGAGCCGCATAGGAGAGCACAGCCGCAGGGGTGCGGAGGGCAAAGTGGAGAGATTTCCACACAGAGGAACAGGGCCGACCAGCACTCACCAGCCCGAGAGGCTTGTCTGCTCACCCGCTGGGGCGGGCGGGGCTGGGAGCTGAAGCTGGGGCTTCGGTCGGATCACATGGAGAGGACTGGGGTTGGCTGCGTGAACACAGCCTGAAGCGGTTAGTGCACCACGGCTAGCCAGGAGGGAGGCCAGGAAAAAGCCTGGAGCTGCCAGAGAGACAAGAGACTTTTTCTTCCCTTTTTGTTTCCTGGTGCGCAAGGAGAGGGGATTAAGAGCGCTCCTTAAAGGAGCTCCAGAGACGGGCACAAGCCGCGGCTAACAACGCAGACACCAGAGACGGGCGTGAGACACTAAGGCTGCCGCCACGAAGAAGCCTGTGTGCTATCACAGGTCACTCTCCACACCTCTGTTCTGGGGAGCCTGTGCAGCCCGCCACTGCCAGGGTCCCAGGATCCAGGGACAACTTCCCTGGGAGAATGCCTGGCGCGCCTCAGGCTGCTGCAACGTCACACCAGCCTCTGGCGCCGCGGGCTCACCCCACACTCTGTACCCCTCCCTCCCCCCGGACTGAGTGAGCCGGAGCCCCCGAATCAGTGGCTTCTTTAACCCCGTCCTGTCTGAGCAAAGAACAGATGCCCTCCAACGGCCTACATGCAGAGGCGGGGCCAAATCCAAAGCTGAACCCCGGGAGCTGTGAGAACAAAGAAGAGAAAGGGAAATCTCTCCCAGCAGCCTCAGGAGCAGCAGATTAAATCTCCACGATCAACTTGATGTACCCCGCATCTGTAGAATACATGAATAGACAACGAACCATCCCAAATTGAGGAGGTGGACTTTGAGAGCGAGATTTATTATTTTTTCCCCTTTTCCACTTTTTCTGAGTGTGCACGTGTACGCCTCTGTGTGAGATTTTGTCTGTATAGCTTTGCTTTCACCATTTGTCCTAGGGTTCTATCCATCCGTTGTTTTTTTTTCTTTTTTTACTTTAAAAAAAATTTTTTTAATATTTTTCTATTTTAATAACTTCTGTTTTACCTTTATTTTCTTTTATCCTCTTTCTTTCTTTCTTTCTACTTTTTCTCCCTTTTGTTCTGAGCTGTGTGGATGAAAGGCTCTGGTGCTGCAGCCAGGAGTCAGTGCTGTGCCTCTGAGATGGGAGAGCCAACTTCAGGACACTGGTCCACAAGGGACCTCCCAGCTCCACATAATATCAAATGGCAGAATTCTCCCAGAGATCTCCATCTCAACACCAACACCCAGCTTCACTCAACGACCAGCAAGCTACAGTGCTGGACACCCTATGCCAAACAACTAGCAAGACAGGAACACAACCCCGCCCATTAAAAGAGAGGCTGCCTAAAATTATAGTAACTCCACAGACACCCAAAAACACACCACCAGATGTGAACCTGCCCACCAGAAAGACAAGATCCGGCTGCATCCACCAGAACACAGGCACTAGTCCCCTCCACCAGGAAGCCTACACAACCCACTGAATCAACTTTAGCCACTGGGGACAGACACCAAAAACAATGGGAACTACGAACCTGGAGCCTGCAAAAAGGAGATCCCGAACACAGTAAGATAAGCAAAATGAGAAGACAGAAAAACACACAGCAGATGAAGGAGCAAGATAAAAACCCACCAGACCTAACAAATGAGAGGAAATAGGCAGTCTACCTGAAAAAGAATTCAGAAAAATGATAGTAAAGATGATGCAAAATCTTGGAAATAGAATAGAGAAAATGCAAGAAACATTTAACAAGGACCTAGAAGAACTAAATATGAAACAAGCAACGATGAACAACACAATAAATGAAATTAAGAATACTCTAGAAGGGATCAATAGCAGAATAACTGAGGCAGAAGAACGGATAAGTGACCTAGAAGATAAAGTAGTGGAAATAACTGCTGCAGAGCAGAATAAAGAAAAAAGAATGAAAATAACTGAGGACAGTCTCAGAGACTTCTGGGACAACATTAAATGCACAAACATTCGAATGTAGCGGTTCTAGAAGAAGAAGAGAAAAAGAAAGGGACTGAGAAAATATTTGAAGAGATTATATTTGAAAACTTCCCTAATATGGGAAAGGAAATAGTTAAGTCCAGGAAGCACAGAGCGTCCCATACAAGAAAAATCCAAGGAGAAACACGCCAAGACACATATTAATCAAACTGTCAAAAATTAAATACAAAAAAAACATATTAAAAGCAGCAAGGGAAAAACAAATAACACACAAGGGAATCCCCATAAGGTTAACAGCTGATCTTTCAGCAGAAACTCTGCAAGCCAGAAGGGACTGGCAGGACATATTTAAAGTGATGAAGGAGAAAAACCTACAACCAAGATTACTCTACCCAGCAAGGATCTCATTCAGATTTGATGGAGAAATTAAAACCTTTACAGAAAAGCAAAAGCTGAGAGAGTTCAGCACCACCAAACCAGCTTTACAACAAATGCTAAAGGATCTTCTCTAGGCAAGAAACACAAGAGAAGGAAAAGACCTATAATAACAAACCCAAAACAATTAAGAAAATGGGAATAGGAACATACATATCGATAATTACCTTAAATGTAAATGGATTAAATGCCCCCATCAAAAGACACAGACTGGCTGAATGGATACAAAAACAAGACCCATATATATGCTGTCTACAAGAGACCCACTTCAGACCTAAGGGAGGGGATGGAAAAAGATATTCCATGCAAATGGAAACCAAAAGAAAGCTGGAGTAGCAATTCTCATATCAGACAAAATAGACTTTAAAATAAAGACTATTAGAAGAGACAAAGAAAGACACTACATAATAATCAAGGGATCGATCCAAGAAGAAGACATAACAATTGTAAATATTTATGCACCTAACATAGGAGTACCTCAATACATAAGGCAAATACTAACAGCCATAAAAGGGGAAATCAACAGTAACACATTCATAGTAGGAGACTTTAACACCCCACTTTCACCAATGGACAGATCATCCAAACTGAAAATAAATAAGGAAACACAAGCTTTAAATGATACATTAAACAAGATGGACTTAATTGATATTTATAGGACATTCCACCCAAAAACAACAGAATACACATTTTTCTCAAGTGCTCATGGAACATTCTCCAGGATAGATCATATCTTGGGTCACAAGTCAAGCCTTGGTAAATTTAAGAAAATTGAAATCGTATCAAGTATCTTTTCTGACCACAACGCTATGAGACTAGATATCAATTACAGGAAAAGATCTGTAAAAAATACAAACACATGGAGGCTAAACAATACACTACTTAATAACGAAGTGATCACTGAAGAAATCAAAGAGGAAATCAAAAGCTACCTAGAAACAAATGACAATGGATACACGACGACCCAAAACCTATGGGATGCAGCAAAAGCAGTTCTAAGAGGGAAATTTATAGCAATACAATCCTACCTTAAGAAACAGGAAACACCTCAAATAAACAACCTAACCTTGCACCTAAAGCAATTAGAGAAAGAGGAACAAAAAAACCCCAATGTTAGCAGAAGTAAAGAAATCATAAAGATCAGATCAGAAATAAATGAAAAAGAAATGAAGGAAACAACAGCAAAGTTAAATAAAACTAAAAGCTGGTTCTTTGAGAAGATAAACAAAATTGATAAAACATTAGCCAGACTCATCAAGAAAAACAGGGAGAAGACTCAAATCAATAGAATTACAAATGAAAAAGGAGAAGTAACAAATGACACTGCAGAAATAAAAAAGATCATGAGAGATTACTACAAGCAACTCTATGCCAATAAAATGGACAACCCAGAAGAAATGGACAAATTCTTAGAAATGCACAACCTGCCAAGAATGAATCAGGAAGAAATAGAAAATATGAACACACCAATCACAAGCACTGAAATTGTAACTGTGATTAAAAATCTTCCAACAGACAAAAACCCATGACCAAACAGCTTCACAGGCAAATTCCATCAAACATTTAGAGAAGAGCTAACACCTATCCTTCTCAAACTCTTCCAAAATGTAGCAGAGGGAGGAACACTCCCAAACTCATTCTACGAGGCCACCATCACCCTGATACCAAAACCAGACAAGGATGTCACAAAGAAAGAAAACTACAGGCCAATATCACTGATGAACATAGATGCAAAAATCCTCAACAAAATACTAGCAAACAGAATCCAACAGCACATTAAAAGGATCATACACCATGATCAAGTGGGGTTTATTCCAGGGATGCAAGGATTCTTCAATATACGCAAATCAATCAATGTGATAAACCATATTAACAAATTGAAGGAGAAAAAAAATATGGCCATCTCAATCGATGCAGAGAAAGCTTTCGACAAAATTCAACACCCATTTATGATAAACCCCCTACAGAAAGTAGGCATAGAGGTAACTTTCCTCAACATAATAAAGGCCATATATGACAAACCCACAGCCAACATTGTTCTCAATGGTGAAAAACTGAAACCATTTCAACTAAGATCATGAACAAGACAAGGTTGCCCACTCTCACCACTCTTACTCAACATAGTTTTGGAAGTTTTAGCCACAGCAGTCAGAGAAGAAAAGGAAATAAAAGGAATCCAAATCGGAAAAGAAGAAGTAAAGCTGTCACTGTTTGCAGATGACATGATACTATACATAGAGAATCCTAAAGGTGCTACCAGAAAACTACTACAGCTAATCAATGAATTTGGTAAAGTAGCAGGATACAAAATTAATGCACAGAAATCTCTTGCATTCCAGTACACTAATGGTGAAAAATCTGAAAGTGAAATCAAGAAAACACTCCCATTTACCATTGCAACAAAAAGAATAAAATATCTAGGAATAAACCTACCTAAGGAGACAAAAGACCTGTTTGGAGAAAATTATAAGACACTGATGAAAGATGATACAAATAGATGGAGAGATATATCATGTTCTTGGATTGGAAGAATCAACATTGTGAAAATGACTCTACTACCCAAAGCAATCTACAGATTCAATGCAATCCCTATCAAACTACCACTGGCATTTTTCACAGAACTAGAACAAAAAATTTCACAATTTGTATGGAAACACAAAAGACCCCGAATAGCCAAAGCAATCTTGAGAATGAAAAACAGAGCTGGAGGAATCAGGCTCCCTGACTTCAGACTGTACTACAAAGCTACAGTAATCAAGACAGTATGGTAGTGGCACAAAAACAGAAAGATCGATCAATGGAACAGGATAGAAAACCCAGAGATAAACCCACGCACATATGGTCACCTTATCTTTGATAAAGGAGGCAGGAATGTACAGTGGAGAAAGGACAGCCTCTTCAATAAGTGGTGCTGGGAAAACTGGATAGGTACATGTAAAAGTATGAGATTAGATCACTCAAAATTAAGCTCAAAATGGATTAAAGATCTAAATGTAAGGCCATAAACTATCAAACTCTTAGAGGAAAACATAGGCAGAACACTCTATGACATAAATCACAGCAAGATACTTTTTGATCCACCTCCTAGAGAAATGGAAATAAAAACAAAAATAAATGGGACCTAAGGAAACTGCAAAGCTTTTGCACAGCAAAGGAAACCATAAACAAGACCAAAAGAGAACCCTCAGAATGGGAGAAAATATTTGCAAATGAAGCAACTGACAAAGGATTAATTTCCAAAATTTACAAGCAGCTCATGCAGCTCAATAACAAAAAAACAAACAACCCAATCCAAAAATGGGCAGAAGACCTAAATAGACATTTCTCCAAAGAAGATATACAGACTGCCAACAAACACATGAAAGAATGCTTAACATCATTAATCATTAGAGAAATGCAAATCAAAACTACAATGAGCTATCATCTCACACCAGTCAGAATGGCCATCATCAAAAAATCTAGAAACAATAAATGCTGGAGAGGGTGTGGAGAAAAGGGAACACTCTTGCACTGCGGATGGGAATGTGAATTGGTACAGCCACTGTGGAGAACAGTATGGAGGTTCCTTAAAAAACTACAAATAGAACTACCATACGACCCAGCAATCCCACTACTGGGCATATACCCTGAGAAAACCATAATTCAAAATGAGTCATGTACCAAAATGTTCATTGCAGCTCTATTTACAATAGGCAGGAGATGGAAACAACCTAAGTGTCCATCATCGGATGAATGGATAAAGATGTGGCATATATATACAATGGAATATTACTCAGCCATAAAAAGAAACGAAAATGAGCTATTTGTAATGAGGTGGATGGACCTAGAGTCTGTCATACAGAGTGGAGTAAGTCAGAAAGAGAAAGACAAATACCGTATGCTAACACATATCTATGGAATTTAATTTTAAAAAATGTCAAGAAGAACCTAGGGGTAAGGCAGGAGTAAAGACATAGACCTACTAGAGAATGGACTTGAGTGTATGGGGAGAGGCAAGGGTAAGCTGTGACAAAGTGAGAGAGTGGCATGGACATATATACACTACCAAACGTAAAATAGATAGCTAGTGGGAAGCAGCCGCATAGCACAGGGAGATCAGCTCGGTGCTTTGTGACCACCTGGAGGGGTGGGATAGGGAGGGTTGGAGGGAGGGAGACGCAAGAGGGAAGAGATATGGAAACATATGTATATGTATGACTGATTCACTTTGCTATAAAGCAGAAACTAACACACCATTGTAAAGCAATTATTCTCCAATAAAGATGGAAAGAAAAATAAAAATAAAAATGATGTCAGATAAGAATAAGCAATGGAGGAGATATATCAAATATGCGTGACTCAGATTTTTTTGCTTTGGAGACCAGGGAGATGTAAGGAATATAAGATAGGTGAGGGTAATGACTAGGTTCATTTTGGACATTTATAGCAACACCCATGTAGTCAATTGAAGATGTATAGTAGGCAGAGATTATAGATGGATCTGAGGTATATATTCAGGGTCTGGCCAGGAAATAATTAGCTGGGCGAGGCACCAGCATAAAAATTCCAATTGTCAAAGGGTTTTTCACTTAGATTAGATTAACGGGAAAAGATGATCTTAATGACAGCCTGGCAAGAAAACATTCATAAGGCAGCAGATTCAAAGCATAGTTTTTTTGTTTTTTGTTTGTTTGTTTGTTGCGGTACGCGGGCCTCTCACTGTTGAGGCCTCTCCTGTTGTGGAGCGCAGGCTCCGGACGCGCAGGCTCAGCGGCCATGGCTCACGGGCCCAGCTGCTCCGCGGCATGTGGGATCTTCCCAGACTGGGGCACAAACCCATGTCCCCTGCATCGGCAGGCAGACTTTCAACCACTGCGCCACCAGGGAAGCCCCAAAGCATAGTTTAACAACCATTTTTATGAACAAACAGAAGGTTTTATTAAATGATAAATTTGCGAACTGACCGTATAATTTATCTTTTTCTCTTTTTTAAGATTGAAGAATTGGAAGAGAAGCTTAATGATGCACTTCACCAGAAGCAGCTACTAACATTGAGATTAGAAAACCAATTGACTTTTCAACAAAAGGATGCCAGGTAAAAGTTTTAAAAAGCAGCAATACCGGGCTTCCCTGGTGGCGCAGTGGTTGAGAGTCCACCTGCCGACGCAGGGGACACGGGTTCGTGCCTCAGTCCGGGAAAATCCCACATGCCACAGAGCGGTAGGCCCGTGAGCCGTGGCTGCTGAGCCTGCTTGTCCGGAGCCTGTGCTCCGCAACGGGAGAGGCCACAACAGTGAGAGGACCGCGTACCGCAAATATATAAATAAATAAATAAGTAGCAATACCTGTCTAGCAGTTAGTAATGTCATTACATATTCATGCATGTGATTGTAAGCTAAAATAGAGAAATCTTAAATCAAAGACGGTAATAATTTTTACATCCAGACTGACAAACAAAACTACTTGATACGTACACAAAATTCAAAAAGCCAGAATTCAACATTCATTCAACAAATATTGCCAGTGTCAGTGAACCATAAATGACAATGGAAGCTCTCTAAACTCACCACCACTTAACTGGCTGTCTGGATTAAATTTTTCATTTGCTCTGTAGAACATACTGATATATTCTTATGGCCCACTGAATTCTTCTGGGTTAATGTACCTTTTGTCTGCCTACATACTTCCTCCAGCTCAGTTGTATGTTTATCCAGAGTCTGTTGTGTTTACTCTCAAATATGCCTATGCCAATCATACTTATTATACTTACATAATCATACTTACACTTAATTAAAATTATATTTTAAAATGAGTACAAAAACATATGTCATTTCTTTGCAAACTATAATGAATTCTTTGGAAAGATTCAATGAAAGTGAGTGACTAAAAATCATCAAATTAAGTGTAAGCAAGAGGTGTTTAGAGATTAGGGGCAAAAATCAAATCCATAAAAAGTATCCTCAGATTTCCCAAGTGTCTTTTCAAAAGGTCTCCTGCCATTGTAAAGAAATCAGATTTGGAAATCATGAAAAATGATTTACAGAAAAACAAAGCATATCTCCATATTACAAAAAATCTGTACCCTACGTAAAAAATGTTGCCAATGAATGTTTATGTCTATATTTTAATTAGCTGTAAATGTGTAAAGTAGGTGTCTTTTCCCTTTATAAGATCTTACTCTTTAACTGATATTTTAAAAAATTATCAGACCAATTATCAGCTACTATCTCATTAGATAAGTGGTTCTCAAATTTTAGCATGCACCAGAACCACCTGCCGGGCTGAAAAAAGATTGTTGGGTCCCACCCTCAGATTCTGATTTGAGTTGAGCCCTGAGAATTTGCATTTTTACCAAGTTCCCAGATGATGCTAATGCTGCTACTGGTTTGGGGATAACACTTTGAAAACCACTGCATTGGATAATAGGACTTCTACTCTATTTCTTTAGGCACTGATCAAATTAAATGAAGTGGAGAGGGCAGTAGGAGACTATTGCAGTAATTCTCTTGATAGCTGATAGTGGTAAAAAGTGGTTGGATTCTGAATATATTTTGAAGGTAGAGTTGATAGGATGTCCTAATGGATTAGATGTGGGGTTTAGGAGAGAAAGAGGAACCAAGGATTGTACCAACATTTTTGGCCTGAATAAATGAAGGGAGGAAGTTGCTGTCAACTAAAGATGGTTGGGGGTGGTGGTGGGATGAATTGGGAGATTGGGATTGACATACATACACTAATATGTATAAAATAGATAACTAATAAGAACCTGCTGTATAAAAAAAATAAATAAATAAAATTCAAACCTAAAGATGCTGAAACCATAGCGGAATAGGTTTGTGAGAGAAGAGCAGGAGTTCAATTTGGAACATGTTAAGTTAGAGTTGTCGTATTAGAAATCCATGTGGAAGTATATGAGAAGTCTGATCTAGAGATATAAATCTGGAGTCATTAGGATATAGATGGTATTTAAGTCACGAGACTGGATGAATTCCCCAAGGGAGTGAACACAGACAGAGGAGGGGACTGAGTACTCCAACACTAAGGCAAACTAGATAATAAGACCGAGAAAGTGCCACCAAGAAAATAGGATAAAAATGAAGAGGAAAAAAATATGGTGTCTGGGAAGCCAGATGAAGAAAGTGTATAAGGAGGGAGAGATCAGATGTCTCAAGTGCTATTGATAGGGATGGAAAGAACTGAGAATTGATCATTAGCAATCTGAATGTTACCAGACCTGATTGGCCTGGGTTTAAGAGGAAAGGCATTGAAGAGAGCACATACAGAAAACTTTTGAGAAACAAAAGGGGCAGTGAAAGAGGGTCAAAAATTGTGGGAGCTTGTTTGTTCATTTATTTTAAGACAGGACGAATAACAGCATGTTTGTATGTTGATGGGAGTGATACAGTAGGAGGGGGAAAAATCAGAGGGTGCCTTCCTGCTCAAAATTTTTGGGTGGGCAACTAACAATGTGTACTACATGGATTCCGTGAGAAAGGTGGTTGATTATGTGTGGATTACTGATTTCATTACCTCATTGGTTGAATGAATACATTATGGTGGTTCAGTGTTGCCATCTTAAAGAGGTATACCTTGAAGTACCTGGATAAAGACAAATGAAAATTACTTTAATGAGTAGGGTCCAAAGCAGATATATAAGATTTACACCTTAAGGAGAAGACATGTATAATTTTATAATTTGAATTTTAAACGTTATTAAGAACATTAATTTTCTATTTAATAATTTATGTGGCTACACATTCAGTAATTAGTATAGCATTGTCATTTCGTGTTTAACTGGTTAAGTCAGCATTTAGCTGGAGCCAAAAATACTATTAAGCTTCTCATTTCTTAATTTTATGTTACTATAAAAAAGGAACTTTGAGAAAATTAGATCTCAGTGATTTTTTTAAGCTTGCTATACATTCTCTCCTAATGTAGAAAATATCAAGAACTAATGAAACAAGAAATGGAAACTATTTTATTGAGACAGAAGCAACTAGAAGAGACAAACCTTCAGCTAAGAGAGAAAGCTGGAGATATTCGTCGAAGCCTGCGTGACTTTGAGTTGACAGAAGACCAATATATGAACCTAAAAGGTCTTCCGGAAGATCAGCTTTCTATTCCTGAATATGTGTCTGTAAGTGTCTTGTATCATTAAAAAAAAAAAAAAATGCATATATTTCCAGACTAAAATTTGCCATTTCTATAGTAGCCATAACTTTTTTTTTTTGCCATAACTTTTGAAGTACCTAATTGATAAATTATTTTATGGCTCTGATCTGAAGGTAGTGAGTGAATGGTGTTCAGATCACCAAATTTTAAAGGGTCTTGGCCATTGACCTCCAAATTCAAGCAATAAATAGGGCTCTAAAGTTAATGGCTGGATAATCCATAGAAATGAATTATTTTATCATAAACTGTGGCAGTTTATAATGTTCTCAAATGAAAAATTATAGAGATAACAGATTAGTGTTTGCCAGGGGTTAGGGACATTAAAGAAGAGGGGAGTGGTGTGATTATAAAGGGACAGCATGAGGGCGATCGTTACGGATCTAGGTCAGGATCTCAACTGCAGTGTTGGTTACACAAGTCTGTATGTAGGATTGATCTATGGCAGTGTTCTCAAATCTTTCTGATATCAGCATCCATTTACACTCTAAAAATTATTGAAGACCCCAAAGAGATTTTGCTTATATAGACTAACTATATCTGTTAATATTTACCATATTCGAAATTAAAACTGAGAAATTTTTACAATACAGGAATACACAAGTACACACTTCATTAGCCTTAAGGGCAATGATATCATCACACATCATGTAGCCACCAGCAGACACTTAATGGGCATAAGATTAAGAGTAGAACAGGCAAAAAATCTTAGTATTACTAGGAAAATAGTTTTGGTCCCATTGATTTCCTGAAATGGTCTCAGAGTGGCAGGGTGGGACCAGGGCTCTCAAGAGCACACATCTCACACAAACTGCAAGTTTGTGATATATAGAGGTCATTTCACCGTAAGAGGCTTGATTTTTTTCATCTGTAAAAGGGTTAATAATAATAACAGTGCCTTTTATTCAATAGCTTGTCATAATCTATGATGAAAAAGAATCTGAAAAAGAATATATGTATAACTGAATCACCTTGCTGTATAGTGGAAACTAACACAGCATTGTAAATCCACTATGCTTCAATTAAAAAAGAATAATAACAGCAACTTTCTGTTGAGGTAATTGTGAAGATTAACTATGAATTTGTATGTAAAATGCTTAACACAGTGCTTAGAACATAGTCAACACATAATAAATATTATCAGTTCTTTTTGCTGTAGTGGTTGCTACTCTTGGTTCTCATTTGGATAAGGCTTCCAGATTAATGATTTCCTACAAAACGGAGTACTGTTTTTTGTCCAGCTTTTTATTTAACATAGCTTGAACATAATTGTTCTGCCCAAAGTACTGTCCAAAACCAATTAAATATCTCAAGTGCTGTCATTGAGGCTTTATCCATTGTAGATGGAAAGTATCCCATTAGTGGCAGGCATACATATTTTTGTTCTCTGATCTGTTAATGTTCCTTGTCTTATCTTTTGTTTTCAGACAGTACCATCCTAACTAGTTAATTATACACAGGTTCATTGTGTCAAGTACTAGCCTTAGGACTTGCCTCTTACCAAATATGATACTCCTGCAATACAGCAATACATTAAGGAGTTTCAGATTGTATGCCTACACAATAAATAGTCCCTAATTGTCATCTCCTAATTTGCTGCTAGCTTAGTTTTGTAGGAGCTTGTTAGTTGGAACACTTTACTAAGTTAGGGCAGGCAAATTCCCCTGAGAGAATTATGAGTGGGAAGAGAGGTCCGAACTGAATGGAACAGTGACATGAAAATACCTCCTGATTCATCCTGATTATCCCTTCCACAGCGGTGGTAGTAAGATTTCACCAAGAGCCTGGGGTGTAGGCTTTTCCTATATTTAGGCATGGGAGACAGAGCAGTGCACAAACCAGACAAAAATTCCTGTCCTCACAGAGCTTACATTCCAATGGAGCAACACACACAACAAATTAAAATATGTAGAACGTTTGTCCTAAATGCTGTGGAGAAAAGAGCAGGAATGAAGAGTGAGGATGCTATTTTAAATCAGCGTAGGGGAGGGACTTCCCTGGCGGTCGAGTGGTTAGGACTCCGTGCTCTCACTGCCAAGGGACCAGGTTCGATCGCTGGTCGGGGAACTAAGATCCCACAGGTGGCGCGGCCCCCAGAAGAATCTGGTTAGGGAAGTCAGGGAGGGTTTTACTGATAGGGTGACGTCTGGTCAGAGACCAGAAGGGAGTGAAAGCATGAGCTGTACATTTATATGTGAGAAGAGCTTTTCCATCAGAGGAAAGAGCAAGAGCAAAACTCTGGGACACTTGATGTGTTGAGGAAATAACAAGCGGATAGTGTGGAGTGAGCAGTAGTGGGAGGTAAGGAGTAAGGAGAACATGGAGGACTGATAGAAGAGAGGAAAGAGAGACCGTGTCAAGGTGGGGAGTTACAGATAATCTGGGCCTTGAGGGGACTTAATTGAACATTAAGACTTAATGAAGTATTAGTGGTCAGGGACAATTAAAGACTGTCTTGTATCATTTTTGTACAAACAAAACTTTAGTGTACAGGCATATAATCTGAAACTCCTTAACACTTTCCTTTATTATCTTAATACTTTTCCTTGTAGTACTGATAATTGAGAGTGCTGTTAATTAGCAAATTTTAATTGTAATTTGGGTCTCGAGACTGCTTATTAATTTGATTTTTTTTTTCAAAGATTCGGTTCCATGAACTAGTGAATCCATTAAGAAAGGAAATCTCTGAACTACAAGTGAAAAAGAAAGACCTGGCCGAAGAATTAAGTGAAAACAAGGGTCAACTGAAACAACTGACCGAGGTTTGTATAATTTTGATCCCTGGTGTGAAGAAGCTCCAAGAGGTCCTTAAGATTTGTGATAGGGAATATAAAAATCAGTAAAAGAAAAATGGAACTTGGGGATGCTAACTGCTGTGATTCTTCATAAGTAGTGGGAAGGAGGTGAGACTGGAAATAGCCATCTTATCTTGGCAGGGTACATCCATGATATTGGCCGTAATCCCCGGCTGAGTGTTTTGTTGTTGTATCTCATTTCATTCTCAGTTCTTCATTACGGATCCGCCCTGTTGGTGATAAGAAAGGGAGCCCTTGTCCATTTATAAGTCATTTTGCCTCTTCATCCAATACAGTTAGCTCTCCTAATATCTGTTCAGAGCACATGCACTAATATTAGCATCCACTCCACTGATGCCTGGTGCTGTGCTAGGTGCTGGCAGCAGTGAGAACGAGAGAGACAGTGCCTACCCTTCCAGAGTTCAAATTCTAGTAGGTTGGAGTTATACCTTAGATGATATCTTGACACTCATTCTTTGTGTGACCTTGAACAAGTCATTCAATGTTTCCTGCTCTGTCAAATGAAGAAAATAATACTATTTGTCCCATTTACTTCATTGAATTGCTCACAATTCTGTTTCAAAGTAAAAATGTGATTTTTTAGCAAGGTTGCCTATAAATAACTATTTTGTGTCCTATTTCAAGGGCAACTTTTACCAAAGATCTGTTATCCAGAAATAAACAATTATGATTTAATTTATATTTTGATGCTCTGATTTGCTGCACTGTTAGTGCTGGATGGAATCTACTTCGGTCATTATAGAGCCAATATTACAAGCAAATGAAGACTCAGCTTCCATCTGCTCATAGGAGCATTGAAGTAAGTCATCAGGAGCGATGCCAGAGAGGCCGATGTGCTGATGTGAACCCTACCACAGGGGTCTATTATGGTGGTTTTTTTCTGCTGCTAACCTGCCATATTGTGCAGGTAAACTGCTTTGCACATTTAGAAAAATAGCTCTTAACTTTTAAAAAATTTGCATCTAAAGTCAAAATAATAAAGGACAAAGAAGACCTCAGTTTGGCTACTAACTAATTTTTCAGCCTCGGGCAAATCATTTAATCTCCATTGTCTCTGTAGAATGCCCAGGATGGCGATGGTGGTGGCAGCAGCGGTGGCGGTGTGGCACAGGGTTCGTTAGAGACAAGGCAGATAAGTTTTCAGGCTTAGTTCTGCAGCACCTTATGGTACGTCAGCGTCCCTCAGGGACTTATTTTTTAGAGGGAGGACTGGAGGAGCTTTCTATGTTTCTATCAAACAACCTCTTTTTCTTTTTTTTTTTGCGGTACGCGGGCCTCTCACTGTTGTGGCCCTTTCCCGTTGCGGAGCACAGGCTCCGGACGCGCAGGCTCAGCGGCCATGGCTCACGGGCCCAGCCGCTCCGCGGCATGTGGGATCCTCCTGGACCGGGGCACAAACCCACGTCCCCTGCATCGGCAGGTGGACTCTCAACCACTGCGCCACCAGGGAAGCCCAAACCACCTCTATTTTAATCACTTTTGACATTTGGGGATTCTAAGAGTACTTTCTCCTGAACAAAGGATTCTTTGGACCAAAAAAAAAGAAGGCTTGGATCTCTAAAATTATCATTAGTATGTGACATATTTTTACTGTGTGGTAAAGCAAGTCTTTCTACTCTCAAGGGTCAGTAATGGCATTGTATCCCAGATTTTAGTTTGTTTCAACCTTACTAATACCTTTAGTATTTTATTGACATGAAAGCATAGAAAATTAACACTGGTTTCACTCATAGAGTTCCTGAGTGTTTTTAGTGCATGAATACCTCTTGAACACAGAAGCAGTTTTGTTTGTGAACTTGTGTTAGGGTTCTCCAGAGAAACAAAGCTAACAGGATATGTAAATATATATGGAGAGACGTGTATTTTAGGGAATTGGCTCTTGTGATTGTGGAAGCTTGGCGAATCCAAACTCTAATGGGGTAGGCTGGCAGGCTTGGAGATTCAAGGGAGGGTTGCAGTTTGAATCCAAAGGCAGTCTGCTGACAGAATTCCTTCTTGCTCAGGGGAGGTCAGTCTTAGTTCTAGTGAGGCCTCAGCTGATTGGATGAGGCCCACCACGTTATGGAAGGTAAACTGCTTTACTCAGAGTCTGCTGATTTAAACGTTAATCTCATCTAAAAAATGCCTTCACAGAAACATGTAAAATAATGTTTGACTAAATATTTGGGTACCGTAGCCTAGCCAAATTGACACAAAAAATTAGCCATCATAGAACCTTTCCATGTGCAAGTTTGCTTCTTAAAGGTTTACCACCTCTCAGCTGAAAATATAATCTTCTGTCTTAAACCTTTTCCTGAACTTAATATAAAGAGGGAACTGAATCACATTCAGGAAAGAAAGAAAAGTAATGCCTTATCTCCATAATAAAAGGTCTTAGAAACTCAGAGAATATGATTTAGACATAATAGAATTACTTTTGTATTAAAGCCACCCTTAAAGTTAGATTCTTCTGCTCTGTCAAGGGCCTAGTACAGGTCAACTTGCCCAACACTCAGAAAATATAGACTGAAAAGTTTTAAATGAAAAGTCACCAGCTAGGACCTTTTTATAAGGATATAGTGAGTAAATGTTAATATCTAATATTAAAAGAAATTTTTTTAGCAATATATTGTGGGGGGTTATTTTTTGAAATGGTTTGTTAAATTATTTACTGCTCTGGTATCTGGGGAATTCAGAGATACTAGTTTGAGTTTCATCTCTGCAACTCGGCGATGGTGTGATGATCTTGGATAAAAAACTTAGTCTTTACTACCCCTCCCTGCAGTCCCCATCTGTAAAATAGGGATGAGAATATGTAACATCTGCCTCACTCACATGGCCATTATTGTGAGAATAAAATTTATTCAATAAATAATTCACTATACCTTGATTATGTGGCAAGCATTGTTCTAGGTGCGTGGAATACCTCAGTGAACAAAACAGAGATCTCTGGCCTCATGGAATTTATGTTTTAAAAGGAGCGCAGGGGGCTTCCCTGGTGGCACAGTGGTTGAGAATCCGCCTGCCAGTGCAGGGGACACAAGTTCGATCCCTGGTCCGGGAAGGTCCCACATGCTGCGGAGCAACTAAGCCCGTGCGCCACAACTACTGAGCCTGCGTGCCGCAACTACTGAAGCCCATGCGCCTAGAGCCCATGCTCCACAACGAGAAGAAGCCACCGCAATGAGAAGCCCGTGCACTGCGACGAAGAGTAGCCCCCGCTCACCGCAACTAGAGAAAGCCTGTGTGCAGCAACAAATACCCAACACAGCCAAAAATAAATAAAATAAATAAATTTATAAAAGGAGCGCAGGGAGGGACTTCCCTGGTGGTCCAGTGGCTAAGACTCCATACTCGCAATGCAGGGGGCCCAGGTTCAATCCCTGGTCAGGAAACTAGATCCCCCATGCTGCAACGAAGAGCTCACATGCTGCAACGAAAGATCCTGCATGCCACAACTAAGACCCGATGCAGCCAAATAAGTAAATAAATATTTTAAAAATAATAAAATTAAATTTAAAAAAAAGGAGTACAGGGGAACAAACAGTAAACATTATACTGGAAAGGAAGCGCAAAGTAAAATCTCGAGTTTGCAGATAGCAAAGTTTTTCTGAGTGCTAGAGTACCACGCTAGTAAGGCAAATTGGAGGAAGATCTCAGAAGATTAGTAGACTGATTATAACCTGTGTGTTTTCTTTTATGTAACCTCTCAGTTTATGATCCCCAAATCAGCATATTCAAAATTGGTCACCAACCCTAGAGACTATATTTTTTTTCTGTTTTATTATGAAAGTTTTTGAGCATAGGTAACTAGAAAAAATTTTACAATGAACACCAGTATACCCGTCACCTAATTTCTGCCATTAGCATATCACTATACTTATCTTAATCACATACCTGTCCATCTATCCATCCACTGGTCATATTTAATTTATGAGGAATTGCCAGACTGTTTTCTTTTTAATGTATCAGTAGTTCCTTTTTATTGTTGGGTAATATTTAATTGTATGGATATATTCATCCTCCAGTTGATGGGCATGTGAGTTATTTCCACTTTGGAGACATTATAAATGAAGCTGCTACAAACATTTGAACATTGGCTTTTGTGTGGACATACTTTTTTGTTTTTCTTGTGTAAAATTTAATAGTCAGATTTTTCACTTCTAGATTTCCATTTGGTTATTATAGTTTTTATTTCTCTGCTATTTGTGTATTCATTATAAGCACATTTTCCTTTATACCACTGAGAATAGTTAAAATCTCTGCTTTACCTTGTCTGCTAATTCCAAAATCTGAGTCACCTCAGAGTTTGTCTCTGTTGATTGTCTTTTCTTTTAAGGATGGGTCACATTTTCCTGTTTCTTCAAAGGTTGAGTAACTTTAAATTGATAATTTAAATCTGAGTAAATTTAGATCTTAACATTGCAACTGTTAGGTTGTGGAGACTGCATTTTGACAGTGCTGATGCTTTTGTTTTAGCAGGAATTTAAATGGTTTGTACTCAGATAGCATGCTCTGTCTCTTGGGCAGCAGCTCAAATTTCAGTTAGGTTTTTTTGGCCTTAGTAGGACTGCTTGGGTCTGTCCTACACATGTGTTGTTCAGAGGTCAGCCAGAGATCTGGCAGAGATTATCCGCAGAACTCAGAGTGCCCCTTTTCTGGCTGTCTCTAGAATTCCCTCCTCATTTTAGAGCAGCTGAGTTGCCCCAAACTTTTGTTTTCTGGTTCTTCAAGCTAGAAAGATGAAGGATATTCTGTTTTACCTTTATCATCCAACTTGGCACATAGTAGGCCTGCCTTCCAGCTAAAAGGCATTTTAAAAAGAGAGAGAGACCAGGAAATTTACCCAATGCTGTTCCCTTCTTCCTCTTGTAGAAGACATCCCTCCAGAATCTGCCTGACTTTGGTCACTTTCCTGTGCCTTCAGATGGTTGTTTTATATTTTGCCCAGAATTTGAAGTTGTATCTGCAGTAGGATTGGTCAGATGGGAACTTGGAACCATCACCAGAAGTGGAATCACCTTACAATTTTGTTTTAAACACAGGTGAAGGAAGAGAAAATCCAGTCTGTGCATGTAAAATATTTAGCTTTGAAATCCTCTGTTTTCTCTAAAAAGAATCTTAGCTTCATTGGAGAATCTTTTTTCTCAACATGTTTAACTTTGTACTGATATGGGTGATGACTCGTTAGGCATTATGAAGAAAAATATTAAAAGCAAAATAAAATACATCACTAGACCTTGAACAAAATGTACAGCTTTGAACATTGTAATTTTGGTTGTTTGCACTACTTACCTATTAATAATTATTGAATTCCTGATATAGCCATGAAGTTCAGAGTTTGGAAAGTAAGATCTGGTATTTGGGCAGCTGAGTTTACTATCTGAGGACATATAAAGATTAGTATGTGTCAAATGAACACCAACAGCTGGGGAAAATGTGATTGAAGTTCATAGAATCACAAAATCATAAAATCACGTAAGGTGAGGATTGACTTGCAAGGGGTAAACTCAGGACAAATACAAGATGGTACTACTATTTTATAGAACAAGTAGTAAATTAATAGGAAACTTAAAAGAGGAGGCAAGAGCCAACAAATATAAGTGCCTCAAAAATGGCAGCATCATGGCAATTCCATGTGGGTTACTAAGAGAAACTAAGATATTTGTTAGTTATGTCTCTGAGTTTTAAAACTGGGAGTTAGGAAAACAAACTTTCCGCTTTACTAAGACTGTTGGATTGAGTTTTGTCTTTTCCAAAAATGAACTTAATGTTTGTTTTTTTTTACCACATGGTGGCAGCATATATCCATTTATTTCTGTAACTGGTTTTGGGCTACTCAAAACATCTTGTCATTTTTGACCTAGAGGCCAAAGTGTTACATTGTTACCTTATTTTCATTTATATTCCTTATTTCATATCCATTGCCTTAAATCAATCAAATACTATGTTTTTTTAATAAAATTTAGTAGATCTATAACTGGGAGATAGAATTTTTAAAAATTGAAACTTTTCTGGCAAAACATGTAGTCTTCAGATCAAAGGTGTCTCAGTTATTACACTGATTTTCATAATTACACCTAACAAAAGCATTCAGAGATGTTAAAGCCCAAGTACACAGTTAATTGTGCCTTTATTCATATAAGCTGCTAGTTCATGGCAGATATGAAGTGAAAAACTGATTTGTTCAATAGCTATTACATGAAATGTAATAAAATGTGATTTTTGACCTTTAAAAAAGAAGTCGCTCTTCCTGAAGTGCCAATTTTAGTAGATTTCTGGAATTTTCTTTCGTTATTTTTTTCCACATCTTTAGTTATTTGGAAATAATATCTGGATACTAACCCTGGAAAATAGGGCTCATCTTTTACTTCAAGTTGAGAGTTTTTTTATAAGCATCAGTAACATAGTCTAATTATAGCATATTTTGAGCTGTATTTCATACATGAGCTTGTGTATGGTACTTAGTGTTTTCATAATTGCTATACGTTTATTTCCTATTTATGAAATCTCTTTGTAACAGGTCAGAATTTTGGTCCAGTACATGTAGCTAAGCTATGTGCAGCTGTTGTGCTATTGTAGAGTTATTTCAGAATGCTTCTTTTCAAAAGAAAGAAATGTTAACAATATTATATAGGGCATTAATGAGTCTGTACTTAGAGCCATTAAGTTTCATGAGGAAATGGTGAAATACTTTTCTCTTATGAGAACTTTGGTAACTAGGAAGCAAGAAGAGTGTTTTGTTTAAGAGAACTTCCTTGTTTAGGAAACATAGTTACATTTATTGAGAAAAATTCTGCAAAATTACCTTGAGGCTCATCTTAAGTATTCATACATGAATAATCCTGTTAATTTTATTTGAATGAAAATGAAGTATTTCATTAATGATACATACTTGTTAGTCGGGTTTTTTAATTTCAGGGCATTATTAACTATTTGTTTTCTGAAGTTTCTTTTTTATCCTGCCCAACTGATGAATTTAAAATTCCTTTATCAGATACATGTTATGATGATACTCATCAGTTGTAATTATTTTTGGGTATCTGACAAATTCATTAGTAAACAATAATAGTTTTGCCTCTCTATATTACATTTAAGTTGAGTAAGCTCTGCTTAAAACTTAGATTCCTGGATACTTTCATAGGTTCTGGTTTTGGTTTGAGACGGACCTAAGAATCTCAATTTTAATAAATAACCTAGGATTCTAATGTGGCAGGTTCATGGACCATGAACACAAATCTCCTTTGTTGTTGTTTACTTATTGAGGTACAAAAACACTTTATATTCTTAATTAAATTTCATATTTTTAATTTTATATATTATAATAATAATTAATATTTTAATGTATTTATAACATCCACAAATATAATAATTAGAATAACACTAGCTGTAGTATTACTACTTGGAGGTTCTAAAACCCATTTCTTACGTATACATCTAAAACCTGTTGCTTCTTTATAAACTTGCTGTATTTTTACAAATTATGTAAATGACTTAAAGATAAAAGTTCATGAGGAGGGAACAGTTCATGGGAAAGCTATAATGAAGGCAGTTTAAAATAGGATGTTATCGGGGAGAAGCCTCATTTAGCTGATTGTTTTATACATGGCTGTAAGAGGAAAAAATTTTTAAAGAGTAATGTGGCCTTTTTTTTTCCCCATCTGCCACTGTGTTTATAATCTTAAAGAAATCCAGTGGCATTGTTAATTTATTTCAGGGACAGATTTTGAGGGGATTATTAGGTCTTGAGATGAAATTTTGAACCTAGGGGCCAGGATGGTATATCATCATATTTTGGGAAGGGAAAACAACTCATGAGGGACCTTACCAAGTACTGTAGCTTCAATCTGGGTACACTATGAACACTTTGTTCTCTTGCTATACACATCTCAATCCAGATTCTACAGACATAATTTGGAGTGTCTAAGAGGGTTTTTTTTATCATTTTAACTTTACGATTTAATTTCTTTATCGATATAAAAAAGTAACTAATAGCTGTATATGCTGGATCATCTGAATAAATAATTTATACTGGAGTATTATCCCCATGACGTTCATGCCTATGTCTGCATTTAATTTTGTCATGGCATTAGCAGCACAAAGAATAATTTTAAAAACAGCCATCAACTTGATATGTAAAATAGGCATTTCAGCCAAATAATGGCCAGATGTTACCATAGGTCACTGTATGAATAAAGGTTTCACAGCTCAAATAGAGAAAAATAGTGTCAAAATTGAGTCATCATACTACTGGGTATAGCCATGCCAAACTCAAACCTAAATAAACTCCTACTTATTGTAACACTTTGAAGTTACATGACATAGTCAACGTAAACTATGGAAAGAATAAGCCTTGCTATTGAGGCATATTTGAAAGAGATGACACCCTAAATGCATTTCATTTTCCCTTTTTTTTCCAATTCCAATGATCTGCCTCTTCTTAGCCAAGCTCGCATTAGGGCTAGGAGGTGGCTAGACCTGACTGAAGTCTGGGGCTTTGGGAAAGCTAATGTTCCAGTTATGTATTGCTGCATAACAAACCACACTAAAAACTTCGTGACTTAATTTTTATCTGTCACAGCCCTGAATATTGATAGGCTCAGCTGGATATTTCTTACCTGTCTGAGGCTGGAGTCATCGGAAGTCTTCATTCACATGTTTGGGGCCAGATCACTCTCCAGCTGGCTTCTCCATGTGACTAGTTTAGGCATCCTTCAACGTGGCAACCTCAGGACCTAGCAGTTGGTCTCCAGAGTAAGTGTTCAAGCATAAAGAAACCCAGGCCAAAGCTGAAAGTCTTCTTAGGACTTAACTTTAAAGTCCCAGCAACATCATCATGTTCTCTTAGTCAAGCAGAGCATTAAAAGGAATAGTCTTCAGTCAGGGAATATCTTGCCATATACAAGGGAAGAAATTGATAGAGGCCATCTTAGAAATAAGCTACCATGTTTGGGGTTTTTCTCCCCTGGCCTGAGTGAAAGCCTGGACACAGTATGAGAAAGCCCTAAGCAAGACCAGAACAGATTGTTGACAGAGCTTAACCTGTAAAAATCTATAGGACTCCCTGCCCCTCCCACTCCAGATAAGGTGGATAAAGTCTCCTTTGCCTCCAGAAAGCTGAAAAATAAAGTATTCCATTGAAAGAGACTGCCATATTGACTGTAAAACCACACTCATTTCTATTTATCTATAAGGAATATGCTTAATGCATATTGATAAAGATTGAAAATTAAAGGGATGGACTAACAGTTATGAAAAAAGAACAAGAATGTAATAGTAATATAAGATTAGAACCACAAAACAGGGTAACAGAAAACAATAATGAAAGGTGATTTTAGAGACATAAACTTCTACGTATCAAGGAACATAGTAATTATAAACAAAAGGGTTTTAGAAAAACAAGGAGAACTTAATGAAAGTGTAATGATGGGGGGAAGTTTATAATGTACTTTCTACAGAATTGGATAGATTTAATAGACATAAAAATAAGTCAGGGCTAGAAGAATTGATTCAATCAATAATTTTGATTTAGTTGCTATGTATAGAGCTTAACATTCCTTGACCAGGGAATAACTTTTTTTTTAAATGTCAATGAAGGGAATTCCCTGGCGGTCCCATGGTTAGGACTCTGTGCTTTCGCTGCCATGGGCCCTGGTTCAATCCCTGGTTGGCGAACTAAGATCCCACCAGCCGCACAGGGTGGCCAAAAAATAAATAAATGAATAAATAAAATGTCAATGAAAAGTTGACAGAACTATCATGTATACACTTGACCACATAGTAAAATAATAAATTTTTAAGTAAAGATTTTGTAGTTCCTATTTTTATCCTAATTTAGTAGTGATAATTAAAAGGTGAGCGGAAAAAGTTTAGAAATTAAGAAACATTTTTTAGATCAAAGAAGAAACAAAAAACAAACAAGAGAAACATATCTTTTAGATCATAGAGGAAGTGAAAACAAGAAAGCAATTAAAATGAGAACATTCTATATCAAAATCTTTTAGACACATTTAAAGCTGGGCCAGAGGAAGACGTATCGCCTTAAAGTGCCTTTATTATTAAAGAGAAAGATGAAAAATAAAGACATTTAGTAGTCATCTTAGGAAAGAAAACAGAACAGTCAAAATAAGGAGTTTGGAATTATTGGACATTAATATTGCATGTGGCTCTGTGAAAAGCTTGAAAACTGAAAAAAATGTCCCAACGAAATATAGATTACTAAAATTAGCAGAAGTGGAGAACTTGAATAGAACGATTACCATAGAGGTATTACAGAGTGAGTAAAGATGTACTGTTGATGAAGTTACCAGGTTCACAGATGGATTACCCTGATAGGTTCACAGTTGATTTCTATAAGCACAGCTGATTCCAGTTAAATAAACTATACGAAACTAGTATTGAAAAAGATGGAAAGCTCTGAGAAGGATAGTACAAAAGCAAAACAAAACAAATCTATCAGCTAATTTTACTTACTGCTAAAGATGCAAAAACTAAATGTACAAAAATGAATTCTAGCATTGTATCAAAAGAATAATACTTTACAACTAAGTAAAGTATATTCTAGGACAGAAAGGATTATCCATTACATCAGCAAGTTTAAGGTGAATAACCATGTGATTGTATCATTAAATGATAAAGGATGTTAAAATTCAGTGACCATTCCAAAAAAAGAGACTTAAAAATATTTACTTAAAAAAAGCCCGCAAAAACTTTATCCTAAATGGCAAAACAGTAAAACCTTTTTCTGTAAAAATCAGGAACCAGACACAGACTGAGTTGCTCATTATTACCTAGCATGGTCTTGGAGGGACCTAGCAGATGCACTAAGAAGAAAAAAACTATCCATGTAAAAATTTGAAAGGAGATTAAAATTTTTTTTCTGTTAGTTTAAAAACCAGCTAAAATTAATGTAGAAATCTGATATTGTGACTGAATGCAGGATAAATGTGTAATTGACCAATAGCATTTCTCTAGGTTTAGAGTAATAACTGCTAGAGATGGACTTGGGGGAAAATACTTAATTCATGGGGAAAGTAATGGACTTATATGAAGAAAATGATTAAATCTTATTGTTGTACCTGGAAGCACTATATCTCAGAAAGGAGACAAAGTCATAAAAATAGCAATTTTTCCACTGTTAATAAATTAAATGCAATTATTTATATTCTGAATAAATAATATATAATAAAAGCAGTTATTTATATTATCTATATTATTATTAATATATTGGTATATACTGTTATATACAATAATAATATTAATATATACTATTATTAATATATGCTACATATTAGTATATACTAAATTAATATATACTGTTACGTGTGTTCATATGTTAATATTAATATATACTGTTAATATATTAATTAAATGCAGTTATTTATATATTTATATTATAAATAAAATACATAATAAATGCACTTATTTATATTATAAGTTAAATTATATCCCAATAATTTTGTTATTTTCTATGTTTGATATTTTGGTGGAGGAGAGAAATGCCATACAAGGATTGGGATTGGATAAATGATTTTAGTTTATGTGAATAAAACAAATGTTCTGAAATTGCCAAGAAAAATGTGGGGGGAAGAAATGTGAAAGGTGGGGAAAGCTGAGATGCTGGGCCTACCAAGATCCCAGTATATACTTCAAAACTACTGAGGTCAACTAAATGTGATATTGGCAGAGAAACAAACATCAGTAGAACAAAGTATAGAAACAGGTCTAATTATATACCACAATAGTGGTCGTTCAGTTCAGTTGAAAAAGAGTGTTTTTTGTTTGTTTGGTTTGGGTTTTTTTTTTTAATTAAATTAATTTATTTATATTTTTGGCTGTGCACGGGCTTTCTCTAGTTGCAGTGAGCGGGGGCTACTCTTCGTTTCAGTGCGCGAGCTTCTCATTGCGGTGGCTTCTCCCGTTACGGAGCACGGGCTCCAGGCACGCAGCCCTCAGTAGTTGTGGCACATGGGTTCAGTAGTTGTGGCTCACGGACTCTAGAGCTCAGGCTCAGTAGTTGTAGTGCACGGGCTTCATTGCTCCATGGCATGTGGGATCCCCCCGGACCAGGGCTCAAACCAGTGTCCCCTGCATTGGCAGGTGGACTCTTAACCACTGAGCCACTAGGGAAGTCCCAAGAGTGTTTTTTTAGTATAAGGGTCCTAGCACAACTGGATGTTATTCATCCGTTAAAAAAAAAGTTGGTCCTCACATTCCATACCATATACACATATTACTTCCAGTTGGATTAAAATTTTTAGAAGGAAATCTAGGCCATTACTTCAGTAATCATGCAGATTCTTAACTCAGGGTCCACGAGCCTCCAGGTGGAATGGGGAAAACATTATTTTCATTTCTTACTGAAATTTAGCATTTCCTTCAATTACAGGTAAATACAAAAACCACAGTAGGACTGTCACTGCCGATGACTCTGTCAGCATTAGAATTCAGGTATTTCCATATCACAGTGTAGTTATTGCAGGTATCTTTAGAGATTATGCTTATCACTACTTCAACTTCAGTGTAGTTGTAGACCCCTCACTGGATCTTATCTTTAGTGCATTAATAAAAAAGGACATGTATAACTTTAAAAAATATTTCAGTAGTTTTATTGCAGTATACAATTAACCCCTGAACAACATGGGGTGCTGACCCTCTGCGCAGTTGAAAAAATCTGCATGTAACTTCTAGTTAGCCCTCCCTGTCAGCAACTGTGCATCTGTGGATTCAACCAACCATGGATCGTGTAGTACTGTAGTATTTATTATTGAAAAACATCTGCATGTAAGTGGATCTGCACGGTTCAAACCTGTTGTTCAAGGGTCAGCTGTAATTTGTTTCCTTTGCAATTCTGTGTATTTTAATTTTTGATTTTAGAGACTTTAGTCTCAGAAGGGGTTCACAAGTATCACCAGATTGCCAGTGGGGTCCATGGCCCAAAAAAGTTTTGAGGCTCCCTAATTTAGATGATTATTAGTAGTGCTTCTCAAACTTTAATGTAAATACGAGTCACCTGGGGATCTTGTTAAGATGAAAACTGACACAGTAGTTCTGGGATGGGGCCTGAGACTGTTCACTGTTGGCACACCTCCCGGACTGTATTAGTGCTCCTGGCCTGAGCCAGTTCATGGACTACACTGTGAGTAGCTAAGTTCTGGACTGAGTTGTCCAATATAGTGGCCACATGTTTACATTTAAATTAATTAAAATTCAGTTCCTCAGTCTTACTAGCCATACAGGTAGTTAGTGACTACTATATTGGATGGTACAGATATAGAACATTTTCACCATTGTGGAAAGTTCTGTTGGACAGTGCTGTTCTAGAGGTTGGGGTAATCTTAGCCAAGACAGAGAAACAAAAAGCTTTAAAAGGAAAAGACAAAAAGGAAACCACAGGCAAAGTTTAATATTTAAAGTACCCATTTGGGACAAAAATTGGAATGCAGATGATCAAAAGTTAGTATCAGCACTATTTCTAGCTCTTAGAAATTAACAAGAAATAGACAACCCAATGGAAAAATGGGCAAAGACTATAATAGGCATTTCACAAAAAGTGCAAATCCAAATGTCCAGGTGCTCAAACTAGCTAGCATTTTGGGAAATACAATTAAAGTAACAGTGAGAACTCAGGTTGGCAAAAATGGAAAAGGTCTGTTATCTGTGTAGATATAAGGAAAAAGATACAAATGTTACTGGTGGAAAAGTGAACTACCATAGTCTTCTGTAAAGACATCTGACAACATCAGTTAAAATGGAAAATAAGCTTTCTTCAACACAGCAACCCCAGTGCTGGGACTCTGTCCCATAGAGTAAAATACTAGTATGTAACCATAAATGCCTGTCAACACAACAAGGAAACGTTTGCATAAACCACGTACAGTGTACACCCTGGAATATTGTGCAATCACTGACAAGAATGAAGTAGAGAATATCAGTTGATTTAGGATTTACACCAGGTATCCATCCTCCCATTTGTGTTGTGTGTGTTCATGAGTATATGAACATGGAGAAGAATAGGGAAAGATACATGTTACTTAACGTGAGTTACCTGGGGATGTGGATGGGAGTCAAAGAGGAAGAGAGGGAAGAAAGAGATAAAAAAATATGAAATTCTTGCTCTTAAACTTACCAGTATGTAATGATAATTCCATAATATATATCTTTTCATTTATAAAACTTATAAAAATTTATAAAATTGTTTGTGTATGTTTAAACTGTTGAAGTATTTTAAATAATTACAGTAATTTACTGGTAAAACAAAAATGACTTTCTTTTGCCATGAATGAGTCACCTATTGTTGCACCATACATCCTCATTTGCTTCAAGAGCTAAAAAAGGGCTTCCCTGGTGGCGCAGTGGTTGAGAATCCGCCTGCCAATTCAGGGATCGCGGGTTCGTGCCCCGGTCCGGGAGGATCCCACATGCCGCGGAGCGGCTGGGCCCGTGAGCCGTGGCCACTGAGCCTGCGCGTCCGGAGCCTGTGCTCCGCAACGGGAGAGGCCACGGCAGTGGCCACGGCAGTGAGAGGCCCGCGTACCGCAAAAAAAAAGAGCTAAAAAAAATTATTTGAACCTGACCGTAAACTGGTGAATCAACTTAATTTTTTATTCTTTCTACCCACACTTATTAATACTTTTAATGCTTATCTAAATCACTTAAAAGGCATGGGAAACCATACATTTTTGCATTGATATACTTAATTAACTTCTTTGAATTGTAAGGGAGATTTTAAAAATAATTTAGCCACTTGGTCTATTTTAAAATGTTAAGATTTAAATATTTTTGGTTCAGTCATATTTGGGTCAATACCTGTTGAAAGGCCAGTACTTCAAATTTGTTTTTGTAGTTTGCCGAATAAAATGTTGGCTATAAAAGTTGCCCCTCAACAGATCAACATATGGTTTAGCAATGGAGGGTTCTGCTAGATCCATGAGCTAGTTATGAATAATAGTCATACAATGTTTAATACAATAGTAGGCACATAAAATGAGTTGGTGAATTAGTGTCCTTACTTTGCAGAGGCATCAGTTAAGATCCAGAGAACTTGGGAATTCCCTGGCGGTCCAGTGGTTAGGGCTTGATGCTTTCACTGTCTTGGGCCCGGGTTCAATCCATGGTTGGGGAACTAAGATCCCACAAGCCACCCAGTGTGGCCAAAAAAAGAGAAGGTCCGGAGACCTTGGCTTGCTGGGGCAGTTAGTAGCAGAGACAGATTTGACCCCATGTCTCTATCTTAATCTGATGTCCACGACACTTGATGAAAGTTACCTTTCTTCATCTCTCATCTCTTTCTTCATTATTGTTTAAAATTTTTCCTTTTAGAAAAGCTTCAACTTTTATGTTTGAGTTCACATTTATTGAAAAGATATTGAAGATTATCATGTAATATAAAATATTTAAATGTTCATGTTTTCTTTTTAACCCAGAGTAGACTTTCAGTTCTTCAGTTTTGTCTTTTTTTCCTTAAGACCTTAGAAGAAGTCCAGAATTTTTTCTTAAATAATACATTTCTTGAGGATCTTAACAACAACAAAATGTAGTCTCTGGGAGCAAACAGACTGTTGTTTCTTAAAGGAACAGTCTTTAACAATCAAAGATTAATTAGGTTTCTTGTTCTTTTCAGTATTTAGTTGCTTGGAGTAGATTATAGGCAATGTGAAACTTGTAAGAGTTCTGAGGAGTGAATTCTCATTTTCTCAGAATAGCTAATCAAGACATTTCTTCTCATTCACTAAACTGCTATCCAACGTAAACTGCTTCTGATCTGAACCATTGACCATAAGATAAATGACACTATTTCCCATTTCTAATTTTCTTAGCTGCTCTGTCTCTCCCCAGGCAGGAGATCACTTCATTTATTAAAGATTTATTTTGAAACATAGGTTACCACTCTCTTCTCAGTTACATGGTGTGAGAGACAGATGATTTAAATGATGCTTAGAAATTGTATCTAAAGTAATTGCTTTTGGGTTTATACAGCAGCTAATTTAAAATGTGCCTATTGAATCTTTGAATACATTTTTACTTTTTGTAGAAAACATTTAGATTCGATGTTATTTTGTCAAATTATTTTTTAAATATGTATTTAAGGAATAATTGTAGTAATTGTTTTAAAGGAGGGGAGTCCAAATTTAAATATGAATTATGCATGTGCCATATTTGAACCTGTAAAATTTGCAGTAAGTTTTTTTAACACTCTGGATTTGAGCAGTAAATAATATTAACTTCCAATCAGTGGTTTTATAGGTTCCATGGAATAGAATCTTTAAAAAACAGAAACTTGAAATTAAGAAAGGAATGAACTATTTATGAATTCAAGAACCTAAATTCTAGCTCTATCTCTGCTAGCTCTGGAATCCAGAGGTTTATGGGAGTGTGGAAGTGCCACACTTAAGGACAAATCACTTAACCCCCCTAGGCCTTAATGTTCTTGTCATGGAAATAAGAAGTTAGTAATAGATTATCTCCAGTCTATCTTTCATCTCTGAAATTCTATAACTGTGAAACGCTCAGCTGGTGGTGTTTGGAAATAAGAGCCTTGCAGGGGGATGGGGGAGAGAAGACATCTCATTTTAAATATAAAAGGCCTAATAGTTGATAACTTTGCTAAAACACCGTATAATATAAATTTTTCAGTTTTTATATCAAACAGTAGAGAAATATATAGAGTAAAAAACTGAGTGTCTCTTTATTACCCCCTTCCATCCTGCTCAGCCCTTTTCCCCTTCAGTGTGACCCTTGCATGTCCCCCTTTCCATTCCTAAGACCAGGATCCCTGCAAAACTTCTCCCCAGTTAGCGTTTTCCTGGTTGAAGCCTCTTGTCTTACTTTTTTAAAACGTTTGTGTTGTAAAGAAATTTTAATTGACTTTTCACAAAGTGAACACACCCATTTAACCACCACCCAGACTGAGAAATAGAAGCCCCTTTCAAGCTGCTTTTCTCAAAATCTTTGAGAAAATTCTGCGTATATGTTGCATTGATATCATTGTTTCAACTGAGGTGTTTTATTTGCAGATTTATGATAATCTTTAATTTCAGTTGGAAAACTGATGATTTATTAATCCTTAATTTTTAAAGTCACTTTTACTACATCTTGAGCTGGTTATTTTAAATGCTAGTGCTGTATAGTCCCTTTATATTTCAACATTAGTTGACACCACAAGCATTTCCAGCGTTAACTACTATGTGAGGGTTACTGGCTGTAACCAGAGATAAGGCAGGTCTTCAAGGAGCTTCAGGGTGCGTATCAGGAAAACCAAGGATTACAGACAAGACAAGAAAACATGCAACTACAATAACAGATTTACTTTTTTCAGGCTAGAGATAGCCTTCTATTATTTCCTCTTATGAATAATTTAGGAGATGGAAAAGATGACATTAACTCTGGCAATCAAAGTCAGTTCCATTCTAGATGTGTAGAAAACGAGCAAACAGTTGAAATCTCAGTGACTTAATTGTCATTATCCCTATGCAGTTTTTTTTCTTTATTCAAAAAGGACATTGAGACTTGCTGTTAACCAAACCTATTTACTTCTTATGTAGAAATTTTCTGTTAGAAATGGCTGGTGATTGGAAATTTTGTGTTCTCTTTCTTTATGTTTGAAAAGATTAAGCTTTTTCCTTCTTTGGTTTCAGTCTATTTAATATCCTCTTTTGCTCTTTCTTTTCCAGAAACATTAATTATATACTTTCTATGTTATAGGCAGAGCACTAGGTACTAGAATTATAGAAAATTTCCTTTAGTTTTTCCTTTGATGTGAGAGGCAAGTAATGGCTGCTCACAGCACATGTGATGTGTTTTCTGATGAGGTAAGAACCAGGTGCTGTGGGAAAATGTAAGATAGACATCTAACTCAGATTTGGGGCTTGGAGTCTTCCCACAGAAGGTATTGCTGAGTTCGGGTCAGGAAGAATACATAGGAGTAATACGAAGTAGTCTTCTCTACCATCTTTAGCCTTAGCCTTAAAGTTCTACACAGTCATGGGTTTGATTCATTTTTTATTTTTTATTTTTTTTCCAAAGCTATGCCTTAATCAATTTTATTTGCTAATAGTAAGTGAAGCAGATTATTTTTTTCAAAATATAAGCGTAATCATTTTATTTAAGGGGAAGTTTTTCAGTTGAAATGTCTTAGAAGATTTGGTAGGATATGTACATTCCTGTATTGAACTTCTGCTTATACTTGGTCATATAATGTTTATATTTAAAGAATATATATATATATATATATATATTCACACCCACACATATATACTATGTTACAGACACATGCATGTACAATATAATAAATACACACATATGCATATCTCCTACGGAATTGCTTTCTGCTCCAGAAGTTTATACCCTGTATATTTCAGGGCAAGGTATTGATGTCCTCTCTAGATCTTAGATTTTGGCACTTCCACACTCACATAAACCCCTACCTTTGGGGGGACATTCATTTCATCTAGATGCCCTACTCTATAACCTTCTTCATTTGCAGACCACTGGGACATTGTTTTTTACTCAGTGGAACCTGCGGTCTAGATTTAGTCTTCCTTTTTACCTTAGCTGCTGCCTGGGTTACTTCTTGTGATTCATCCACGACCTTGGCCTTGCACGTCATTGACCTTCTCATTCTGAATGATTACCTCTTCTTTTCTTTAGCACTCAGGTTCATGACCCGCGTTCTGTTCCTTGTCTCCCAGAACTGATTTACTTCTGAAGTTATCAATTCAGGCTGACCACTGAACATACTACTTCCTATATTTCCACGTTTTTCAATCAACTGCTTTCAACCTATCTTTAGCAGAATTTCCAATCCATATAATTTTTTTTATCCATATCTTCCTAAATGTCTTTTCTTCCCTCTTCATCATGTTATCAGTCTTGTCAGTGTTGTCGAATTCCTCCCTGTCTTTTTATCGAACCTGCCTGACAGAATCTCAACTCTTTATTTTTCTACATGAGCGCTACTGGAGAAAATCACAGAGGCAGTAACAAGGCTGTAAGTTTATTGTTACCGACTTCGAACGGGCCCACACAATTGTGCTGTAATTCTATTTTTTCTAGTTCTCTCATTTTTCACAGCAGTTATTTTAGGCATTCACCACTCTCCTCACATCTCCAGCTTTCCACTTTCCTTCTCCCTCTCAGCAAATGACTTGGTATTTCATTGCACAGAGAAAATGGAAATCCTCAGATGAGAACTCCCACAATTTCTTGCCATAAGCATATTTACATCTGCACTCGTTCGGTTTTGTTTGTTTGTTCTTACTGTTTATAGTGGGAAGAGCCTTTCAAGGAGTGGAAAGTCATATGCCTTTAGAAACCAAGTGGATAGTAGAAAATAGGTGAAGCGTAGGGTAAGGAGTATTCTGTGACTTGTAGGGCATTGATAAGAGCAACCTGAGGACATCCAAATTCAAGTTTTTAACACTGTATCAGCTGGAGAAAAGCCTGCCATGGTATGAGCATGGCTGCTGTTCTAAGACAAGTCTTCACAGTGAAGATGGAGCCCACACCCTGAGCCTTCTTAGGGGCTTTACTGCTCTGCCCCCCGACCATGCCCATTTTCTCCAGCATCAGTACCTCTTTTGCTGTTCTTTCCCATCGATATTTTAACATGTCCAAGCTTGTTCCATCTTTTGAAACCTTCATTTATCTCTATTTTCTTCTCTAGCTACTTCACTTTCTCCACTGTTAAACTAAAGAGAGAATTGCCTACAGTTCGGATGTTTGACAAATTTAGGTTGGAGTCCTTACCACACTGTTCGTGAGCTCTGAGACTTTTATCCTCTCCAAGCCTAGTTTCCTCAACTGTAAAAATGAGGATAATACTTTGCTCCGTCATAAAGTTAAGTATTAAGCAAGAGAATGCATGTATCATAACACGAAAAAGGACATATTGTATATTCAGATATATTTGCTTTAGCCCCTGGCAGTCTACTTTCTGTCCCCATCCCTGAAGAGTTAATGGATTTGTTTATGGGTCTCTTCTCAGTAGTAATTAGTACCCCTGACAGTCTTGTCTCCTCAAAGTAGCTCTTCTACGGTTGTCCCTGCCACACACCCCTGGTTCACCCTCTGTTTCTGTGAATACTCCCTCGGGTTCCTAGGGCTCTTTGTCCTTTCCTCACCCTTTAAATGTTTATATTCCTCAGGAGTCTGTCCCAGTCTTTGTGCAATTATTAAGGTCGAGCTATCAATTTGGCTATAATCTCCCTAGTAGCCAAAGCAAAGGAAAAGCATTGTGATGATATTAATTTATAGTTTATGATCATTTACTATGTGCTAAGCATTTTTATAAGCACTTTTCATGTATTACTTGATATAATCTTCACAACAACTCTACAGGGTAGATGACGTAGATGAGGACAATCAAGTGCTGAGACGTAAACCTGCTCGAAGTGTTACTGCAGGTAATTCAGTTCTGGACAGTTGAATTCTGGAGCTTTCCACCCTAACTATAACACTATACACTCTCCCAAAACAGTTACATGATTAGTAGTGTTTAGAAGGGTAAAAGCATTCTTCAGGGGAACTAAAGCATCTTCTGGGACTTAGGTCAGAAATGACGTGTGTGATGATTCTTTGGGGAGATGATAGAGTATCCTCAGCTATGATCCTCTAATAAATACCACATAGTAGCATTTCATTCTCATGGAGAACATCAGTGCAGAAGAACATAGTATGTACCAAAGCAAAGCACAGCCAGTATAGTTTTTCCATTATTACATTTTTCAAACCGCCCTTTGATAGAAATTTGGGAGCTAACATTTCAAAGTCATGTCTAATAGTTTAAAGGGGACAAAAACAGTCTTACTTATCTTTGTATCTACAGTGTCTAGCCCAGGACCTGTCACTTAGAAATAGTTCGGTCAGTATTTGGGGACTGAATGTGACCACACTGAGCTCATCAGCTCCTTAAAAAAGAATGACTTGGGACAGGATGTATTTCTCGTGACAGGTTCTGGGGGTGGAGTTGATGACTGCTTGCAAGATCTGATGAGTTCAAAGTGGGAGAAGAAGTGGGAACTCCGTCTCTGTGCCCTGTTTCTCCTCCCCATTCCCATATTCCTGCATTTCTTCACTGATTTATTGAAAAGTATTTCATTCTTACTCTATACCAAGTCCTGTGTAAAGTGATGGAGATCCAATGGTGAGCAAGACAAAGTCCGTGCCCTTGAGATGTTTACACTCTGATGTAAAAAAACGAATTTGATGATACACTAAGATCAGTACTCTAAAGGAGTATTGACAGTATTCAGCTATTCAGGCAGTGCGAACAGATTAGAGCAGGGGTCCCCAGCCTCCGGGCCACGGACCGCTACCGGGCCACGGACCGCTACTGGGCCATGGCTTGTTAGGAACTGGGCCGCACAGCTGGAGGTGAGCAGCACGTGAGCAGGTGAGCAGGCGAAGTTTCATCTGCCACTCCCCATCGCTCCCCATCACTCGCTTTACTGCCTGAACCAACTGCCCCCCCACCCCCCACCCCCGCAGCCCCAATCCATGGAAGAATTGTCTTCCACGAAACTGGTCCCTGCTGCCAAAAAGGTTGGGGACCGCTGGGTTAGAGGAAGTGTAGTGTGTTCAGAGAACCTCAGATCTTTATTAGGGTTGGAGGTGAAGTATGATTATGAGAAATGGCGAGAAACGAGGCTTGTAGTAAGCAGGGCCAGGTGTGCTTTTAAGGATTTCACTTCTACCCCTCTTCCACATCTCTGCAGTCCCTTTCTACTAGTCTGATGAGTACAAGGAAGATCAATGTAGAAATAGGCTCCAAGTGCCACAAAACTCCTTTTTTTCTGAATACCACAACTGAAAATGCATGGTTAATCTCTTCAGTAACTATTTTTCATTGTGAATGTTTGATGTTCATGTGGCTCTTTGTCTCTCGTTGTAAACTCCTCAAGAGCAGGGTCAGTGTTTTATTCATTTCTGTGTCCTTAGCATCTGATAGTAATTCAGTAAATGTTGAAAACATCCTTAACGTTAGTAGTCATTTTATGTATTATTCTATTAACCAAACCATAGTTGACCTATTTTTTCTTTGAAAAACAGAGCTCAAGTTTTAAACAAATGAATTTACAGACTACTCAGTGAGTTTAAGATTACCTGTCTTTGAGTAGGGAAACATTACTAAATAGAAAAATTGAGGATTTTTTAAAATTACAAAGATACGCACAGCTTAACAGAAGAGTTCAGTACAGAATTTGGTCAGGTACGTTTAGTTTGAAATGCCTTATTATTGTTTTTATTTATAGACTTATGAGGAAGATCGCAGAAACTACTCTGAGCTTCAAATTAGATGTCAACGTTTGGCCTTAGAATTAGCAGACACAAAACAGTTAATTCAGCAAGGAGACTACCGTCAAGAGAACTATGGTAAAGTCAAGAGGTAAGTAGTTAAGATGGCTACAGTTGTTCTCATTTTTAGCATGCATCAGAGTCACTTGAATTCTTACCATCAATGTCGTTAATTCTACTTTGTATCTTATTTTTTTCTGTCTCCATGGTTTTGCCTTTTCTAGAATGTCATATAGTTGGAATCATACCATATGGAACCTTTGCAGATTGGCTTCTTTGACTTAGAAATATACACTTAAGGTTCCTCCATGTCTTTTCATGGCTTGATAGCTCATTTGAATAATGAGTAGTATTCTTTTGAATAATATTCACTGGATAATAATGTGCTATTGAATAATGAATAATATTCCATTGTCAAGATGTACCATAATTTATCCATTCACCTATTGAAGGACATCTTGGTTGCTTCCAAGTTTTGGCAATTAGGAATAAGGCTGCTATAAATATTCACGTGCCAGTTTTTTGTATGGACATAAATTTTCAACTCCTCTGGGTAAATACCAAGGAGCATGAGCATACTTGTATTGTAAGAATATGTTGAGTTTTGTGAGCTACCACCAAACTGTTCCAAAGTGTCTGTACCATTTTGCATTTCCACCAGCAATGAATGAGAGTTCCCGTTGCTCCACTCCCTTGCCAGTATTTGTTATCAGTGTTCTGGATTTTGGCCATTCTAATAGGTGTGTAGTCATATCTCATTGTTTTAATTTGCATTTCCCTGATGACATGATACAGAACATCTTTTCATGTACTTATTTGCCATCTGTATATCTTCTTTGGTGAGGTGTCTGTTAAAGTCTTTGGCTCATTTTTTAATTGGGTTGTTTGTTTTCTTACTGTTGAGTTTTAATAGTTTTTTATACATTTTGGATAATAGTCCTTTATCAGATATGTCTTTGGCAAATATTTTCTTCCAGCCTGTGGCTTGTCTTCTTATTCTCTTGACATATACCTTATGTCTTCTTATTCTCTTGACATATACCTTATTCTTCATTGCACAGAAACATGCAGTTTTGGCAGTTTGTTGGATTTAGATTGTACTTTTATGTCAGTTGTTTTTATTTTATTTAGAAGCTGCTTTTGTCTTTTAAAATGTTATGCCTTAGAAGATAGGAACCCAGTGAAATCCTATGTGTGTAAATATTTTTGAAATCTTACTTGATTATTTTTATTTTATGGCATCAATTTAAATACTTTGCAGTTTTATCTAAAGTTTTTTCAGCTATTCCTTTTTGACAAAAGGCACACATACTTTCAAAAAATAATACTTTCTGAGGATATGTTTCCTATTGTGCTGCTGCTAAGGCAAAGAATTTTCTTTTTGCTGGAATGTACTAATGAACCACCACTTTAGCTGTATGTCCCTAGGAAATCTTAACATTCTAAGCCAAAGTTTTGTCATCTCTCAGATGGTACTAATACAATAACTGCACTATATAAATTAAGAAGATCAAATAAAGTAATATTTATGAAAGTATATATATGTATGCATATATAGAGAGAGATGATCCTAATTGTTCACTGCTACATCTACCTGCACCTAAAATAATTCTTGAACTAAAGCAGTCACTCAATGAGTGTTTGTTAATTGAATGAATGCTTTATAAATTGTAAAACGCCATAAGTAAATTTGCCAGGATCTGGGGGATATAACATTGGTGCTCCTACTCCCAGCATGACTGACATGCATTATGTATTATTATGTATGCACTGTTATGTCAAAATATAGTGATTGTTGGAGCTTGAAATCCATGACAGCTATACTATTGGGCTTTCAAAGAAAGCTAGATTTCAAAAGAATCATTTCAAAATGAAGTAGGTTGTGATGGTAAGATGATACTTTGAGTTGGTGTTTTGATGTCCTCTCTGCCACTATAAATCTATAGCAATAATAAGTGAAATATGAAAGGAGAAAACCAGAAGGCATAGTCATTAGAATAATCCAGGGTGGCCATGAATGAAGGGTAAACAAACCAAGATGAGTCCTGAGTTGATAATTCTTGCAGGTGAGTGATGAATGTGGGGGTGGGGAGGTGTCTCACTTTAGCATCTCTCTTTATGTGTGTTTTATTTTCTATAATGAAAACCTAAGAAATAAAAGCATAATAAGCATCATCATGTGCTAGAAATGGAACAGAAAAACAACCAAGCAAGAGGGGCTCAAACTGTGAATCCTTTGGTTCACTCAATAGAAAGAATGGATTTTTAAAAGATGGTCTGATCACAAACATATAAGATAAACTGGGGGAAAAAAAATCACTTTTATGTCCTTGATAAATTCTCACAAATGTGCAAAAGCAAACAGATATATGGATGTTAGCTGCATCATTATTAGAAAATTCAAATGCTTTTCAACAGCAGCATGGAAAATAGATTGTGATTTATTTTTATAATGTAATTCTACATAACAATTAAAATCATTAAATTAGATCTGAATGTATATATGGATAAGTCAAACACATAATATTAAATTTTAAAAAGCAAAATGCATGTGCGCATCTTTCTTTCTTTCTTTCTTCCCCACCCTCCCACCCCCAAAGCAGGCAGTTCCTAAACTTTCTGGCATAACAGAAAGTTCTCAGGTTTATTTTGTGATTTCGTTGCCTCAGCCCTTTCTTTAAGGAGTCTTGGTTCCTTTTAGTGGAGAATGCTATTCAGAAATTAAGATTTGGGTCCTGGTCATTGCTACATTGAACGTTATTTCTAGGCCCTTTCAGTAGGCAGAGGCGCAATGAAGAGGCAAGTGAAAGGATGGCTTAACGTACTATGGATAAGATCATACCGATATTTCTAATTCCAATTCAACACCACAATAGCTAGTTTGAAGGGGCTCCAACTGGCCAAATAGGTACAACTTGTATATCAAGACGAATATTAACGATAATGAGTTACAATCCATTGAACAGAATAAGAGTCCTTGAGTGTGTGCTAGTAAATAAAGAGGATCTTCACAGTAGAATGCCAACCAATAAATACATATGCTTATTGGAATTACTATTTTGTAACCTCATAATACTGTTTGATTTAGAGTCATCATTGGAAGCTAAAGCCACTGGGTAAAAGTATATTAGAGAGCAGAATGTTAAAATATATCCCATAGCAAATTGGGGTGAATATCTCTTCCTTTCAGATGTCACTGAAAGTGTGTAGAATCAATTATCCAGTTATTTTATAGGACTCAGTAAACTGAAATGTTGTAAAAGAAAAAAATTCCCACAGATTACCTATTAATTGCAAAGGGCAAAAAGATACCTTTATAGTTGAGAACTTCGGCAGATACCACCTTAAGCGAATGATCAAAGTTATTGTCACCAATAATGAGATTAAGTGACATCATCTCAATATATCTTTATTTGATGTATCAGGGATACATTATCACTTCTGTAATATTCCTGCCCAAAATGCTTAATCTAAATCTAGTCATAGAAAAACATCAGACAAATGACAGTTGAGCAACATTCTATAAAGTTGGCCTGTGCGCTACAAAAGGTCCATGTCGTGAAAGACAAAGGAAGGGAGAATCTTAACCACTGGACCACCAGGGAAGTCCCGATGATTATATTCTGATTACATTAGAGAATATCTTTAACCTTTGGATTCACACCAAATTATTTAGGGATAAAGGGACCTAATGCCTGCGTATGACAAGTAGTTGAGGGGGAAAAAAATGCACATGTAGAATTGTGTGCGTGTGTGTAGATGTGTATACCTGTATATGTGTATGTATTTTTATATATGTAAATGCATATATATATATTTATTCACATATATGAACAACAGAGAGGGAGAGAATAAATATGACAAAGTAATATTTAGTAAATATTACAAAGTAAATATGACAAAATATTAACAATTGGTGAGTAAAAGTATGTAAAAAAACATGATATGGAAATTTATAATTGTATCTAGGGGATGATATTGGAACAGTGAGAAAATATAGGAAACTTCAGCTTTACTCATAGTGTTCTATCTTTTTAAAAAACAGAACAAAACTTTAATGCAAATATAGACAAATGTAACTGTCATCAGCTGTGGATAGCAAGTTCATGAGTATTTTGCTGTATCATGCTTTATAATCTATTTTTTTACATTAAAAAATCATAGCAAAAGTCCTTACTTTGTGAGAATAAAAACATTTGTATGTAAAGGCATAAAATACTTAAAGTAATATTACCAAAATATTAATATTGATAGTCATCTTTAATTAGTGGGTTTATGGGTGATTGTTATTTTTCAACTTGTGCTTTGCTCAAGTATAATGATAATACTTCGTTAAGCAGAAGAAATCTTAGAAGTCATCTTTCTAAATGAGTTATTGAAAATCTAATGAAAAGAAAAACAGTTCTTAATAGCTCTCTCCATGGAAACACCAGGGGAGTAAATGAAATCAAGTGCAAAGGAACTGATTCTCACTGCAGAGAACAAGTTAAGAATTAGCAAATCTATTTCTCTGCTCATTTTTTAAGATACCTGTTTGTAGGGTTGGTCCAGTTCTTGGTTTTGCTGTGTTGGGGAAAGAGCTGGTCTGAAAATGGAAATAAGAATCTCTGGGTAATCATAAACAATTTGTGAATGAAATAACCACAAGAATGCCTGCCTGTGTATCATCTATGCAATCTGAGTGATGATTTAAGGCCTTTTTAGCCTAACAACTGAAAGCCTAGAGCCATGTTTTAAATTCTTTAAAAGTTTTGGCTTCGAGATTAGACTGAAGATGATTAATGAAAAGATACCAGAGTGTACCTTAGCAAGTTTTATTATTTACTTTGCTGATTAGTGTAGCTTACATACTTATTTTTTGAAGATAATAAATTCATGTTTATGTATCTGAAGAAGGTCTTGAACAGAGTCTCTTCTAAATTTGAAAAGCAGATACTTTATCGTTCATGGAATGACACTGAAGTATCTGTTCAGTTTCCTGAAACATAATCGATGCTTTTAAAATGTTCGTTATGAAAAGAGACATAGAATTTACATATGTGTTTGAGTTTTATTTTAGTAAAAATAAATAAATGTATTTGAATTTTATAGTGAGCGTGATGCACTTGAACAGGAAGTAACTGACTTAAGGAGAAAACATGAAACACTTGAAGCCTCTCACATAATTCAAGCTAAAGAAAGAAGTGAATTATCAAAAGAGGTAAGCTTATAGAGACACTTGTATTTTATTGTACCGTGATTGTGGACACAGCTCAGGGCAGAATTGTGAGAGGGACATTTTTCTTCCTTTCTGATGTAATTGCTAGAAAGAAGGGATTTTTTAGTAGCTCTGTTTATATGAAAATTTTCATGGTAGGGATTATCCCTCTTTATATGTTGAACAGAAGCACAAATGAAAGAAAATAACTCAGTAAGCCTTGAAAAGTAAGATGACATTGCTCTGGACACTGTCTGTCTCTGCGTGTGTGTAGGTAGCCACCTTACAGCATACTGTTACTTTACTGCAAAAGGATAAAGAATATCTCAACCGCCAAAATATGGAGCTTAGTGTTCGCTGTGCCCATGAAGAGGATCGTCTTGAAAGACTTCAAACTCAACTTGAAGAAACCAAAAAGGCTAGAGAAGAGATGTATGAAAAGTACGTAACATCAAGGTAAGATTTACATTATTTTCCATATCAATAGATATAAATTAACACCAGCTTCTTTGAGGGAACTCATGGCTTTGGGGAAGAATAGTGATTTTTTTGTAAGGTCTATAGGATGATATTACGATAATCGTTCATTTTGTTTCCTCATAAGTTACTCATATTCTAACCGATTTTTTTCCTAAGATATTTTGTTTTTTCCAACAACCAAGAGCCTATTTCTTTTAGGTAGCGATATATACGCTATGATTATTTTTATTTATTTTTTCTTATGATATAACCTTTTTTTTTTTTTTTTTTTTTTCCGGTACGCGGGCCTCTCACTGTTGTGGCCTCTCCTGTTGCGGAGCACAGGCTTCGGACGCTCAGGCTTAGCGGCCATGGCTCACGGGCCCAGCCGCCCCGCGGCATGTGGGATCTTCCCGGACCAGGCATGAACCCGTGTCCCCTGCATTGGCAGGCGGACTCTCAATCTCTGCACCACCAGGGAAGCCCAATATAACCTTTTTAATCCCCAGTGACTAAGATCTCTACATAAATGTTTTGTGGAAGTATATAAATATCTTTATAGAAGTATATTTTTGAAGAAAATGTAATTGTGTGGAGCCTGACTAAGCTGACCTTTTCTTGACTGTGTGAAACATAAAAGAATAAGGAGAGACAGCATTGAGTACTGGTTTAAGATACAGGCTCTGGAATCAGACTCCTGCATTTCAATCCTGTCTTCTCTCTTCAAGTAGATGAATAAGCTATTCCTTTATACCAATAGCCTTTATAATCCTTGAATTATTTATTCTTAATAACTTTTTTCCCAGCTTGTGATATTTTTCATCAGTTTGTGCTTCTGCTAATACCCTGTGTAACGCTTTGTGACTTTGCTAAGAGATCACAGTGGCTATGGTTGTTGTGCTTAGAAGGAAAGGTTTTGTAAAGAGTACATTCGGGTCATTTTTTTTTAAGATTAATTGTCTTCCAATATGCACCACATCAGATCATTGTTTGTAAACGAAGGACCTTCCATAATGCATTAGTTTTCAAGTCTTTTGCCATATGCGTTAAATTAGTAAAATATTTTTGAAGATGAATAATTATTCAATATGAATGAACATTTTATATAGTAATTAAGCCTTTAGGGTAATATGTTTAAAAGAAAATCTCAGATGGAACTAGTTTGGAATGGTATTTTTAAGAATTTTAAAGCTTTATATCTAAACTGTGTTTTTCAAGTAACATTGTATGTAGAGCATATTTGACATAAGATATTAAAATATTACATGAAGGGCAAAGACCTATTTCTTTTACAAACAAAGAAAAAAAGGATATTCCTTTTGACTCTTTGCAGAGACCATTATAAAACAGAATATGAAAATAAGCTACGTGATGAACTGGAACAAATCAGATTGAAAACTAATCAAGAAATTGATCAACTTCGAAGTGCCTCCAGGGAAATGTATGAACGGGAAAACAGGTAAAAAAAAACCAAGAAGTTTATGTGATATTTTATTGCTCTTTGTTTGAAGCTTATAGTTTTTTTGGTTTTTTTTTTTTTTTTTAAGTATTTATTTATTTATTTATTTATGGCTGTGTTGGGTCTTCGTTTCTGTGTGGCGACTTTCTCTAGTTGTGGCAAGCGGAGGCCACTCTTCATCGCGGTGCGCGGGCCTCTCACTATCACAGCCTCTCTTGTTGCGGAACACAGGTTCCAGACGTGCATGTTCAGTAATTGTGGCTCACGGGCCCAGCTGCTCTGCGGCTCGTGGGATCTTCCCAGACCAGGGCTCGAACCCGTGTCCCCTGCATTGGCAGGCAGATTCTCAACCACTGCTCCACCAGGGAAGCCCGAAGCAAGTTAAACTTTAGTTCATGACATAATGTCTTTTTTAATACATTAAAGAAAATTTGTCATAAATCTAAGTATAATGGAATATTAAAGTTCTAAGGTCTTTGATAACTAGCTTAGAACAGCATTTATCAGATGTTAGGCCTGTTTATTCTGGTATTCCTATTATCTTTTTATTACCCTGTTAGCTTTTCCTTTTGCCTTTACCTTAGTTCAGATTAAGGACAGAAATGAAAAGGAAATTAGAGAGTACTAAGAGATACCAGTAGTTCTTCCTATAATATGCCAGTGATTTCTCCAGGAAATTTTTAGAAGCTGGAATAATAATATGCAGTATTGCTTATGCCTCATATAGCTGCTGGTCCTAAAGACATGTTAGATAATCTTTAAGAAGGATCAGTTTTATTCATGCAGTTACTTTTAGAACAGCATATATTAGGTTTTTTTAGAGATTGGCAGCATTAAGGGAAAAATAAATGCTACTTATTTCAATAGCAGTTATTTTTATATACCATCATTATGGTTCATATGGCTTTTCAAAGTTGATGTTTTAGAGGGAAACATTTTTGAAATGGACTTAATTGTCATACTAGTTTATGAGCACTGACTTGAGTGTATGCTATTATCTTTGCCAACAAGCAAGACTTTAAATCAGACTAAGGTTGATATTAGAGAAGGTTACATTTGAGCTCTAAGAACAATAAATTTACTTATTTAGCAAATATTTATTAAGGTCCACCATGTTCTAGATACATGTCAGATGCCATAGATACAGTGGTGACCTCTGCCTTTGCAAAGCTGGTAGTCTAATGGAGAAATAGAGAAACAATGATCAAAAGTATGATGATAATGGAGCAAATGGCAAGATACACAGGGTGAGACCACATAGACTCAAGGTATATCTAACTCAGCCCTGGGAGGAATCAGGGAAGACTACGTGGAGGGAGAAGTACCCATGCAACACCTGCATGATGACTAAGAGTAAGACTGTCAGTTATGGGAGGGAAGGGAATTAGGGGAATTAATGCACACCCTGGAGGCAAGACAAAATGAAGCTGTTTGAACAAATAGAATAATTCAGAGTGGTTAGACCATAGACCAAGAGGCAGCGAGTTGTAAGGGATGAAACAGAAGAGGGAAACAGGTCCAAATCATGCATTTGAGCTATTGTCTAAGACCATGAACAATCGAAAGATTTGGGGAATATGCGTGATATGATCTAATTTTATATAAAAAGACTATTCTGTGATGTGGAGGATAGACTGGAAGAGTATAAGGCTATAGACAAAGAGGCCACTTTTAGAGGTTGTTTCCCTTATCAAGACGGGTAGTGAAGATGGAACTGGATTAGTAGCAGTAGAGGCGGGGAGAAGTGGGCCAGATTGGAAAAGTGCTCAGGAGATGGAACTAACCTAACTAAACAGTCAGGAGGATTCATTGGCTAGATTGGATTGGGGAGTGAGAAGTTACGGATGTCACCACGTTCTTGATTGGGCAGCTGCGGGGATAGTGATGCAGTTTTTAAAGCATTAGAAAAAGACACGGCTTTAATTGGGAAACATGACAAATTTAGTTTAGTTTCATTAAGTTTGTGTGACATATGCAAATAGAAAAGTTGATTATATAAGGTCTGAATCTCAGGAGAAAGATCTAGATGTGAGCTAGACCTGTGGCATAGGTGATACTACTATTTTGTTTTACAAACAAGTACTTATAGTCCTGTGGCTCAATTCTGTTATGGATTTTATAATAAAGGCTTTTATTGGCCAACTTAATAACCTTAAAATTTATGGGATTGTTTCTATGGTAACGTGTGATTACTTCCAAACAATTCACATAGCCACATAAACCTTGGTATGTAATCATTTTGAGAATGCACTGATTTTTTGGTTTTTGTTGTTGCCATTGTTGTTTTACTTTTTAAAGACTCCTTTAAAATGCATTCCCTGGTAACATAAATTGATGTAAACTAGCCCCTATTCTCTAAGATGATTGGTAGAGGTAGGTTGAGAAACAGTCGACAGAACCATTTCTGGAAGCAGGGAAGCTGAAGACAGGTTTCCTTTTTCCCTGTGTTGTTCTGACTCCATAGCCACGTCAAAGTGGATACCACCTAGTCAGGGAATTCCTGGGACTGGGGCTACTGCCCTAGAAACCCCAGTCAGCCACCGGATCCAGAATGACCCCATGGATATTGAAGCTAGGGTGGATGGTTGCCACCAGGTGGTGCCAAACTGCATCCCAGGCCTAAAGACATTTGAATTGCACAGGACTTCTAGCCAGCTGTATGTAGTATAGGCTCACCTTTATCATTGTATTAACCTCACAATAATCCAACCCTGTGTTTTGTGTGGCTGAATCTTTTTTAATCCCAGTTTCTTCATTCTGGCAGGATTTAACTATAGTTAGAGCTTACGTTCCACTGGTCTTTCACAAGGTAAAAATAAATTGCAACTTATTTCTTTTTAAATCTTACAACTTAAAATAATTAAGGAATGGATTTTAGTATTCCTTGTTATGAAACATGAGATTCAGAAAACACAAGTGTACACATTTAGATATCTTTGTGTCTGAGCAAATTAATCATGTGCTTTGGACTTATACGTTTAATTGTGTCAGTTTTATTTTAGCAAAGTATGCTGTTACAATATGAATTAAAATGGATAAAGTACTTACACTGGCATATTGGTACTTAGTCTCCTTGCCTCTTGGCCAATAAACATTTTTAGGAGAAAGTTAAATAATAAGATTAGAGAAATATATTTTGCCTTTGGTTTGCTTTCTATACGTTGGGGGATATTAAGAGAGTACCTTTTTAAAGACTTAAATATAAGACATGACACCATAAAACCCCTAGAAGAGAACATAGGCATAACATTCTCTGACATAAATCATAGCAATGTTTTCTTAGGTCAGTTTGCCAAGTCAGTAGACATAAAAGCAAAACTAAACAAATGGGACCTAATCAAACTTACAAGCTTTTGCACAACAAAGGAAACCATAAACAAAATGAAAAAACAACGTATGGAATGGGAGAAAATATTTGCATGCGATACAAGGCTTCATTTCCAAAATATACACACAGCTCATACAACTCAATAACAGAAAAGCAAACAACCCAATCAAGAAATTGGCAGAAGACCTAAATAGACATTTCTCCAAAGAAGACATACAGATGGCTAATAGACACATGAAAAGATGCTCAACATTGCTAATTATTAGAGAAATGCAAATCAAAACTTTAGTGAGGTATCACCTCACACCGGTCAGAATGGCCATCATTAAAAAGTCTACAAATAACAAGTGACAGAGAGGGTGTGGAGAAAAAGAAACCCTCCTACACTATTGGTGGGAATGTAAATTGGTGTAGCTACTATGGAAAACAGAATGGAGGTTCCTTAAAAAACTAAAAATGGAGTTGCCATATGATCCAGCAATCCCACTCCTGGGCATATGTCTGGAGAAAACTCTAATTCAAAAAGATATATGCACCCAAATGCTCATAGCAACTCTATTTACAATAGCCAAGACATGGAAGCAATCTAAATGCCCATAGACAGATAAATGGATAAAGAAGATGTTGTATATGTATACAGTGAAATACTACTCAGCCATAAAAAAGAATGAGATAATGCCATTTCAACATGGGTGACCTAGAGACTATCACACTAAGTGAAGTAAGCCAGAAAGAGAAAGACATAACATATGATATCACTTATATGTAGACTCTAAAATATGATACAAATGAACTTATTTACAAAACAGAAGTAGACTCACAAACAGAAAACAAACTTATGGTTACCAAAGGGGAAAGGGAGTGGGGGAGGGATAAATTGGGAGTTTGGGATTAGCAGATACAAACTACTCTTACCTAAAATAGATAAACAACAAGGTCCTACTGTATATCACAGGGAACTATATTCAATATCCTGTAATAAACCATAGTGGAAAAGAAAAAAAGAAAGATATGTACTCAAGGGTTGAGATTTAATAAAGTAATTTTACTGCTTTAAGAAAAGAGAGAGAGAGTGCCTTTTATTTTCTCCTCTTAGATGTGGAAGAGAAAGATGGAATTCATGCCATGCAATCTTGGTATCTGCCCCTGCAGTCAGTCATACCAGTAGTTTGTGAAGTTAAGGGGTTGAGAGGGAAGAGGAAGAGAAGAGATAAAGACCTAAGAAAAGGCAGAGATAAGCAAAGAAAGAACTTGGGTATTTGGGTACATCCAAAATACTATAGTTGGGATTATAATGTGTATGTATGCTTTGGCTCAGTCTATGAGTTAGGTTTCTTGTCTTTTTCTGTACTTTATATATAGTTGCTTTAAAATGATATTTTGGAGCTGTGGGAAATAATGAGTGAAACTCACTATGGTGGTGAGATTTATTGTATAAAAAACTTCTTACATAGTAGGACCGTCTTGCACATTTGGAAGAAAAGCATTATTCCCTGAACAGGGAGTATATTATGAAAGAGATTTGGAATGAGACTAAACTTAAACCTTGGCTCTGCCACTTACTAGCTGAGTGAATATGTCACTTAATATCGCTGAAGTTTAATTTTCTCTTTTATAAAATGAGCTCATAATACTCTTTCACAGGGTGATCTGTAAGGTATAAATGAGATAATATGTGTAAAAAGTACAGTATAAATTATAAATCTGTATGTAAATGGTAGTTATTTAGATACCTTTTGCTTATGAGAAATACTTTAAAAAATTATTTTATCCATTGTGTTGACAATTTAAGTAAAATGAGCATTATATAAAAGAAAACTGGTAACATTATGGAATTGTTTATCGTCACTGAAAGGCACTATTACAAAACATATAATTATTCTTAAGTATTGATCTCCATGGCATTTAACCACTTATGTTGAATGAGACAATATAGACAGAGAGTCTGCATGCCATTTGTTTCAGTCCAAATTTTTGCATAAGATGGCTAACTTATTTGTTCCTGATTAATACTGTGAGATAATGAAATAAGAGGAGATAAATTCAGCTGATTGTTTTCTCAGAAAGTAAAACTACCTTTACCTAAGAAAGGCTCATTATTATAAATAGTCTCATTATTATAAACACAGAAAGAGCTAGCCTCATAGTAATGCTGTAAAAAGGGTAAGGATGAGTTTGTTAGAGATATTCATTATACTCTTTATAGTGCACAGAATATGGAAATTCAAATTGCTCTACAGTTATTTGAAAGGGGGAAGGCAGTAGGGAAAAGGGATCAAAAATATGTTTTTAAATGTAACAATTAGTATTGCTTTAGTGATTTTATTTTCCCACCGTATCAAGAAAAGCTATCTTGACCATAGTTTATCATCCTCCAAAAGTACTCAAGAAGAAACTTAATGACGTAACTTAAAATATGCATAGAATCTCAGAGTGATAGTAAACACTTTTGAATCTTGAATCTAAGTTTATTTACAAAGGTTAGTTGAGTATACCTAATGCATTACAATAGGTGAATTGGAACTAGTGTACAGAGGTTCCGTTCATGATTTAAGAAATATATGTCCTCATTAGTGCTTAAACAAACTCCTTTCATTCATATCCTACCAGATACCTGTATAATTTTTAAAGTTCTTTTATGAAAAAACTTAAGAATATTCTACTTTATCTTTTCAGCTAGACTATTCTGAAAGTATATGGCTTTACAGATAAAGCCATAACTCAGTATCTTAACTTCTCAAATAATTGTAAATGAAATTTTATTGTTAGCTGTCTTTTATTGTCAACTATATTCTTTATGCCTATAGGTGATTACACATGCATTCACTGCTTAATTAATAATATTTAAGAATTTCAAGGTGTATAGGGTGTTCCAGGTATGAAGCAAGGACAGTTCGGGTTATGCAAAAACTTAGATTTTCCTTCATTGTATCATTCATAGGGTGGTGAGGGAGGCTGGTAAAGGGTAGCGTCAGATTTTAAAATGTCCTGTTGTCAGGTTATGTGGGGAGGTTTTACAGTAAAAGGGTGGCATGATATATTCATTTTTTGTAACCATGGTTGCAGTGTGAGGTGGATTATGGTTGAAAAGGACATGGGGGCAGAAAGATTGGTTGGGAGACAGTTGCAGAGTTTAAGTGAAGATGAGAAATGGAATAAGAGCTGAATTTAAAGATTATTTAGGTAGTAGAATTGACAAGACCTGGTTATTGACAGGAAGTGGACCAGAATAACTCCAGCTCTTCTGCTTTCCTGGTCTCAGAGAGGTGGATTGTTAGGCACGGCCATTAACTCAAGGTTGTAGACAAGATTGAGAAAGGAAGATAACACTTAATTCCTGATGTTTTACAGATATGGCAGCTCTGATCAAGCCCCAAAGTACTTCTCTAAGATCACATGGTTTATTTGTCTATTATTCATTAAGAAATTTTAAATTTTATTATTACTTATTTTATTATTATTTATGAGGTAACATTGATTTATAACATTAAATAAGTTTCATGTGCACAGCATTGTATTTCTACTTCTGTATACCCTACAACATGCTCATCACCAAAATTTTATTTTTCACCTGTAATCATACAGTTAATCACCTTTACCCATTTTGCCTTCCCCTTCCCCTTCCCACCACCACTCCATTCTCTGTATCTACGTGTTTGTTTGGTTTGTTCATTATTTTGCTTTTATTTATTTATCAGTTTTTCATATTCCACATATGAGTTAGATCTTACGATATTTGTCTTCCTCCATCTGACATATTTCACTTAGCATAATACCCTCAAGGTCCATCCATGTTGTCACACATGGCAAATTTCATCTTTCTTTATTGCTGAGTAGTATTCCATTGTTTGTGTGTGTGTGTGTGTGTGTGTGTGCGTGTTATATATATATATATGTCACACCTTCTTTATCCATTCATCTGTTGATAGGCTTAGATTGTTTCCATATCTTGGCTATTGTAAATAATGCCACAGTGAACATAGGGGTGTGGATATCTTTTCAGATTAGTGTTTTCTTGTTCTTGGACTATATACCCAAAAGTGGGGTAGCTGGATCATATGGTAGTTCTATTCTGAATTTTTTGAGGAATCTCCATACTGTGTTATAGTGGCTGCACCAATTTACATTCCCACCAGCAGTGTATAAGGGTTCCCTTTTCTCTAGATCCTCTTCAACACATGTTATTTCTTGCCTTTTTGTTAATAGCCGTTCTGTCAGGAGAAGGTGATAGCTCACAGTGGTTTTGGTTTGCATTTCCTTATTAATTGGTGGTTTTGAACATCTTTTCATGTGCCTGTTGGGCATCTGTTTGTCTTCTTTAAAAAATGTCTTTTAATCTCCTCTGCCCATTTTTTAATCAGGTCGCTTTTGTTGTTGAGCTGTATGGGTTCTTTATGTATTTTGGATATAAACCCCTTATTGCATATATCATTTACAAACATCTTCTCTCATTCATTAGGGTCATTGTTGAGTTATTAATGGCTTCCTTTGCTGTGCAGAAGCTTTTTAATTTGATGTAATTCATTTGTTTCTTTTTGCCTTTGTTTCCCTTGCCTGAGAAGACATATCTAGAAAAATATTGTTAAAATTGATGTCAAAGAACATACTGCCTATGTTTTTTTCTAAGAGTTTTATGGTTTCAGGTCTTACATTCAAGTCTTTAACCCATTTTGAGTAAATTTTGTGTATGGTGTGGGATAGTGGTCTAGTTTCATGTTTTTGCATGTGGCTGTCCAGTTTTCCCAACACGATTTATTGGAGAGACTATCCTTTCTCCACTGTATGTTCTTTGCTCCTTTGTCGTAAATTAAATGTCCATATGTGTGGGTTTATTTCTGGGCTCTCTATTCTGTTCCATTGATCTATGTATCTGTTTCTCTGCCAGTACCATGCTGTTTTGATTACTGTTGCTTTGTACTATAGTTTGAAACCAGGGAGTGTGATGCCTGCAGCTTTGTTCCTTTTTCTCACAATTGCTTTGGTTATTCAGGGCATTTTGTGGTTCCATATAAATTTCAGAAAGTTTTGTTCTATTTCTGTGAAAAGTATCTTGAGATTTTGATAGAGATTATATTGAACCTGTAGATTGCTTTAGATAATAAGGACATTTTGACAATGTTAATTCTTTCAATCCATGAGCACAGAACATTTCTCCATTTATTTGTGTCTTTTTCAATTTCTTTCAACAGTAAAATCACATAGTTTATAACTAGAAAATTTTCTCTACTGTGCCCCAGATACAACTCCCCTCACTTCTCAGGTAAGGCCCTGAGGCAAGAAGGGACCTTAAGGTGATGAAGCTTCTCCAGCAGTTTTCTCTGTTTTCCCCATGGTACTCTTAGAAATATTATAATTTTCTTTATATACAATAAAAAATATTGGGAAACATTGCCCTAATTATCATTCTCTAAGTGAATACCTTCATATTTTTAATTTAGATTTTCATATTTTAAAATTTTTGTATTGAAGTATAGTTGATTCACAATATTATATTAGTTTCAGGTGTGTAGCATAGTGATTCAGTATTTTTATGGATTATACTCCATTTAAAGTTATTACAAAATCATGACTATAATTCCCTGTGCTGTACAATATGTCCTTATTGCTTACTTATTTTACACATAGTAGTTTGTGTCTTTTAATCCCATACTCCTATCTCACCCCTCCCCTAGATTTTCATATTTAGATAACATACTAACAATAGCTACTATTTATTGAGTATACATAAATAGATGTATCACATACGTTATAGAGAGAATTAAATGGGACAGTTTATGAGGTTGTAGGTATTAGTATCCCCATTTTACAAATGTGGAAGCTGAGACACTGAGAGGCTGTTATTTGTCTATGATCATAGAATTTTTAACTGGTGAAACTAGGTAGCTCTGACTCTGCAGTGTAATGCATACTCCCATCTTACTGGGCAAGGCTATGAAAATTGACAAAAGATTTCTTATTGAAACCTAATTTTGGACTTCCCTGGTGGCGCAGTGGTTAGAATCCACCTGCCAATGCAGGGGACACGGGTTTGAGCCCTGGTCCGGGAAGATCCCACGTGCTGCGGAGCAACTAAGCCCGTGTGCCACAACGACTGAGCCTGTGCTCTAGAGCCTGCGAGCCACAACTACTGAGCCCGTGTGCCACAACTACTGAAACCCGCACACCTAGAGCCCATGCTCCGCAACAAGAGAAGCCACCGCAGTGAGAAGCCCGTGCACTGCAACAAAGAGTAGCCCCCACTCACCACAACTAGAGAAAGCCCGCATGCAGCAACAAAGACCCAACACAACCAAAAATAAATGAATAAGATAAATAAATTTATTTTTTAAAAAAAAGAAAGAAAGAAACTCTAATTTTAGTGGCAATGTTTTTAGAAAAGAAACTCGGTCTTTTAAGAGAGTTTGCAAACCCTGCTTCACACTTGAGGGCTGAGTGCGGATTATTAGAACTTTATAAAAGCAGTAAAAGCATTCGTAATTTTGAAAATTAGGGAAGAGGCCTTTATTTTTCTATAAAATGGTATAATTTTTTGACAAGGTCTGCCTCTCAGACACTACTCTGCACTTATAACTAGAGCCCATCCCCTCTTGCTGTATAAGGACACACTCCAGAAATTCTCCTCTATGTCTCCTATATTGACAGTTTTCCCCTCTCTGCCATGTATAAACATATTATTTCTCCCCTTTTTAAAAAGCCTCTTTTATCTCCACTTCCCCCTCCAGCCACTGCCCCGTTTCTTTGCTCCCCTTTGTGACCAGATTCCTGCAGAGTTTATATACTCATTCCTTACCCTCATTTTTAAAATTCCACTACCAAACTTTGCCCCCACACCAGTCCAAAAAAGCTGTTCTTATCACAGCCCCCAGAGACCAAGTTCCCGAAAAGTCTAGTGGTCAGGTTCTCTTCTTACCTTGCTTGACCACAGCGATATTGAATATAGTTGATCACTCCCTACTCCTGGAAACACACTCTCTTTAATGGCTTCCAGGATCCCACACTTTGACTGTTCCCCTTCCTCACTGGCATCTTTACTGGTCTTTCCTGTCTCCTTGATGTCTTTTGCAGCCCCCTCCATGACATTTCCACTTGGTTATCTAATAAGCGTCTTAAATTTAACATGTCCAGATGCAAACTTCTGTCCCTCCAACCTTGCTCTGCCTCAGTCTGACCCAGTGTGATTAAGGACAACTCTAGTCTTCTTGCTCAGGCCAAAAACCTTGAGGTCATCTTCAACATCTTTTTCATATTCCATGTGTTATTCATTAGCAGATCCTTTTGATTGTGTCTTCAGAATTTATTGATCTTTTATCATCAATAAATACTACCTTGGTCCAAGTTATCATTATCTCTTGATTGATCTTTTATCGTCAGTAAATACTACCTTGGTCTAAGTTATCATTATCTCTTGCTCTGATTACTGCAAGAGCCACTTAAGTGGTCCCCCAGCTTCCTTCTGTGTTCCTGTTAAACAGTAGGTCAAATTGCATCACTCCTCTGCTCAGATAAAAAGGCACTCCATCTCACTCTGTCAAAGTTTAAGTGATTAAAATGGCCTGTGATGCTACCTCATCTGTGCCCAGCGTTCCCACCCTCATTTTACTACTCTGTTCTACTCACTTACTCAGTCACACTGCCTCCTGTTCCTTTAACAGTGGCGTGTTTCCCACCCCAGGTCCTTTGTATTTACAGTTCCCACAGCTTAACCACCACTTCTGGATACCCTGCAGCCCTGTCTCCTCTCTTTCTCCACATCTTCAGATGTCACCTGCTCTCTCCCATCTTTCTTGACCACCCTGTTTAAAATTGTGAAGGCCCCCCACTCCTCCCACACCTACTAGCCCACACCCATCAGCCCCTTCTCTGCTTCATTTTTCTCCAGAGCACTTAGGACCTACAGACATACATTTGGTTTCTTTCCTACTAGAATGCAATCTCCACGTGAGTACGGATTTTCCTCTGTTGTTCACGGTTGGATTCCCAGGTACCACTGTCTGGTCTGTTGTAAGTGCTCAATAAATATTTGTTGAATGGAAGAATGAATTGCTCCTACTTTTGAGAAATCAGACTGTTGCTTTAGATGAAATGAAAAGCTGCACAAAATTTATAATGAGATGGATTTGATCAGAACCAAGCATGGTGACTGACATTTGTAGTACCTCAATTAACCATCCACCAGAGTCACCTAGTTTCATTTCAATATATTACATTTTATTCCATCAGCTACTTGTTAAACCTTAACACATTAATGGATTTCAAAGTGTTTTGTATTTTGGTGCTTACCTTTTTTTTATAATTTAAAAAAATCATTTATCTACTTTTGGCTGATGTTTTGATATCTATAAAATGAAAAAAAAATGTGCTTGAGCACCAACTAAAGTAAAAGGATAGGAAAATGTAGTGTCTTCATTTAACAGTAATCTCAAAAAGTTTCCACTCTTAAAATGTGTAACTTCCCCCAAGAAATTGTTACATAAAATTTATACTTTGTTGTTTTTTTCATGTCCTATTCATTCACTTTTCAACTATGTTAATTAAAGGAAAAATTATCAGTCATTGATTATATAATAACAGATAATCCACTTGGAATTCTTTTATTTCATGCCATCTTTTTTTTTAAAAAATCTTTATTGGAGTATAATTGCTTTACAATGGTGTGTTAGTTTCTGCTTTATAACAAAGTGAACCAGTTATACATTTACATATGTTCCCATATCTCTTCCCTCTTGCATCTCCCTCCCTCCCACCCTCTCTATCCCACCCCTCTAGGTGGTCAAAAAGCACCGAGCTGATCTCCCTGTGCTATGCGGCTGCTTCCCACTAGCTATTTTACGTTTGGTAGTGTATATTTTACGTTTGGTAGTGTATATGTGTCCATGCCATTCCCTCACTTTGTCACAGCTTACCCTTCCTCCTCCCCATATCCTCAAGTCCATTCTCTAGTCGGTCTGTGTCTTTATTCCCATCTTGCCCCTAGGTTCTTCATGAGCTTTTTTTTTTTTCTTAGATTCCATATATATGTGTTAGCATACGGTATTTGTCTTTCTCTTTCTGACTTACTTCACTCTGTATGACAGACTCTAGGTCCATCCACCTCACTACAAATAACTCAATTTCGTTTCTTTTCATGGCTGAGTAATATTCCATTGTATATATGTGCCACATCTTCTTTATCCATTCATCTGTCAATGGACACTTAGGTTGCTTCCATGTCCTGGCTATTGTAAATAGAGCTGCAATGAACATTTTGGCACATGACTCTTTTTGAATTTTGGTTTTCTCAGGGTATATGCCCAGTGGTGGGATTGCTGGGTCATATGGTAGTTCTATTTTTAGTTTTTTAAGGAACCTCCATACTGTTCTCCATAGTGGCTGAACCAATTCACATTCCCACCAGCAGTGCAAGAGGGTTCCCTTTTCTCCACACCCTCTCCAGCATTTATTGTTTCTAGATTTTTTGATGATGGCCATTCTGACTGGTGTGAGATGATATCTCATTGTAGTTTTGATTTGCATTTCTCTAATGATTAATGATGTTGAGCATTCTTTCATGTGTTTGTTGGCAGTCTGTATATCTTTTTTGGAGAAATGTCTATTTAGTTCTTCTGCCCATTTTTGGATTGGGTTGTTTGTTTTTTTGTTATTGAGCTGCATGAGCTGCTTGTAAATTTTGGAAATTAATCCTTTGTCAGTTGCTTCATTTGCAAATATTTTCTCCCATTCTGAGGGTTGTCTTTTGGTCTTGTTTATGGTTTCTTTTGCTGTGCAAAAGCTTTGAAGTTTCATTAGGTCCCATTTGTTTATTTTTGTTTTCATTTCCATTTCTCTAGGAGGTGGGTCAAAAAGGATCTTGCTGTGATTTATGTCATAGAGTGTTCTTTCTATATTTTCCTCTAAGAGTTTGATAGTTTCTGGCCTTACATTTAGGTCTTTAATTCATTTTGAGCTTATTTTTGCGTATGGTGTTAGGGAGTGTTCTAATCTCATACTTTTACATGTACCTGTCCAGTTTTCCCAGCACCACTTATTGAAGAGGCTGTCCTTTCTCCACTGTACATTCCTGCCTCCTTTATCAAAGATAAGGTGGCCATATGTGCGTGGGTTTATCTCTGGGCTTTCTATCCTGTTCCATTGATCTATCTTTCTGTTTTTGTTCCAGTACCATACTGTCTTGATTACTGTAGCTTTGTAGTATAGTCTGAAGTCAGGGAGCCTGATTCCTCCAGCTCCGTTTTTCTTTCTCAATATTGCTTTTGCTATTCGGGGTCTTTTGCGTCTCCATACAAATTGTGAAATTTTTTGTCCTAGTTCTGTGAAAAATGCCAGTGGTAGTTTGATAGGGATTGCATTGAATCTGTAGATTGCTTTGGGTAGTAGAGTCATTTTCCCAATGTTGATTCTTCCAATCCAAGAACATGGTATATCTCTCCATCTATTTGTATCATCTTTAATTTCTTTCATCAGTGTCTTATAATTTTCTGCATACAGATCTTTTGTCTCCTTAGGTAGGTTTATTCCTAGATATTTTATTCTTTTTGTTGCAGTGGTAAATGGGAATGTTTTCTTGATTTCACTTTCAGATTTTTCATCATTAGTGTATAGGAATGCCAGAGATTTGTGTGCATTAATTTTGTATCCAGCTACTTTACCAGATTCATTGATTAGCTGTAGTAGTTTTCTGGTAGCATCTTTAGGATTCTCTATAGTATCATGTCATCTGCAAACAGTGACAGCTTTACTTCTTCTTTTCCGATTTGGATTCCTTTTATTTCCTTTTCTTCTCTGATTGCTGTGTCTAAAACTTCCAAAACTATGTTGAATAATAGTGGTGAGAGTGGGCAACCTGTCTTGTTCCTGATCTTAGTGGAAATGGTTTCAGTTTTTCACCATTGAGGACGATGTTGGCTGTGGGCTTGTCATATATGGCCTTTATTATGTTGAGGAAAGTTCCCTCTATGCCTACTTTCTGCAGGGTTTTTATTATAAATGGGTGTTGAATTTTGTCAAAAGCTTTCTCTGCATTGATTGAGATGATCATATGGTTTTTCTCCTTCAATTTGTTAATATGGTGTATCACATTCATTGATTTGTGTATATTGAAGAATCCTTGCATTCCTGGGATAAACCCCAGTTGATCGTGGTGTATGATCCATCCTTTTAATGTGCTGTTGGATTCTGTTTGCTAGTAGTTTGTTGAGGATTTTTGCATCTTTGTTCATTAGTGATATTGTCCTGTAGTTTTCTTTCTTTGTGACATCTTTGTTTGGTTTTGGTATCAGGGTGATGGTGGCCTCGTAGAATGCGTTTGGGAGCGTTCCTCCCTCTGCTATATTTTGGAAGAGTTTGAGAAGGATAGGTGTTAGCTCTTCTCTAAGTGTTTGGTAGAATTCGCCTGTGAAGCCATCTGGTCCTGGGCTTTTGTCATAACATCTTTTTTTTTTTTTTTTTGCGGTACACGGGCCTCTCACTGTTGTGGCCTCTCCGGTTGCAGAGCACAGGCTCCAGATACACAGGCTCAGCGGCCATGGCTTATGGGCCCAGCCGCTCCGCGGTATGTGGGATCTTCCCAGACCGGGGCACGAACCCGTGTCCCCTGCATCGGCAGGCGGACTCTCAACCACTGCGCCACCAGGGAAGCCCTGTCATGCCATCTTAAAATCAAATGCAAATGGGCAGTTTTATGTTTTGTCCGGGAAGAAGAATCTGAAGGTAGAAGAGATTAATTCAGATGCTTTTCCTGTACATAAGGTTGCCATATAAACAGCCTGTGTAAGTCCCTTTTTGTTCCAACTGGAAAAAATATGTTCACTTTTATTGACCAAAAATATTTTTACATGGAGGCAGAAGGAGGAGAAAGGGTTGCTTAGTTGTGCTTGCTAAGCTCTGCTGATGACCCTGTTTCTTTCACTGTTTATCCTTAGTAAATTTCAGGTTCTGAGGCATTTGTGATGTTTATTCAGGCTAACACATGCTCTTGGCATTGCCAAATTCTGATTTGTTCCTGTTAGAATTTTAAGGGTTCCTGAAGTTTTTCTCATTTTTCTCACATTTTCCTTCCACTTTTCAAGGATCTATTTTGATTTGACCTATTGGTACCATGAAATTGGTCTTCTAGTAGGAAGAAAATATATTCCTTCCTGTACAGAAATCTGATGATATTGTATGTTTTGTACTGGGGTTTTCAGTAAATCCTTTTATTGGAGAAATCATCAAGAACTTAACTCTTTAAGTTTCTTGTTTGAATGTGATAATTTAAGTGATATCTCCCAGTTGTTTTTCCACAAAAGTTCTGGTTTATGCCTATTTCTGTAGCGTAATTATTAATAGCACCCCTTTCACTCTAAGACATGCCTAAGTTAAAAAATACATTATTTGGACACTAGTGATAATACTACGAAACTCACTTTTCTTTTGCATTTTACGTAGGATTGATAAGGTTTCTTTTCCTTTTTCTGCCATCTTTCCTCTCAATCCACCCCACACACACAAATATAGGATGGATGGGGAGAGATCAATGTGTGTTATGGAGATGGAGTTAGTAAGAAACAACATGAAAGAATTATGAAAAATTTTGGGAATCAAATGTTAGCTTTGTTTTTTTTTTTTTTTTTTTTTTTTGCGGTACCTGGGCCTCTCACTGTTGTGGCTTCTCCCGTTGCAGAGCACAGGCTCCAGACCCGCAGGCTCAGCGGCCATGGCTCACGGGCCTAGCCGCTCCGCGGCATGTGGGATCTTCCCGGACCAGGGCACGAACCCGTGTCCCCTGCATCGGCAGGCAGACTCTTCAACCACTGCGCCACCAGGGAAGCCCAAAATATTAGCTTTCTAAAAAGCATTTCTAGGGATTAGATATTTGAATTTGTGAACATTTGTTATAATGTTGACCAACTCCCAGCATCTTTCTCTGTTACGATTACATTTGATTATATACTCGGTTTGGACTTTTAAAACTTTAGCTCCATTAGCTTGTTCATGCTGTCAATTTTTATAGTTTGTCTTTTGAAGAACATTTGAATTCCTGCTATTTGTTCTGTAATTGTATTTCTGTTACATTTTCTAATGCATTTAACATTTTTAAATGGATAGTTTATTAGTTATATGGCAGTTATGGTTTTATCTGTGACAGGAATCAATCCATCTAGTGTTTTATCAAACCAGTCTGAGTTTCAAAGAGCATGGGCCAGACAAACAAGTGTATAATATATTCACAATTCTTCCAAGAATTGTTTTTGATTTAACATCTATTTGTGTTAGGAGATAATCATGTAATATAAATCTCATAATGATAGAATTTCCCAAGGAGAAGTTTTCTGTGAAACAAGGGGACTCTTCAGAGAGGCAGCCTAGTATGATGGAGAGCATAGACTCTAGCACCATATGGTTTTGGTTCAAATTTGGGCTCCATAGCTTACTTGCCACGTGACTGTTGTAGGCAAATACTTAACTTCTCTGTGTTTCAGTCTTCTTCGTAAAATGGAGATAATGATACAACCTACACTTTTTGCAGTTGTCATGAAGATTAAATGAGTTATTATATGGGCTTCCCTGGTGGTGCAGTGGTTGAGAGTCTGCCTGCCGATGCAGGGGACACTGGTTCGTGCCCTGGTCCGGGAAGATCCCACATGCCGCGGAGCTGCTGGGCCCGTGAGCCATGGCCTCTGAGCCTGCGCGTCCGGAGCCTGTGCTCCGCAACGGGAGAGGCCACAACAGTGAGAGGCCCGTGTACTGCAAAAAAAAAAAAAAAAAAAAAAAGAGTTATTATATGTACACTGCCTAGCAAAGTTCCTAGCACAGGGTGAGTACTCTGTGTTTGCTATTACTGTTATTGTCAGTGGAAGAATCACTCAGTTTCTCTTTCTCAAACTTAATTTGAAACATTAAAAGTCAATAATATTAAAGGAAGTATTTCTAATCTTTATGTTAAAAGGAATTGTGTTGCTTCTTACTGAAGTATGCAGGTTGTGACAGGATGTGGAAGACATGTTACCTGATAAGAACGGTTTACAGGGACTTCCCCAGTGGCACAGTGGCTAAGAATCCGCCTGCCAGTGCAGGGCACACGGGTTCGAGCCCTGGTCCAGGAAGATCCCACATGCTGCGGAGCAACTAAGCTCATGCGCCACAACTACTGAGCCTGAGCTCTAGAACCCGCAAGCCACAGCTACTAAAGCCCACACGCCTAGAGCCCGTGCTCCTCAACAAGAGAAGCTACTGCAATGAGAAGCCCGTGCACCTCAGCGAAGACCCATTGCGGCCAAAAATAAATGAACAAATAAATACATTTATATATAAAAAAAAAAAGCAACAGTTTACACGGAAATCTTACCAGCAAGCACCTATGAGAGGATCTACTGGTAGAAACTTCAGCTTCTAGCACTTTCTCCCATTCATTTCAGTTTTTCTCTTTTTGAATTACCTTTATTTATTGGTCCTTCAAGCCCCAACTTACATGTCTTCCCGTCATTCACTCATCTGTTCCTCCAGTTAAAAATAATCAACTCCTCTTCTTTGTGGCCATAGAATTTTGTTCATGCGTAAATATAGCACTAATTATAGTTAACCGGATGGTGTAGATTGTAGCATGGTGAATGCCCTGGTATCTTCTAATGACACCTCCTTTCATAAGCCCTAATGTTTGTTTATTCTGGGTTTTATTTCTTTCTCTGTTTCTTCCTTTCTTTCTTCCCTCCCTCCCTCCTTTCTTTCTTTCTTTTTCTTCTTTCTTCCTTTCTTTCCTCCTTTCCCCCTTCCTTCCATCCTTCCTTTCTTTCTTTTTTCTTTCTCTTCCAGTTTTGAAATACAATTGACACACAGCACTGTATAGTTTCAGGCGTCCAGCGTAATGATTTGACTTACATACATCATGAAGTGATGACCACAAGAAGTTTAGCAAACATCCATCATCTCACAGAGATACAAAATTAAAGAAATAGAAAATTTTTTGCCTCACAATGAGAACTTTTAAGATTTACTCTCTTAACACCTTTTGTATGTAACATACAACAGTGTTCATTGTTTTCATCATGTTGTGCATGACATCCCTAGTACTTATTTACCTTATAACTGGAGGTGTGTACCTTTTGACCCCCTTCATCCAATTCCCCCTCCCCCCATCCCCACCTCTGGTAACCACAGATCTGATCTTTATTTCTGAGTTTGTTTGTTTGTTTCTGAGGTATAATGACCTACAATGCTATGTTAGTTCCTGTTCCACAGCATAGTGATTCCATAGTTCTATACATTCCAAAATGATCACCATGGTAAGTCTAATTACCATATTTGCTTTTATTTCTGTTGCCCATTTTTGTAGTAAAGAAAATATATATAGTTAGGGACTGAAGCTTTGCCATCTGCCAGCTAAGCATTCATGATTAATTAGTACTGTAAATGTATCTACTTGGAATTTTGCAACTGAAATAACTTATAGAATAATAAGGCTATAGCATTTGAGAAATGAAAGTTGTGACCAATTTTGGATGGTTTACTGACTAAAATATATAGATCCTCTAGGGATGAAAAATATATAAATGTTTAATATACTTTGAGAATTTCATTCTATCTATAAAATTAAAAATTTCATGTTTCAGTTAATTTGAGAATAGTGGAATATTTCTGAAGGTCTTTGCAGTCAGGATGATATCAGAAAATAATGACTTGCTATTTTGTGATATCTACTTTAAAATGTATCTGCACTTAGATAATAGTGTACAAAAGTTATTCTTTTTAATAAGAGTTATCTATATGCCAGTTTTTTTTAATTATTTTATTTCTGGCTCATAAGCTATTTTACTGATGAATCTCTATTGGCTGACATATTCTAAGTTTTAAAATTGTTGTTAGCATCACTGTACAAAAGATGACTTTGAGCACTGCCACAGCAAGTATGACCACTAAATATTTCTACCTAATAGTTATTAGATAGATTTACTCAAACTGTGTGGATTTTCATGGCTCCCTACTGACATTCTCCATCAGTAATAAAAACCAAATTCTAATATCCAATCCACTTCTTTATGGGAGATAGGTTGATGTGATGTAAAAAACACTCACATTGGAGTAAGACATAGCTGGACTCAAATTATGGCTTTAACACTTCGGCTGTGTGACTTGGGCCTAGGGACTTAAGCCCTCTAAACTTCAGTTTATTCAGCTGTAAAGCAGCTTAGAAAGTATAACATCAAGGATTTGTAGGGACTAAGTGAGCACAATCATTTATGTTATACTCCAAATTTATTTATGTTATAACTCTGTTAGAGAAGAGGATTTTCAAAATAAATTAAGTGACTCTCTGAAAGAAGAGTTACTGTTGGTATTTTTCTTGATTCAAACTTCCACTTTGATTAAAAAACAAACAGGATTTGATCTTTGAGGGCCCATATCTATCTGTATCACTCCTAATTACTCACTATTGTTACCTTCCACCTTTTGGACATTCCCCTTAACTGTCATTCAATGTATCGTTCTGTCAATTTCAGTTCCTGCTGTCACCAGCACTGTAAGTGGATGACTCATAGTCTGACCTCATACTTCCTTGAGCCCCGCATGAGTATTGACCTTCATCTCAGCTCTTTCATATAGCTACTCTAATGTCACACCCTGCATCTTATGAACTAAAATTCCAGAGCTGAAGACACTACTCTACCTCTGAATCACTGTTCTCCGACAGCAATCTCTAGTTTTCCATCTTGCCTGTGCAGCCACTTCCACTTAATCTGTTAGTTATCTTATCAGGACTTCAAGTCCTTTGTCCCTTACTTTCTCCTAATCTCAGTCCTTCTGTGTTCCCTTCTCTTTCCTTCCTCTCCGTGTGAGACCCAGGGTCTATCAGTTTAGCTGTTCTCCTGCTTTTGTCCCAAACTTCATTTCCATTTGGATTCCTGTGATCTCTATATCCCTCATTATAACATTTTATATTGCATTTATTAACTTCTCAAAACCTCAGCTCTCTGGTGGATAATATGTTGGTAATTATACCTACCTCATTAGATTATGGTAAGAATTAAATGAGTTGCTATAAATACAGCTGTTTACCCTACCTTCCCTTCGACCCTTGTGGAGAAAGGTAATATGACATTTGGAGAGTAGACCATGTTTGTACCTACACTGCTGTGTGCTGCTAGAGAAACTCACCAAGCCAGGCACATTTGTATAATATACACTGTGGGACACCAACCCTTAGGGTGTCCCTGAGATTATCAGTTAGTCCAATTCCAAGCAAGCCCATTTATGAGTCTTTAAAAGATGGATACTTGTGTAGTCGGAATAACTGAAGTGTACATTTACACTTTAGAAACCTCCGAGAAGCAAGGGATAATGCTGTGGCTGAAAAGGACCGAGCAGTGATGGCTGAAAAGAATGCTCTAGAAAAACATGATCAGCTCTTAGACAGGTAAGCATCCTGAAAATAGAAATGTTAAGACTCTTCGATTTTTGTTCCTGTTACTCTTTCTTTTAGAATATATTTTTTAATAGAAGTTTAATTTTCATTTCAGTTGAAGTGTAATTTATATGTAATAATTTACATATGTAAAAATTGCATATATTGAAACAAGATAGAGAAGAGTTTCCTTATACCCCTTTGGTCAGTCTGAACTACCACCCATCAAGAGGCAAACACTTTGTGATTTCTCTCACCATAGCTTAGCTTGTTCTTCATGGACTAAAAATAAATGGAATTGTACAGTATGTACCCTTTTGTGTCTAGCTTCTTTCACTCAACATTATATGTTTTCATCCATTTTATGTTGTATCAGAAGTTCATTTCTTACTGTTGCTGGGCATAAATATACCACAGTTTGTTTATTCATTCACTTGTCAATGGACGTTTAGTTTGTTTTCAGTTTGACGCTATCATGAATAAAGCTGCTATGAACATTTTTATACAAGTTTCTTTGTGGGTATATGTTTCTGTTTCTCTTGGATAAATACCTAGGAGTGGAACTGCTAATCATCGAGTAGATGAATGTTTTACTTTAAAAGAACCTGCCGGACAACTCCAAGGTGATTGTACCATTGTATACTCCCCAGTTTTTTTTTCAAAAACCTATATTTTCTGGTTCATGTCTGTTGGAGGGAGGGGAAGAGAGAGAGTAATTTGTCTTTAATTAATCAGTAGAAAATATATTTAATAACCTAGTTAAAAGGAAAATCACTGATGAGTATTAAAGTAAATATCGTTACCTCATCAAACAATGTATTTTAGTGGTTCAACTACATGCAGAGTAAACAGAGTGGTTACCTTTTTTTTTTTTAACTTTTTATTTTGAAATACTTTCAGACAGAAAAGTTGCTAAAATAGTACAGAAAAGTTTTCATGTACCTTTCACATACTGGTAAACTTTGAAAATAAACTCTGAAGATAATCTCAGTGGGTCTTTTAATTGTTAAATGAAGATTACAGATTAATTTGTGGTTTAAGCAATACATGGAACTAATAATTCAAGCAAGTTTTCACATAATTAAACTATTGCTAATCCTCTAGAATGTCAAAATCTTTTAGAATGGTCCAAATTGTTATACTTCTGAATTCACATCAACCTTATAAACTTGACTCATGGAGAAATTCTAATAAATGTAATAATGAAGAAATCTTTTCTATAATGTGAAAGTATGTCTAATTCTAAAGATCTTAATATAAAATTAAACATTTATAAACCAGCTGCTTTTATTAGCATGCTGTTGCAACCTATCTTAAAATTGTCTTTTATTATGTATAATCCTTCTGTTTATAAATCTATATCATGTCCACTAAAGATTTACTTAGCTCCTTGTTGTTGTTTTTGAATGTGATATATTTAGTAATGGCTCTAGAATAATATTTATGGACCAACTAACAAGCTTTAAAAGAAAGAATAAGTAAACCAGAACTTACATTCACGCAAAATTTCATAACTTGCTAACTTGGTATGTGGTTGTGAGTTTGGAGAGAGAAGAATAGTAAATGTGACCTTAAAATTGGCTGCTTATACTAAGCTCTGTAATGTCCTACAGTCTGAATCTAAAATCCTTCTTATCCTACTTGTTCACACACTAGCAACTGGGTATTTATCCTGAAAGCCATGCAATACTTTAATATCTTCTGAATTACAGAGAATTCAGTCATTTAATGTTTGTAAAGCACATTAGAACAGTGTCTTGCACATAGTAGTTCTATAGAAATTATTGGTATTATAGAAAAATTTGCTGAGTTAATTCTGCTTTAACTAATGGAATTTTTGCTCTTAATTCCTTGAAGTGATAGTAAAACTTTCCTTATTTGGAGCCTAATTTTCATCCAACCTTAAAAAATTAGGACAGTTTTAAAATCAGGACAAAGAAGGGAAAAAAAGAAAATGTTTCTAGACACACTAGAAATAACCTATGAGCAGCAAATAGTGTTAGTGCTCAGAACTTTAAAGCACATTATAGGACCAAGGATTTATTGAAAAAATGAGAATAATGTCTGGAATCTAAAACTCAAAATAAGCTTGGGCTTTAATAAAATGCCTAAAACAGCTAAATGTACTTATCTGGTTTTTGAGCTACAATATTAAAGTAAAGGGGAAAATCCCCATGCTTAGGGTTATAATGTTGCTAGATGATTTCAAAAAAGTAGGATTCTAGATATCCCCACAATTTAATTTTTCCTTAATTACTCTATAAACTTATTACAATTCATGTCAATAATTTCAAAAGACTTTTAGTGAAACTTGACCAGCTGACTCTAAGATTCTTTTTCAGAATTGCTGTGGCTATGCTTGTGCCTACTCTTGTACGTTTACTCTTCCACATGAATTTCTATAGTTATATTTTTCATGTTAATACCTTTCATCCGTCCAGAGTTCATTTTGGGGTATGGTGTAGATAGAGAACGAATTTTATTTTATCTTGCTCACTATTAAGTTAACTGTACATTTAATGGCATCCAAATAAAAATACCAGCAAGATTTTTTTCTGCTTAACCTACACTCTAACTTTCTCTTGTGTTGGGTGGTATGGGAGTAGCACAGGCCTTTTGGAATCCTGGAAAGGGTAAGTGAGTTAGGGATGTATTTGGATTAAGTGGTTTGCAGTCACTTCTGTTTACAGTTAAATTATTGCTAGCCATTTCTGAGTATCAGTGGCTTCCAGGAATATTCTTATTACCCACTGTGCAACATAGGTTGTCAGAGATAGGAATGTGTCTCAGGTACCCATTACTGGAACCAGGGATTATTGACCTTCTTTCTTGGTGGAGGGATAAGCAAGATGCAATCATTTATCCTTTATTTTGGAGGAAAAGCCCTGGCAATCCTCTGACCAGTGGATACTTAAACTTCTTACTGATGTGGTGGCTTCTCGAATCTTCATAGGGTTTTTTTTCCCCAGCTTTATTAAGGTGTAATTGACAAATTAAATTGTAAGGTATTGAAAGTGTACAGTGTGATGATTTGATATACACATACATTGTGAAAGGGTTCTCCCCTCATGGAGTTAATTGACACATCCACCACCTCACATATTTACCTTTTTTTTTTTGGTGGGAACATTTATGGATTTAAGGTCTCTCATAACAAATTTCAGTTATACGCTACAGTGTTATCAACTGTTGTCACTGTGTTATACATTAGATCCTCAAACATTATTCATCTTACAGCAGGATTTTTTTAACCAAATGTATCAAATCTATGGTTCATATGAAAAAATTAAAGATATTTCTTAAATAATAAGACTTGAAAGTCGAAATTACTCCTTGATCCATGGGCTGCAGAATCGATGTGTTAGCAGGCATGAAAACAACATTCATCTCATTGTACATCTATCCTCAGAGCTGTTGGTTAACTAAACACATTGTCATTGAGCAGTAATATTTTGAAAGGAATCTTTTTTGTTTTTTGAGCAGTAGGTCTCAACAGTGGGCTTAAAGTATTCAGTAAAACCATGTTGTAAACAGATGTGCTGTCATCCAGGCTTTGTTGTTCCACTTATAGAACACAAGTAGAGTAGATTTAGCACAATTCTTAGGGCCCTAGGATTTTCAGAACGGTAAATGAACATTGGCATCAACTTAAAGTTACCAGCTTCATTACCCCCTAACAAGAGAGTCAGACTGTCCTTTGAAGATTTGAAACCAGGCATTGACTTCTCCTCTCTAGCTATGAAAGCCCTAGATGGCATCTTCTTCCAATAGAAGGCTGTTCCATCTACATTGATAACTTGTTTATTGTAGGCATCTTCATTAATTATCTTAGCTAGATCTTGTGGATAACTTGTTACAGCTTCTACATCATCACTTGCTGCTTCACCTTGTGTTTAAGTTTTATGTTATGGAGATGACTTCTTTCCTTAAATTTCATGATCCCATGAACCAGCCTCTTCAAGGTTCAAACTTTTCTTCTGCAGCTTCCTTACCTCTCTTAGCTTTCAAAAAATTGAAGAGACTTAGGGCCTTTCTCTGGATTAGGCCTGGCTTCAGGGAGCGTTGTGGCTGGTTTGGTCTTCTATCCAGACCACTAAAACTTGCTTCATATCAGCAGTAAGGCTGTTTTGCTTTCTTCATTCCTGTGTTCACTGGAGTAGCACTTTTAATTTCCTTCAAGAACTTTTCCTTTGCATCCACAACTTGGCTAACTGTTAAGCACAAGAGGCCTAGCTTTCAGGCTATATTGACTTTCAACATGCCTTCCTCGCTAAGCTTAATCATTTCTAGCTTTTGATTTAAAATGAGAAACGTGTGACACTTCCTTTCACTTAAACACTTTGGAGGCCATTGTAGGGGTACCGATTGGCCTAATTTCAGTATTGTTGTGTCTCAGGGAATAGGGAGGCCCAAGGAGAGGGAGAGAGCCTGGGAAGATAGGCAGGGAATCTGTAAATGACCTTAAATGCTAAGCTATGCAGTCTGGATGCCATTCTGTTGAATGACATTATCAGAGTTCTCAGTTTTAGAACAATTACCCCAGAAGAATGAGGAATGAAAGTAATACTAAACTGATAACAGGAAGATAGTTCAGAGAACATTATAAATAGTTTGCTATCTTATATAGGCATGGTTCATGGCGCCCCCAAACCATTACATTAGTAACATCAAAAATCACTGATCCCAGATCACCATAATAATAATAATAATGAAGAAGTTTGAAATATTGTGAGAATTACCAAAATATGACACAGATACTAAGTGAGCAAATGTTGGGAAAATGGCACTGATAGACTTGCTTGATGCCACAAACCTTCAATTTGTAAAAAATGCAGCATGTACGAAGTTCAATAAAGCAAAAGCACAATAAAAGGAGGTATGTCTGTATAGGCTTGGAAGATTTTAATATGGAGATACTATTCTACAGTAATAGAAGTTATATCTAGAATGTGATTGGTGATTATCTTATTTATAGAATCATGCTGGGTCTGGGCACCCAAGCTCTAAACCAAAGGTCTTAAGAGGAAAATGACCAAACATATTCAAAAGATTAGAAAATGTCCTACAGTGTCAGATTATAACTGTCTACAGATATTTAAAGTGTACTTTTCTCACGTGATCAGGCCTAAAGTAGTAGAATTGGGACCACTGAGTAAACATTACAAAAAAGGGTAAAGATAAACTTTCTAATAGGGACTTTCAAAATGCCTTGACATCAAGTATATTCTTCATCATTAGAAGTGTGCAGGCATCAGCTGGCCAGGCATTCAGTAGGATTGTGTTTGTAAGCATCGAAGTATTAAGTGGGTAGCTTGATGAGTCTAAAGTCCCTTTTGATTCTGAAATTATCTGTAATGTAACAACAGCTCAAAAGAGTTGATACACTGGTTAAGTTACCATGTAAAGGGAATGGTGAACCCAAGCTGTTTTTGAGTGTATTTTTTTTAATCTCTGCAGTTCACTTTTCCTGTTTTTTGTTTGTTTCAAAATAAAAACCTAGTATTTAGGACTATTATTTGAAAAAGACACTATATATTTTTTAAATATCCACTGGATTTTTTAAAAAATACTTATTTATTTATTTGGCTGCATCGGGTCTTAGTTGCGGCACATGGGACCTTTTAGTTGCAGCATGCGGAATCTTTAGTTGCAGCATGTGGGGTCTTTAGTTGCAGCATGTGGGATCTAGTTCCCCAACCAGGGATCGAACCCAGGCCCACGGCATTGGGAGTGCAGAGTCCTAGCCACTGGACCACCAGGGAAGTCCCTCCACTGAATTTTTTTTGGGTATAGATTGCCTAAGAATATTTTGGGCATATCATGTATATTTTTTGTATATACTGAAACCCAAGGAAAAGTATTATTTTATTTTTCAGAGGTTGAGTTTTTAATACTCAGGTGTGTGATTCTGGTTTCCTTTGTGTCAAAATCAGAATAAACAGATGTATTTCAATCTTTACATGCATTGTGATTTCTGTGAATCATGCTTAAGTAAAGTCCAAGACATGTCTATACACAATTTTCTAGTCAGGTATAACTAATCTCAACTTTTTCATTTTGTTGAAAGTTTTACTTTATCAAATGCTTCATTTAATGATCAAACAACCTGTGTTATTATAAAGAGAAATGTAAGGAAGTAGTATGCCGCTTTCAAACTTGAATGAAAAAGGCTTTTTGCTGAAGGACTTTAATTTTCTACAAAAAAATGGACTTTTCTCAGGCATATAAAAGACCTGTGTATGTCCCAATTCAAGTCCAACAATTCATTTAATAGTAAGTAACAAATACCCAGCTTTCATGAACAGGAACAGTTATTACCTCTTATTCTGTTGCTTTGAATCTCTGTAAGCACTCTGAGGATTCTTTCTGCCACAAAGGGGAAATTTTTAAACTCAATCAGGGTGACTAGAATAAATTTGAATACACTGTTACATCTGTGGGATCCTACAGAAGAGACCTATGTTTGAATCTAAAGTGTTAGCTTGTAATCCAGAATTAATTTTAATAGCTTTTTTTTTCAGTTATAGTTGTTTTAATTTTTTTTAAAACTATGGTTTGATGTATTCGGAATAGTTTTTTCAGTTTGTTAAGTATTTTTAAATGAATATTACTTAAATTATGCTTTCATAATTATTTAAATTATGTTTTCAATCCCTACAACTTCTCTGGTAATAATAGAATTTTGTCCTCATTTTTTCTCTTAGAAGACCAAAGTAAGGGGGAATAGATCTAGTGAGTAGATTGAGTTTTATGTTATACTGGGCTAGTTTAAAGCTTGATATAGCAGCCAGCTGTCCTAAATTTCCATTCAGTGCTTTATCCCCAAGAGTAGAACAGTTCTGACATGCTTTTATTCTACCTTTTATCATATTCTTATACTGTTTTATCTTTGTTTATCTGCTTTTTTAATCTTGCCTTGCTTCCTCAGCAGGCAAGTAAATGTTTGTGTCATTTTCAATATAAACTTAATGGGATAAAGGATGTTGAGATTTGAAATAAAAGCTATAGTACTGTACTTAAACTTTGTTTACTTAATAAATTCTGTGATAATTTTATTCATATTATTCTTAGTTTTCATGATTACATAAAGTAATTCACATCATAATTGTTACTTGAATGCAGAAATTCTTGATTCTCAATCCTATATTAAGTTATTCTTTTGACATACCTCTTTATGAAAGAAAAAATATACCATAAATTCGTGCTTCTTAAATAATTTTTAGTATTTGATTTTTTTCTTTGAAAATTTGCAAAATACTCTAATTATAAGCTACTCTAATGATTTTTCAGAGTTTATAAAATTATCTTTTGTTACTTGATTTCTCTTATTCTTTAAAATGTTCTATTTGCCTATTGGTTTGTTTCATTTATATTGAAATAGTCTAGCCCCATGTTCTCAAATTTCTCTTGGCTTTTAAGCTGCTGTTCCATCTGACATATATTTGTCCACTTATATAGGATATCTCAAGCTGGTCTCATTACATCCTAAGTTACCACAATTGACTCTATTCCTTTCCTAATAAAGGCTTTGGAAATAGTAGTACATAATGTAGTGTACATGAAAGCATTAAGAAATTTATTGCTGAGGTGAAAAATATCTGTTCCTTCTCAGTCTAGACACAAACCTTTGAAAGGAACCGATAGGAAGCACCCATATTCGGATCACAATGTATGGATTTTGTTTTATCCACCTCTCATCTATCTTCCTTTTTCTTTATTAGGTATTGGTCTGATCTGACATTCCTTGCCCCACCAGAAACAATGGCCCAGGGTGTCCTTTAACCATTCATGGATAATTTGTTGCTTATAATTCGGCTTAAATGGCACGCTAGTTCTGAAGTGATACACCTATTCTCCTCCACTTCAAAAGAATGTATCTTTTTTTTTTGCCACATCTTATTTAATTATGAATAAATTCAGAGATGTGTGTTGTATTTATAATTGAACCATCCTGCATTCATGTTCTCAAACATAATATAAACTTAAGTCTCTAATATTCCCATTATTTTCCAGATGGGAAAGAAAAACCTCATGAAACTTGGAAAATAAATTTTTTGCAAAAGAATGTATCTTGAATATTTTTGTGCAGCGAGTCAAAATACACACATACACGAAGCAATTAGATATTCTTTTCTGTCAGTCTTTTTTTCTCAAAGAAGGACTGGTGGCTTCTGTGGCCAAAAAGGATATTTACTCTATATCAGGAGAATTAATGATGGATGCCAATATTGTTAGCCTGCAAGTCCATGGGATAGAACATCTTTATACAGTAATAGACTAGAGTTATCAGCATATTTTGTTGTTTAGGTGGAACAATTGATGTAGAGAAGGCTGTTTTCATACCTACCGACTTAAACCTCTTCTCTCCTCAATCCTGAATAACTCTCAATGGCCGTCACTCTCAGGAGATCAATTGACTGTTGATCTTATAAAATCAAAGCTGTGCTCCAGCATTCTATCTTGGTCCTTACTCTTTTTTAACTTCTTATTTCAAATTTCATGTGTACACAAAAGCTACGAGAATGATGCAAAGAATTCCTTTATATCTTTTATCTAAATTCACCCCTTTTTAACATTTTGCTACATTTGTTTTATCATTTTTATTCTCTCTCTCTTTCTCTCCCCTCACCCCCTCTTTCTCTCCCCTCAGCCCACACATTATTTTTTTTCTGAATAGTTTAGTAGACTGAATGCAT